>NC_092862.1:110083606-110418800 GCF_032062135.1 Pyxicephalus adspersus
CAGGTGGTTAAAGCTCTCCAAGGCTGGAGAAGATACACTTTTTTTTAGTGAAGCTGGGTGATCCAGCAAACCTGGAATAGATCTGGTCCAGGAGTCAAACATTTTCTAGCAAATAGTGTCACTTTGACTAAATCTATTCCAGGTTTGCAGGATCACCCAGCTTCACTGATGACAGTGTATCCTCACCAGATTTGGAGAGCTTTTATAAATCAGTCCCAATGTATTTGATCTGTTAGATTACCAGAATTTTAGAAATACCATGAACTGTAAAAGTCTGCCTGACTGGATATCAACTGAATTACACAATTTGGACAAGCAAATCTGAAGCTTGATACATACCTCATAATCTAATTGAATGGATTGTTAAAGAAGGCTCTGGGACACCAACACAAAATATAAATAAAAAAGGAGATTGTACAATCAGGTGGTACCGTGCCTCCTCCCCACTGCAAAGGGTTGGTAGCTCATCCTTACTAATGTTGTCTTTATTGACATAGGGGAACCCCTGATATAATTTTCAGGTCTTTAGAGAACCCTTACTATAATTACTATATCCACAGCTCTCAGTACATTATCATGGTGATCACTGGGAAGAGTGGCACCATTACCATTGTCATCATTGATGCCAAACTTACCTGGGAGGTTAAATTGCTCATTGGTCAAGGAACCCCCAGCAACCTCTGAAGGAACCCTAGATGAGGAACACTGAGCTAACAGACAATGCCTTGGGAGAAAAACCTATGTTTCACCAGCACCTGCCTTTGATCTTTTCCACTGCCCAATGCTGAATTGTGGTCGGGACACCAGCACCATCCCAAACATTGTAATGTCCACTGACATGCCACGGGTTGACATCAGTGGTCAGACCACTGGCACAGTGAGGCTTTTGCCACGGCTGTGTAGGCCCGGTAATGCAAACATGAGAACCCACTTACTCTGGCATTCTTCTTTAAACCCAACAAACAGCAGTGTCTAACAACAAGAAGGGACAAACACCTGTAGAACACACCGCTACACACACTGTTTATCGGTTATTTTGGTGGAGAGAAGCAATAAAGAGGAACCCCTAAACACACTACAAACTATACAGGTACTATGAATTCACCTGTGAAAACATTGTATTGTATTTGTTTGTAATAATACAAAATGTCACAGTGTACTATTCGTTTTTGTAAAATGTAAAATGTACAGTGCTGTGTATTATGTTGGCGCTATATAAATCCTGTTTATAATTAATAGTAATAGAAACATCAGCCTGCTAATCGTCAGCAATTCCTAGCTGTACAAATTCAATATTATGGCAGGAGAGTTTACCCAGCGCTGTCACCACAACTCCATCACATGAAGATAATCTACAAACCATGTCATATCACACCTTAAAGTCAACAACCCACCAACAACAAAGCAGAACACTTCTATCAGTGTGTGCAATAGTCAATGCTGATTGATTGTTGTGTCTTGTAATATACACAGGTCACAAGAAGTGTAGAATGTCTCTGTCTGTGATATATGACAGTAAGAGGTGTATCAGTGGATTGTGATTTTTTTGCTGGTGACTCGGATGTTGTGTCAACAGTCCTGTAGTGCTGGATGTTTTGTTGTCAGTATTATGCTATAACATGTTGTGTCAGCAGTATTGTAGCATGGAATTGTTATAGCCAGTTTTATGATATAACATGTATCATCAGTCTTGCAGAGTTGAGTTTGTTGTTAACAGTAACAAAAAGGTAATGTTGCTGTCAGTGTTACACACCAACATGTTGTCAGCAGTCTGGTGCAGTGTTTGTTATTACTGTCACACTATAGAATGCTGTGTCAGCTGTCTTGAAGTCCTGGTTTGTTGTCATAGTTAGTGTTACATTATAAAATGTTGGAGTATTGTAATGCTGGGGTTGTTGTTTCTGACAGTGTTACACTATATAATGTGTCATCAGTCTTGTAGTGTGGGATTGTTGTCACATTATAACGTGTTGTGTCATCAGTCTTGTTGTGCTAAGTTTGTTGTTACTATGAGTGTTACACTACCTGTTGTGCCAGCAGTAGTGGTTTGTTGTCATGGCCAGTGTTACACATTAACATGTTTGGTTAAGAATAATATAGTGCTAAGTTTGTTGCTGCTGTCAGTGTTACACTTAAAATTGTGTCACCAGTCATGTAGTGTGGGGTTGTTGTTTCAATATCAGCGGCTCTGGTTCGAGTGACACTTTCAATAGTAAACTATATAACATTGTGTCATCAGTCTTGTAGTGCCGGGTTTGTTGTCATGCTAGAACATGTCGTGTCAGCAGTTTGAAAGTGCCAAAAGTTTTCTTGTCAGTGTTACACTATAACATGTTGTGTCAGCAGTCTGGTAGTGCTAGATTTGTTGTCAGTGTCACATCATAGGATGCTCTTAAAGTGATATTTGTTGTCATGGTCAGTGTTACACTATAACATGTGGTGTTAGGTGTATTGTTGTGCTGGGAGTGTTGTTGCTGTCAGTGTTACAATTCAACTTCTGTCACCAATCTTGTAGCATGGTATTGTTGTGTCTATATAACATGTCTCATCAATCTTGTAGTGTATGGGTCTGCTGAACTAACACGTTATGTCATCAGTTTGTTGTCACTTGTTACAATATATCATGTTGTGCCATTAGTCTTGAAGTGCTGGAGGTGTTGTTGCTGTCAGTGTTACACTATGTGTCACCAGTCTTGTAATGTAGGATTGTTGTCATAATATAACATGTTGTGTCATCAGTCTTGCTGTGCTGACTTTGTTCTCGGTGTTGCACTGTAAGATGCTGTGTCAGCTGTCTTGTGGTGATGGTTTAGTGTCATGGTTAGTGTTACACTGTCGTTGTTGTTGTCAATGTTACACTAGCTGTGTCACCAATTTCATAATGTGTGGGGTTGTTGTCACGCTAAAACATGTCACCAGTCTTGTAGTGTGTGGTATTGTTGTCACACTGTAATATGTTGTGTCCCTGTGTTAAATTTTGTGAGATTTCTGTCACACTATCACATGTTGTGTCCCTGGCCAGGCAGTTCTGGGATTGTTGTTTTATTAGTCTTCTTGTGCTGCGGTTGTTGTTGCTGTCAGTGTTACACTACATGTTGTGTCCCCAGTCTTGTAGTGTGGGAGTGTTGTCACACTGTTGTGTCAGCACATTTGTGGTGAAGTTGTTCCTGTCCTCGGTGTGGTTGTCACAGTGTTGTGTCCGCCTGTCAGTCGGTGTCAGTTACCTTACAGGCGGAGTACACTCCGAGTTTCTCCAGTCTCTTGGCCCGGGGAGCGGAGCGGAGTTGGCCCTTCTTGGCAGCGATTTTGAACGGCGCTGCCCCCGCACCTCCCCCGCCCGGGCTCTCCGCTCCTCTGCCGCCTCCACCGGCCGGAGAGCCCTGGGGGGCCGCCACTGTGGAGACTCCTTCTACCTCCGCCATGGCACCGGACCCTGCCCGGGGAGGAGAATGCCCCCCTCCCCCCTCCGGTGTGTGAGGTGACGAGATGTACAGCCGCTCCCCCAGCAGGGAGGCAGCCGCCGCACATCACCGCCTCCTCCTCCTCCTCCTTCACCGTCCTTCATTTCCACTGTCCACCTCATCCCTGCTCGTCATGTCTGCCGCTCCTCATGTCACCAGCACTGACAACACTGGGGACCTTGCCAATGCTCTGCAGTGCAATTTCCAGTAATTTAATGCTGTGATTTGCACCTTTAAATATGTGCCATGTATGATTTTTCAAAAGCTGTGCGCTATTAGGCAGCCCATATCATTGACAAGCTGCCCCAATGCAATGAACACCAACGTGAACCGAGAAGAGTTGTGTTTTCAGAAAAGCAGCTTCCATAGTGGGAACAAGACATTAAAGGCTAAATTATGTCTCTCATTACTTCATAGATCTTTAAAGGGTGAGACTGGGGGCCACTAGTGGAAGGAAGAGGAATGGGTACATTGGACCCTCCAGAGGAATTGAGGAGGGGCAACTTGGGGTCATCACTGGAAATGAGAAGAAGGGGTACCTGGGGACCTGCAGAGGAAGTGAAAGGAAGCTGTACCTTGGGACCACCAGAGGATGTGGGGGCAACCCATGCAGCACAATAATGGTATAATATTATTGTGTATTTATATAGCGCTAGTATATTAGGTGAAGTTATACCAATAACTGTCCCTTAGAGGACCTCAAGTTGTCCCCAACAGGGGCAAAAGCTTGGATTCAATGTGTAAATGAAAAACGGGCTCACAGCTGCCGGTAACTAATAAAAATAATTTTCTGACTCTTTGTAAATCACCTTGATGAATTTTCCTGACCCTTAAAAATTGGACTTGGACAGCCCTGAGCTGGTAGAGCATTCATCTGAAACTGCAACACAGAACAGGAGCTTGGGGGTACACTCCCTGCCACACCTTATATCTTAAGGCAGACACAAAGGATTTGCTGTCCCCAATCTCCTGCTACTGCTTACAGAAGGGGAATCACGGGTTCTAAACAGTTTATAATAGAGTTTCTCGAACTTTAACATTGGGGAACCCTTGAAATAACTGTCTGGTCTTCAGGGAACCCCTCCTATAATTACTATAGCCACAGCTCACAGTAAATTAGTGTGAAGATCAGCAGGAAGGATGCCACTTACATTGCTGGCCAATGGCAAGAATGTCACCCTTACAGATAGCCAGGTGAACTCCCCTGAGCGGCACAAACTGCTCATTGCACAAGGAACTCCTGGAAACCTCTGAAATAACCCTGGTTGAGAAACACTGGTCTATAGGAATTACAATCTGGATGTATCTCCCTTTAAAGTGGACCTATTACCAACATTTTAACTTAATATAAAACGTAGACAATCCTTTTATGTAAAGTAAAAAATAAATAACTATTTTTTTTCCCTTCTCCACCTTTTTTTTAAGTGTGAAGCCCCTCTTCTGTTTTTATTGCCACAGCAATTCTGCAAACTGATTTTTCCTTCAGTAGGCTGGCCAGCCAGCCAGCAACAGTTTGTCAGCAGGACATTCCTTGTGGTTGCTCTGAAACTGTAATTTGTCAATCTCTGAGGTCCTCCAAAGGGACTCTTTTTGAAACAGCTTTAGAAGAAGCTTTTTAACTAGAATGAGATTTGTAAACCATATTGTTATGACCATCCTGGTCATGAAGTGTAAAATGTACCCCTTAATGTTGGTTGTATAAGCTGGTCAAAAGAACACTTGGCAGGCATGCATTTATTAGCGGTGATGTTTGTGCGGGTGACCTGTATCGTCACATTGGCACGTGCTACCTACCCATACATTTAAACCTATACAGTTAGGTTCATAAATATTTGGACAGAGACAACTTTTTTCTAATTTTGGTACATTACCACAATAATTTTAAATGAAACGACTAAGATGCAGTTGAACTGCAGACTTTCAGGTTTAATTCAGTGTGTTGAACAAAAAGATTGCATACAAATGTGAGGAACTAAAGCCTTTTTTTACACAATCACTTCATTTCAGGGCCTCAAAAGTAATTAGCAATTGACTCAAAGGCTATTTCATGAGCTGGTGTTGGCTATTCCTTCATTATGTAATTATCAATTAAGCAGATAAAAGGCCTGGAGTTGATTTGAGGGGGGGGGATGTGGAAGATTTTGCTGTGAACAGACAACATGCGGAGTTCTCCATGCAGGTGAAACAAGCCATCCTTAAGCTGTAAAAACAGAAAAAAACCATCCGAGAAATTGCTACAATATTAGGAGTGGCAAAATTTACAGTTTGGTACATCAAGGTAAAGAAACAAAGCACTGGAAAACCCAGCAACCCCAAAAGACCTGGACGTCCACGGAAGACAACAGTGGTGGATGATCGCAGAATCCTTTCCATGGTAAAGAGAAACCCCTTCACAACAGCCAACCAAGGAACAACACTCTCCAGGAGGTAGGCGTATCGATATCCAAGTCTACCATAAAGAGAAGACTGCATGAAAGTAAATACAGAGGGTGCACTACAAGGTGCAAGCCACTCATAAGCCTCAAGAATAGAAAGGCTAGATTGGACTTTGCTCAAATACATCCAAAAAAGCCAGCACAGTTCTGGAAAAACATTCTTTGAACAGATGAAACCAGGATCAACCTTTACCAGAATGATGGCAAGAAAAAAGTATGGAGAAGGCGTGGAACAGCTCATGATTCAAAGCATACCACATCATCTGTAAAACATGGCGGAGGCAGTGTGATGGCTTGGGCGTGCATGGCTGCCATGGCACTGGGACACTAGTGTTTATCCATGATGTGACACAGGACAGAAGCAGCCGAATGAATTCTCAGGTGTTCAGAGACATACTGTCTGCTCAAATCCAGCTAAATGCAGTCACATTGATTGGGAGGCGTTTCATAATACAGATGGACAATGACCCAAAACATTCAGCCAAAGCAACCCAGGAGTTTATTAAAGCAAAGAAGTGAAATATTCTTGAATGGCCAAGTCAGTCACCTTATCTGAACCCAATTGAGCATGCATTTCACTTGTTGAAGACTAAACTTCGGACAGAAAGGCCCACAAACAAACAGCAATGGAAAGCCGCTGCAGTAAAGGCCTGGCAGAGTATTATAAAGGAGGAAACCCAGCATCTGGTGATGTCCATGAGTTCAAGACTACAGGCTGTCATTGCCAGCAAAGGGGTTTTAACCAAGTATTAGAAATGAACATTTTATTTTCAGCTTTTGAATTTGTCCAATTACTTTTGAGCCCCTGAAAAGTGATTGTGTTAAAAAAATGCTTTACTTCCTCACATTTTTATGCAATTTTTTTGTTCGACCCACTGAATTAAAGCTGAAAGTCTGCAGTTCAACTGCATCTAAATTGTTGTTTAATTTAAAATTAATTGTGGTAATGTACAGAACCAAAATTAGAAAAAAGTTGTCTCTGTCTGAATATTTATGGACCTAACTGTAACTATTATGTTCTCAATCCTGTTACCAACCTAACTATCCTTTGGCTTATTCTTCTGTTCCTGTTGCTGAATCCTGCTTGGCAGACCTTGTCTTTACCTGTCTACTGACCATGCCTGTCACACCTGAACTAGTTTGCACTAGGCCAGCTGTGACCTTTAGCCCGTTCAACTTTGCTCAAAGGCCCTGATTTATTAAAGCTTTCTAAGGCTGGACAGGATACACTTTCATCAGTGAAGCTGGGTGATCCAGCAAACCTGGAATGGATCTGGTCCAGGATTGAAAATATTTGCTAACAAATAGCAGGTGACTTTTAAGAAATCCATTACAGGTTTGCTGGATTACCCAGCTTCACTGATGGAAGTGTATCCTCTCCAGTCCTGGTATTTGGTTGATTAGGTTTGTTATATCTAAAAGATATTCTAATCTGAATCTCTTTGGTATGATAAACCAGTATAGAACTCAGGAAGGGTCTGAAAGAGCTGTCTTGTTCTTCTACATGGAAGAAAATCACCTATCCATCCTCCAGAAATATAGTTCTACATCCTATTGTTTCTTTGAGACAGGATTATATCCAAAGGTTTGCTTGTGGGGGCTCCAGTATTCAATGGTGAACATATTGCTTTTTAGAGGGAAGAGTGACCCGAGGTAGTAACAAGCCTTCTTTTCAGGTCAGGTCTACAAATGATTTTTTGGAACAATATTTAGCCTAAACACATAAATAAATTGAGTGCCAAATTAAAGGAAGAGTTTGAAATTTGGGTATGCATTGGGTGATTCATATGGATCATTTAGGAACTAATTCTGCTATACCTGCAAAAGTCAGCCAGCATGCTCCTGTGACATTAGAAATGCAATGTAAAAACTGGCCAATAAATAAAACTGCTCTGCTGGAAGCTTTAAGAAAAGCTGTCTTTGAGGAAAGCAAAGATTTAATAGTATGGTCAGAAGTGATATCTATTTGTTCAGCTTTAGTGAGCATGAATAGCAGGAGACTTGCAGCATCGGAAATATCAAATTAAATATTTATCAGGGTTTGAGCCACAGAATCCACAGAATAGGATGAAACAACCATGACATACAGTAACACTGGGTCTACATCAGTAGCCAATAAGGCGTGCATATGTTGAATAACCATGTGGTTTATAAAAAAAATCATCCTCTTTAACCAGGGATAAACAAAATGTCAACTGGGCAAAATAAAAACTTGAGGACATAGAAATAGCCCAATACTAGGAAAATAATTTAGAGGTTGAGGTTGTCCCTGCTAATTACAAAAAAGACATCTACAATTCAAGTTTGCCATGTTCACAGGACCTGGAAACATTGTCAGACTCCCAATCCACTGAGCCATAAAACATAAAAGTATCAAATGAATCAGTTGGTTTCTCAATTTTTTTGAGTTGGAAGCTCAAACAAGTTTTGGGGAGAGTTCTATTTATTTGTGAAGCATAGGGACTTTGGTGGGAAAAAGCTCCATAACCTTCATGATAGAGTTTGAGAATCTGTGGCAGCACAGAACAGAACTGAAATTATAAAATTAATTTTGACAGAAAAAGTCTTCTTTCTTCATTAAAATACTATTACCTTTTTAAAAATCTATTTTAGAACTATTTGGAAGTTGCAGAAATGTGCGGTGATTTTGAGAATTTAAAGTGGACTAAAACTCAACACTTTTACTTAAAAATTACATAAATTACATAAAATTTTAGACAACCCTTGTATGTAAAGTAAAAAGTTTATTTAATAATTTTTTTTAAGTTCAATACCCTTTTTTTTATTTATTTATTTATTTTTTTAATAAAAAAGGTTTTGGGCATGTGCAAAAGGGGCATTTTTCCCTTAAAGGTAAAGAGATGTCGAACTCATGCATGCGCAGTAGGATTGGCTCTCTTTTTTTCCCCTTTACAGCAGGCTACATCATCCAAACTCACACCTGCGCAGTGTGAGATCAGGTGACGTTGCAAAAAGACTGAAAAAGAAGAATAAAGATGGTGGTGCCCGGTGCTTTCCCAGTGCTGGGACAAAGAAGAAATCAGGGACGGTGCGGGACCAGATTGAGGAAAGGTCCAGCGTCATCCAGGGATCTGCGGGATTTAAGGTAAGTGTGATTTTTTTATTTTCACCTTAGTTCTGCTTTAACAAATCAGACATCATTACTACAACATTGACTAAATATTTCTCCACCATGGTTGCCGTCTAGGCCCCCGGCTATTATTAGGTGGCTGGCCTCCCACAAGACAACATAGTTTGAGATGTTTCAGAACTTTTTGGCCTGGATTTAACTAGCAGTTAAGACAATTAAAATTTTCAGAGGTTGTGGTAGCCTCAATACTTTTATCATGACTGGTTGCTTTAAAGCAGAACTAAAACCTGTTATACTCACCTGTCTCCGTTCTGTAAAGGGCGCAACTAACTTTTTCCTTTCCTTCTTGTTTTCGGCCATCTCGATTTGGTGGGGATGTGCAGGGCATGCACAGTTCAGCAATTTTAACGGCTGAAACAAGTGATCTGGAAGGTAAGAATACTTATTCAAGATGGGACATCCCCTGTCCTTTTCTGCAATAAAGCCCTGTCTGGTCCAAGATTTATAAAGTGGAATACAACTTTAAATAAACTGTCCTTCCTAATTGTGATTAACAAAAGTAATCTTCTTTCCATCTTCTGTAGCAGCATTCAATCAGTAGATGACTCTAGAGCAGTGGTCCCTAACCTTTTGGAGCTCACGGACAATTAAATCTACAGACTCTGCGCATGTGCGGGGAGCCGTGTGTCACTCAAAGGGGAAGAAACCAGAGCCTGGCCACTCTCCCATCGCTGGTCTAAGCCTGCGATAGGAGAGTGGGCGGGTTGTGTCCCACCGTCTTGAGCCTGCGATGCGTACAGGAGACATGGTCCGCAGCTCTGGCCAGTGGGTCCCCTTCTCCTGACCCTGCTGGGGGGGTGCACCGGCCAGAGCCGCAGACCACTGCTGGTCTCTGTGCTCTCCTGGCCCACCTGTCAGATTGCCATTAGTGAGCAGCAGACCGATGGTTGTGGATTCCTACTCTAGAGCAACCCATGAAATTCAATGCTGAATACAACTTCTGAGGTCTCTGAAAATAGAATATAATCTTTGGATCCTATGGGAAAAAATATGGATGACTTTCATTGCCCTGTTTTCCTTGTTGAGAAGTCAGTATTACCTGAGTAAAGACGCAGTGTACATTTCAGTGTGTGTATGTGATAACCAGGCTGCTCCTAGGTATGTCTGTGACCTAGGTTACAGTGACTATAGTAACAGGTAAACACCCAGGTACATACACCAAGATAAACCCATTACCTGCACTATACCTCACAGTAAATTGGTAAAGAGACAAAGCTATTTTTACTTTACAGGTGAGTTTACCTTGTTAACACATCCTCTTGGAGAATATATTTACCTAATGTATCATAGGAACTCATGGGTGTCAAAAAGCAATGTGTACTGCAAGCAGTGTTATGCACTTATTTAGTTATTATTTAGTTACTGTATACTTTATTTCAATGTCTATTAATCTTATTATTGTACAAACTCATTAATTTTCTAACATATTTATCAGGTGCCCCAAATTGGTTCCTGTTTAGCTCAAGTACCTTCAAATGTTGGCACATTTGTCAATGCCATCTTCAGGTGTAAACAAAAGTGAAGTGCAAACGGTAGCACTCAACAATTAGATTCTATTTTGTATTGGTTTGGCTTTGGTAAAGTGAATTATGATTGACTGCTATAGCTTACTGCACTTTGCTACTTGCATTGTTTAATACATAGGATTGTCTTCAGATTATTAATGCCCACTGTAGTGTGTTAAACAAAAGAGATATTTTTGCAGAGACTTTCATTTTGACTTTATTTAACAAGCACATATTAAATCTGTTTTTATACACCACATGCCATTTAGGAGATATGGTGCTGTATAACGATGTAACTATATGCCTACAATGAATGTGTTGTGTAGGACAATCAATTTAAAGCAGAACTAAAGTTCCACTTTCAAAATCTGGTATCAGACAGGGCTTTATTGCAGAAAGACAGGCGATGTTCCTTCTGCAATAAAACATACTTAGCTACTATATTGCCATCGTCTTCTCTTGTCAAAAAACCACTGTGCTCCTCATTCCCCTGCAGCTGCTGAGATTGAATGAAGTCAGTGCAGGGAGGTTACATTTTCCTGGCAAGGCCAACTAAGATAGCCATGGGTCAAAACCAGGAAGAAACTGGATCAAGGACAAGTGCGTGTATATAAAAAATTGTGATCAGGTAGGTAAGATTATATGGCAGAAGGGGCATTACCAATCCCTTCTGCAATAAAGGACCTTTCTCTTTACAAATGTTATTTTCTAGAGTTTAGTTACACTTGTAAAAAATAAAAAAATTTAAAAAAAATTAAAGTGGCAAAATATATAACACCCTATCTCAACCTTTTTACCCTTGAGGAACCCCTACAATAATTCAGGTGTCAGGTAACCATCAATGAAAGCAATTTTTTGGGAGTCAATGGGTAGTAAAATACCACCAATTATAGACAACTTAAAACATCATTGGAGTCAAACAATTAGCTTCTACCAAGTGGTGTTGGTCCCAGAATCCCAAAATTTATTCATCCAACATAAAATTGTGGATCGATCAATTTGGGGATCAATCAGTTCAAGGAACTTCTAGCAAAAATGGCTTATATACATGATGTAAATAGTGGGGTGCCCTTATATTTGGCATATATGTAAAATCATGCTGTATATATCATTTGAGATTGTCACTGTGCTACAGCAAAGATTTCATACCTGGCTTTCATTTGGGGCTCTATTTAAAAAATCAGACATTCCCACAAATATTCCCTCATGGAAATGGCAGTAATTCATTCTCACAAGGGAATGATTAAGGGAATGTTGAATTCTTTGATTTCTAAACATAGCCCTTATATACCGTATAAACTACAAGGATATACACTATAGCAAATGTCTTTTTAACAAATATTTTGGAAGCGCCAAATCTCTGAAAGCTTAAACTAAATATGTGTTAGGGATGCTCAAAATAGAAATGTTTCTTTTTTTGTATCTATTACTAAACTGAACTGATTTCATCTATTGCATTTTAGAATGAAGAACTTAATGTTGCCAACTATTGTAGAAACATTGAACACTGATGTGCAGAATGTAGATGATAAAGAAGACCAAATATCTCATATTAAGGATTTATGGTTTACTTGCTGTATATGCCAAGAACGCATCAACCCGTGTAACATTTTACGCCACAAACAACACCATAAAGCTTTTTCTTTACTGGGCTATAAAAGAGGTGACAATCCGCCAGTCCTTTCCAGCCTCATCATCCAAAAAGAACAAAAAATATCTGGTATCAAGGCATCTTTTAAATATAAACAGAGAGAATGCCAAAAGATTAATCACTCCTTTGAAATTTTAAAAGAAAAAATGCTTTCCTTAACACCAAATATTAATAGAATGAACATGCCTTTAGAAGCAACGTGTCAAGTTTATAAAATGGATATAAACAATGATATTGTAAGATCTATTGCTGTTTGTTCCGAAATAAATGCGTCTTGGCAAAGTGAGATGGAAGACTCATTTGCCATTTTTAATAACTATGGACAAAGAAAAAATACCTGTTTAGTTGGCATTTTCGATGGCTATCATGGAAAATCAGCAGCGTGTACTACAGCAGTGGAGCTTCCCATTTTATTATTAGATCATATGTCAGTAGTAGATCCATCATATAAACTGACTGAAGAAGAAAAGGTCTTTGTTAGTTCTTATGATACAGTCTTTAGGGAGGAGTACAAGAAAACAGAGGAAAATTTCACAACAGAGAAAAGAAGAGAAGCTAAAGATGGTAATATTGAAGGTATACATGTAGCACATGCTAAAGCTTTCTGGCGCATAGATAGAATGTTGCAGTTAGGAAGAGGAGAGGGATCAAAGTCACGGTGGAGTGGGTGCACTGCTGTCACCTGTCTATTGGATGGGCGTACCAGTGACAAGACAGAAGATGTGCACAATGCAACACAAACACACAAAACAAGACTTGGCATGATACATATAGCTAATATTGGTAAGTACGACCTTTAGCCAAAGACAAAGTCTGGCCAAAAGCTATACTTCTGTAAATATTTATATCCTGTTTGTGTTCCCATTAGTGTTTCCCTGTTTCTTGATGGAACTGAACAGAATGTCTGCAATGGAGAGCAAATGCATCTACATTTTTTAGAAGTGGTGTGGGGTGATTTGAAAGTTTTATTACTACTATGATTATATATATATATATATATATATATATATATATATATATTTATGTATTTTTATATATAAGTTAATATTCCTTAAGGCACTTTACCACCACCTACCATGTCTTTAAAATAGCCAAGTTTTCTGGGGTAACCAATGTTGCTTTCTATGTACTCACTGCGGAGAATCCTCTCACTTCTCCTGGTCACTGGGACAAAATGTAAGGAGAAATCTTCCTAATGGAGGAACATAAAGTATTTCTTAAATTGACAAGGGAACCCTCCCCAATACTAAAAAGTAAAACAAGTTCCAAAGGAGTTCTGTAAATTAGAGGACATATCCCCACCCCCCTGTTGTAGGGAAGTTGAGAGGTGTTCTGTAGTTTAAAAAAAAAACACTTCCCAAACCATAGTTTCTCCTTAATAGAAACAGTGCATTTAGGACAGTAAAATGTGTCACTAACAGGAGAACCAGGTAAAAATAAAAGCCTAAAAAAACAATTTTTTCCATGTACGACATTTAAGGAATAGTAAGATACAGTATATTACATATTTGTTACTGGGTTTAGTTATATTATTAAAAATAGCACATATGGGTGCATTAGTAGGTGTTAAGTCATCAGATTCCTGTGAATGTTGGAAGAAAAAAGAGGTTGGTGGTGGCGGCGTCAGAAAGAGCAGTAAATGTAAGCTTTTGTAACTTTTATGTGAGCTGTGTCAGCCCTGCCTAGTTTTCTTTTGCTATATTTAGTGGTGACAGGTCTAGCATGTCATAGCTGAACAGATCTGATCCAACATGCTCCCCGCCTGTAATCAAAAAGTCTCCCTTATGCTGTTTTATGAAATATGTACTGCCAGATAAAGACATTTTAAAGCTTCCAGACTACATTATTAGCTGTGTTCTGCTGTTCAAAGTACGGAGCTAACACTGTTAATAAGATGTATTTAAGGATTTAGACAGCTTCTTGTTTTAAAATATTACTATGCTCCTAATCAGTAATGTGTATCTAATTTCATTATCCTTTCATATTGCATTTGACAGGAAGTTTGAGTCTCCACAGACTTCTAAAGAGAGTGCCTGGCAGGCGTTTTACACCTCCAGCAAGCCCTGCCAACTGCCTGGCCTGACAACATACACTGTGCCAAGCAGGTGTTCAGCTATATATATATATATATATATATATATATATATATATATATATATATATCTTGAATTAAAAAGGACCAAATAAAAGCTGATTGCTCTGTTGTTCTGTAGAAAATTCACCTTCGTATACATTCTCAGCTTAAGTGCTGGGATAAATCAACAATTTAATATGTTAAACCTTGAGGAAGCCCAGAAGATTTCAAGGCATGCACCAAGAAATGTATGTGGTTTGTTCCTAACAAGAATGGAGCCTGATGCTAGGGACCATGTAAGTTCTCTTGCAGGAGTAACATAAACAGTGACCATCCAATAATTGAAAAGAATTAGTGGAGAAAAAAAGACTGGAGGGTGGACCTGTCACCACTGGAGCTTTAAAATGGTTGATATTAATAATTAGGGATTAGAGTCAAGGTTAGTATTGGATTAAGGGGGTAGGAGGGTTAAGTCTTAATGTCTCATTTTGGGGCCTGTTAAGTCTAGATTGAGAGCTAAGTGTAAGGGGTATCCTTAGACTTGTCCTTAGCCTAGATTAATGACATTAGATTGTGAGCCCTTTGGAGATTATTAGTAATATTGACAACTGACTTTGTAAAGTGCTGCAGAATATGTTGGTGCTATATAAATATTGGCTAATATTAATATTAGTGTATGCAAACCCTTACAATGAACAATAAGCACACAAAAACTTGATCTTGTCAGAATTTCAGATCTGCCCTATGCCCCGTACACAATTCTCTTGTTGTATCAAAAAGTAATCAGCCTTCCTGGACTGGCATTACAGAATTATTCACCTTTATATTGTGGATATTTAAATAGAGAAAAATTGTGGAAAGGTAGACTAGGCATAGCTGACTCCACTTAATCCACAAAAGTGCGTGTGTTGTCAGCCTAGAACATGACTAGGGAGCTGATGGCTTTTCTGCCAGAAAAAACACTGTCTGTACTGTACACACAAGGTAACGGGATATCCTACATAGATGTACTGCCCTTTTTTTTTTGTAATAATTTGCCCTGACATATTTTGTAAGTGTAAGGGAATACATAATGGTTTAAGTGTAATAGGGTTAGGTAAAGTATTAGATAATAATGCAAAAGTAATGTTAGGTGTTAAAAAAATCATTGCAACAGTTATGAAAGTTAAGGAAGCTGCAGGATTTATATTTCAAAAGATTCATGCCAAAAACTACCAGGACAAAGCTGTCTGAAGCCAGAACTTGTGTGCTTTGTTTAGCTATCTGTAAACATTTTAGTAAAAGATTAAAAAAAGGAAGGCTCCATGCTGTTTACTCAGCTTAGTGAATGATGTAACTGGGCACAGTGGTTTTCCGATCCTAGTCTACACTGTACATGTAGGAGAATATTTGAAGGTTCCTTATAAAATGGAGCTTTAATAGTATCCCAGGAGGCTGTGATATCACCATCAGTCTTTACCACCTTGGTGGTAAGAAATGGAGGGACAGGAAAAAAATGTTTAAACTGGTATTAAATAAAAATTACCAAGAACTTTAAGGACAGGTTTACTAGGAACTAATATATATAAATAAAACTTAGATACTTCATAAAAAAGCCAGCAGCATTTTTATTATTGTGGGACGCAGTACTCCACACCAGGCTAGGACTTTTGACAAATCTGTCCCATGTGCTTTTCTTCTCCCTATACACCCATGAGTCCTGGGGTCTATTTTTTCTGAACCCCATCTCCAATCTGTGTTTTGGTCTTAACATTACAAGAAAATTTCCCTAAATCTAATTAAATGGTACCCATTACTTTTTTTTTGGGATGGCTGCTTCACAGAAAAAGACTGTTTATTATGAGTTATTTGATATCTGACTACCTACATCCCCTGAAGAAACAAGTTTTGCAAAATTCATTGGGATTTTAGGATTGATTAAAACATATATATTAATATGACCTCATGTGACTGTTTTCCAATAGACCAAATATTTAAATAATTGTATACCCATGACTGTACTCCAATTGTCTTCTCAATGTATATGAGATACAATGAAACTTTTGCCCCTTGCAATATATAATGTTATTTTTGTTAATCAAAAGACCCCGGAAAAGTAACCTGGTTTCCCTTAGGAAGCCAACATTTTGTGGGGACCTTTAGGGTCAAATTTGTATCATCAAAGCAACCATAAATATAAAACCACATTACATTTTATTTGTAAAAATCATATAAAATCTTACAGTAAAAAATTATAAAATCAAATACTTGCTGACAATAAGGTACTCAGTAAATCTCCTAATGAAAACCTCTTTCTTTCTTATAATGACATTTCTTTGAATTCTCAGTAGGTTGACAATATTTATCCCAATACAATATTTAAAAAATTATTTTTTCTAGCTACTGTATTGGGATAAATATTGTCAACCTATTGAGAATTCAAAGAAATGTGATTACAAGAAAGAAAATGATTAATGCACATGTTTTGATTAAATGCACTAAGAACCAATTGTTATTTGTAGATCTCCTCTTCCTGAGGAAGCAGACATAGATTCCGCAAAACGTATTGAAGTCGTTGGAATATCCCGTTTTGGAGAGTTTTCTGAGTACCTTATTGTCAGCAAGTGTTTGATTTTATAATTGCGTACTGTAAGGTTTTATATGGTGTTCACAAATAAAATGTAATGTGATTTTTTATTTATGGTTTCTTTGATGATATGAGTTTGTCCTTAAAATTTTGGCTTCCTAAGGGAAACCAGGTTAATTTTCCTATGTATAACATATTGGGATGTGGTCAAATAAAATTTAAGTCCTGAAAGGTACAAATGCTATGTAATCAAAAGACCCCTCTTTTTAGATTTAGGGTAATCTGATCTTTCTTGTGTACTACATAAAAAAGAAACAAAAAAAAATCTCAATTTATTATTTTAATATGATTGGTATTATTACTGTTGTATTTATTTTTTTGTGTTATTTCTCTTCAAAGGTAATATTCAGTTTGCAGTTTTTATAAAAAAAAAAAATATTGAAGCCACACCGTCTGTGTAGAAATGGCAAAGCCAGGCTTCTGTCCAAGTATATATTTTACCACAACAGGGTATACATTTACTAACGGAAAACTAGAACTCAGAAATAAAGAAATCGACAGGTTTGCAGGTTAAAGGGTAGTGGATTAAAGTCTAATATTAAGCGGAAAGAATACAAATTGTGCTAACACATGTAAAAGATTATTCCATTAACCAGCAATTTTCGCAGTGAAGAATTTTCTGCGATTTTCATTATGTCTCACTATCTCCTCTGCAGCTTGAGACACTCCACACTCCATTCTCAGGAAATACTTTGATCTTGAACGTTTATGATATGTGTAATGTGTGGAAAAAATAGACACTGAAAATGTTCTTTTATTCCAAGCATTTCCTTTTTCTAAAATCAGGATGTGTTTGATAATGTTCCTTGTAAATTGAAGATTTTACAATATTGTAATTTACATAAAAATGTGGCTTTAAATAGACCATCATTTTTACTTCTTAAAAGCAAGTTCTATTCAAAGGAGAAAAAGTATTTTACACCTATTATCATGGGCAATGTCTACACTTTTTTTTTTGCCTAGCCAGTAGTTTGTCCTATTTACCATTTTTACTTTAACCTGAAATTTGAGACTCTTTTCTCAATTAGCACAATTATGTTTCCCCATGGCTTAAATATTGCCAGCCCTGTGTGTGAACTCTGATGCTGCCTAAATACCCCTTTCCCAACAACACCTGCAAAATTTAAGAAAACCCTATCATCAGGGCATTTATTTCCAAAATAGTATGAATTGAACATTTTTTTATGCATGATATTTTTCTGTGAAATCCTCGCTCACCCAAAGCCTGTTCACACCAAAAGCCCTAAAACTGCTGCTTAATGAGCCATCCTGGATGATAGATTTAGGGGCTTTTTTAGACTCAATTGCAATCCCATCCTCCCCTATTCAAGTTACGGGCCTGATTTTTTAAAGCTCTCCAAGGCTGGAGAGGATGCGTTTTCATCAGTGAAGCTGGGTGATCCAGCAAATCTGGAGTAGATCTAGTCCAGGATTCAAAACATTTGCTAGCAAATAGCAAATGACTTTGAAGAAATCCATTCCAGGTTTGCTGGATCACCCAGCTTTATTGATAAAAGTGTATCCTCTCCAGTCATGAAGAGCTTTAATAAATCAAGCCCAATGTGAGAGACTGGAAACCATATTTTGCATGGAGTTGCACTTGCCTGGGAGCTGCCAACCAGTCACACCACCGGTGTCACTGGGTTCTTAGAGTGCTCATTCAAACCACATTCTATAGCAGTCATTCTCTATCATGATTCTTCCAGAGGTTGCTAAGGGTTCCCTAAACTGTGGCGGATTGACTTGCCAATTGATAATGCCTGCAAAGTTCTGAGGCCAACACCACTTGGCATAGCTGGCTTCATGACTCTAATGGTTTCTAGGTATGTATATAAAGTTGTTATCCTAGCCTCCATGGCGGGAAGGAGGGGAGGTTCTTTCCACTGGCCACTAGTTTAAGAGGATTTTTGTTTTAGTAGTGGTTCCCGAAAACCTGAAAATTATTTGTTTTTCATGGGTAAAAAGTTTGAGAAAGACTGCTTGATAGTATTTCTTTTTGTTCCTCCCGTGACAGCTTCATAGAAGGTTTTGTTAGAAGAGATTTTGTAAGAGTAGCAGGGCTTTTCTTCCTCCTATCAGAACCTCCATCAAGTGAATTGAGCAGCACCACAGTGGCTACACTAAACTTTAACCCAAATAACCTGAGACTAGCAGTCAAGTAGCAGTTCCTTGTTTATCATACTGCAGATTTGCAGCTATAAGGTTATAGGCAGAGCAGTGTCTAGGCACGCTCACATACCATGAGGTGCACTAACATGTCTAGATATTACCAGTAACATAGCACACTTAAACTTTTTGAGTTGTGGTCCACTTTAAAATCCATGTTTTGGTATTCTGACTTTTTCTTTTTCTGGTAATTAACTTGTTCTATCTGCCCACATTCTATAAACATTTTAAGTGCTGATTGTTGAACTTTTACATTTTCTAGACCTATGAGGAGGAAGTACGCAGAAAGCACTACTTGGGGAAAAGGTTCATGTTAATGCATTTCATATATTTTCCTTCACCGATAATACAAATGTGATAATGAAGTGGCAAATTAGCCTTGAAGAGACTCAGTATAGGCTGAAAGAACATAATATTCTGCTTTCTTACTTAACATGCACCACTTGATCTCTGGTATTAAGGATTTCAGGTTGACTGCCAAATAAAGTACTTATGTTGGGATTAGTGACAGTGGAATAACAGTTTGTTCCAAGATAGTTTGGCTTAAATTTTCAATTCAGCAATGCTGTGCAAGTGGCTGCTTAATGAGTTTAAACAATAATCTTTGGAGGCCTTTTAGTTATCTTCCAACCATACCAAAAACCCCTTAGGATGGCAATGATCTTTTCTAACATATCACTCTGTAGATTTGCATATCCTTCAAATTGAGAACAGCCAACTAGCATTGTCTCAACACCTCACCTGCTTAATAGGTCTGGCTTGAAATGTTTCAGGTACAGCTGGGATGATGCCTGGTCATACACAAAACACATCATAGTAGTTATTAATGCCAGCTGGCAAATCCTACAGAATGGGGTGATAACTAGGGATGAGCAAGCAAGTTTTTAAAACTCGATCTCAAGGCGAATTTGGCCGTTCTCGCTTAGCGAAATTGTAAGCGAGAATAGCCGGTGTAAATTCACAGATCGAGCTCGATTTAAAAAAAAAAAAAAAAAAAAAGATTGTGGGCTGTGCTGATCAATGAATGCAGCGCCGGCTGCACTAATTGATCAGCTCAGTGTGCGATCCCTGGCACTAGAGGTTAAATGGGTTACAAGTTTCCCCATTCAAAATCTCTAGTGCTCTCTTTTTGGCTGAGGAAAGAGCTGCAAGAATGATTGCAGCTCTGAGAATCCACTGCGATCCCGGAGCACTAGAGGTTAACTAACCTCTATTGCCAGGGGATCGCAGTGGAACTGGGCCGCATTAATTGAGAACATTGTCCGATCCCCGGGGCTCTAGAGGTTAATTAACTTCTAGTGCCCTGGGGATCGCAAACAGGAGGATTCCCAGGGAATCCCCTGTGAATCCTCCTGTTATAATTTTCTCGATCTTCCGATGGTTTCGCGAAATCGGTTTGCCGAAATTTCGCGGAACCATCAGACGTTCGAGGAAATTTTTGCGAGAATGCCAGAGGCGCATCCCTAGTGATAACGTAGAATGATCAAAAGAATAATGGGATGTCATACTCAACCTGTTGCCCCATTACCCTCAAAGGAGCTAGCAGATGAAAAAAGAGTAGGCAGGTGGACATTTTTCTTGTCTCTTGGCAGACTGAGTAGCATGATCTCTAGAACTATCAAAAAAAGCCATTCTCAAGGATTCTTTCAGACGTGGCCTGGGGTATCTTGAGCTGTGGCTGACTGAACTCCTAGAGGATGGTGCCAATGTAGTTCTGAAGCCAATACCTCTTGGCAGTCCAGCTGCAAAAAAACAAACAAAAACAAGGACCTTTTAAGCTGTCGGTAAAGGTGGCATTCTCACCACTATTGTATGGGGGACATCCTGGCAATTAATGTAAACAGCAATATTTCCATTGATTGATTATAGCAGGAGTTACCCAACACCTGAATTATTTCAAGGGTTCATCAGAATAAAAATGTTGAAAAAGGCGGGTCCAAGAGGGAAAAACTAAGTCATCTGGATTCTAGATGCTGGAGTTAATCTAAGAGAGTTTGAGTGGTAGAGTTTCCTAGCTGGTCCTAAAAGGATACTGATGATGCCTGTTAGGGATTGAATACAATAAAAAACAAGTTGAGAAATAATAAAAACTAATTTTGGGAAATCGGGGTGTGGTCATTGTGGTCACTCACCATAAATGAACGCCTTGTTTCAAATAAGAAAGTGTTTATGTTGATGGTTGGTTGGTTTAGATTTAGTCAGGTATGTCATCAGGTGTGGCTGTTCAAAGCACTAGGATTTTTCCCAGAATTTTTCCATTAGAGGCCACAGAATCAACATATAAGGCTCCATTTGTAAAGGAGGGAATCTGAACCTCATGGGAATCTGCCAGGCTCATGTGTTACAATGGCAGTAATTGATTCCCACGAGGGAATGTTAGATTCTGTTTTAAAAGATTCCCCTGTTGGAGCAAATTTGTACCAGGGTTTTTTTCCTTCTTCTGGATCAACTATGTTCATAGGGTTTTATTATCAGGGATATGTTTATTTCCTAGTGGTTGAACTTGACGGACTTATGTAAACCAGACTTACTATGAAACGATGAAAAGTTGAGCCCTTAAAGAGGCTTTCAAAAAAGAGGGTCTCAAAGGCAGGACAAGGCAGGAACAAAAAAGGAAATGTTGGATTTTCAGAAGTATCTGCTCCTTCCTTTAGTATAGAACTAATGTTTTTGGAGCAGGGAGTTTATTCTGTGCCTTAGCAATTTTGATTCGACTGCCTGATGCTGATCACAAGGTTAATCAGGTGAGCCACTTGTACAACCTTTTTTTTTTATTACTCATTCATCTCTCATGATGTTTATATGCATTTATATAGCATGAAATGGCTATTCCAAATCTTAAAATAATAAACATTTTTAATGAATAAAAAAAATTATATGAAAACCTCCCTTGCTAATTTTACACCAAAATCTCTTATTACAGGAAACCTCAAAGCAGTTTTATGCAGGAATGGTAAAAGTTACTGCCTTACTAGAGATCACAGCACTCGCAATTCTCAAGAAATGCAACGAGTCCTTAAATGTGGTGGATCTATCAGCGCTAACGAGGACTGTGGGTTAATTGAGGGATGCAGCAAAGTTACTAGAGGACTTGGTTTCCATGGTGACCCAAAACTGAAGACTTCAATCATCCCAGCACCTTACACAATTTCTATTCCAGTTTATAGCACGTGCCAGTTTCTCATTCTTGCATCAAGTGGCTTGTGGGAAGTGTTTGGAGAATGTGAAGTTGTCACAATGGTACAGAACCTACTTGCAGCATTTTCAACGCACCCACCTAACACTAAACCAAAAGATAACACCAATGAAAACCTTCAAGAACATAACATGCAGGAAAAAAATAACGTAGAGGTGTCTGATTATCTTGAAGATGAAAATAAAAGATTTGAAATTTTAGGCAGCGTTTCAGATTGTGAAAACAGAACAGAAAAGTCTAACAATGCTAACATTCTCCTAACAGATGACGTACGCAGTGAGGCTACAGCTTATGTTTGTCAGCAGATTATAAAGGCTGCTGTATTAGCAGGATCCCAGCAAAACATTACAATAGGTCTTATACTTCTACCTGGATGTGTCCAAGCTAAATTGTAGATCACCCTAGTATCTGATTCCATGTTATTAAAGGAGATGTAAACCATAGCTGGGTGATATTTTGTTTTCTATAGCATTGTGTAACTTTAGAAAGGTCTCTGTGTTTTGTATGTCTCTCACTTTGAAAGCAGGTTGAGATTCCTGATGGTGACAACAGCAATACATGCCCATGCAACGTGCCTTCATCAGGAATGTATGAGACTTTTTTTTTTTTTTTTTGGAAGATTAAAAACCACATTTGGATATACATTTAATACTTATATGCTATTTTAATAAATCCTTTTAAAATGATCACAGTGTTGACTAGCAAACAATAAACCAATTCATAAACACTTTCATTTATTTACATTCATTGCACTAGTTTGCATATATTCAACCCTGAAATGAAAAAAAATATATCTTGCATTATATATGTTCACTAAAAGTAATAAAATCTGTGTTTTAATGCTGCCCAGGAGCTAAAATTGTTGGATATCGTTAGTAACTCCCAACAGTAATCTGTAGGTGGGGCAGTGGCACTAGGTCTGCAGATTTAAAGAATTTAGGTCAGCAGGATGAATGGATTGTCAGATATGTTTGTTGGTAAGTTTCTGTGAATAGGTTTCAATTGTATATTTAGCTGTTTTGCTGGACCTACCATTTAAAGAAAGCAATTTTGGTTTGGAAATGTAATTGTTCTAGATCTTTTTTTTTTTTATTACATTCCTAACTAACAATCGGACACACAGTAGCCCAGTGGTTAGCACTCAGGTGCAGTGCTAGGTCCCAGGTTCGAATCTTGGTCAGGACACTATCTGGATGGAGTTTGCAGGTTTTCTGTGTTTGAGTGGGTTTTCTCCCACATTTCAAAAACATGCAGTTAGGTTAACGTGTTTCCCCCTAAATTGACTATATTAATGACATTAGATTATGAGCTCCTTTGAGGGACAGTTAGTGATATGACAAAGTACTTTGTAAAAGGCTGTGTACTATCTCAGAGCTATATATTAATACTGTATAATAATTTTACCTTACTTGAGGTTTTTAGCATGGTATGTGTTTCATAAAGAAAGTGGAACAGTCAGTATATTTTAGGGTTATGTTTTTAGGTTAATATTAAGTTAAAAATACATTTTTTAATAAAGTTTATAGCCTTGGTGTAGAAAAAAAATAAAATGAAAATTTGATTAGAATAGCTAGTGTCCATAAAGTAAAAATGGTGCTACAGAAAGGCCAAACACATTTTACAGCCGGTAGCCTAGTCTACTTTTGGGAATTACAAGGACATGACCTATTGATAAAGTGGAATGCTCATAAAGGAAAATCTAGACCAATTTTAAACATTTAGGCTCTCACTTAATCTGATTACACTCACACCATATGGTGAAAATGAAATTCCAGGAGTGCAGTAATTCAAGTCTTGAAAAAAAAAATTAAATTTAGCTGAAAGAACATAATTTAAAATGAACATTATGCGTGCAGAATTGTTTCTTTCTAGAGGGTAAGTTAGTTATCTACAATCAGTTTTTTGGTATATTTTTGAATGGAACTGAACTTCTCTCAGACTTTCATTTCTACAGGCCAATTTATTGTATTGAAATTGCTTACCAATTGCTTTTATTGCATCAGCTTCTCACGAACACTGCAGCAAGTCAGTAGAGCTTCACCCAATCTGACAAACGCACTTCAGGTTAAGCATAAATTCCAATATTTTGTGGAGAGCCATCCCAGAAGAATGGAACCTGGTATGGCTGCAAAGGGGTGGCAAAGAGACAACGTAATAAGAAAAAGACTATTGTTTTGTAATGGGATGTTCATCAAACTCATATAGGTATGAGAATCAGATATCCACATGCTTTATGAAGTATAGAGTGTCTGAGCTTGTCTTGATATTTAAGCTAAAGTACCACCTGAAGAGGTATGGAAAGCACGGTGAGACAAATGGGCTTGTGTAATCAGAAAAAAAAAAATTCCTGAAAAAGGCTGCAGACTAAAAATAGTGGCATTGCTAACAAAGCTGTGCTCCCATTGCAGTGGTGATTGAGGAGCTAGCGCTGGTATCTAGAGGGCCTGTGGGTACCACAAAATGTAGAGCATTTAACTTTTAGTTGGTTTCCTGGTTTTCAGCCAAATACCATAGATCACTTATTACCAAGTATACGAATAACATTAAACTATAGCTTCCTAAGAATTACCGTTTTATGATCAACATAGTACTAAGTAATGATAACTTTATTGCATCAATAGACAGCTTGTATATAGGAATTAAACATTATAAACTTTCTAAAAAGAATTCTCTTTTCGCCTTTAGACCCTCTCTCTAAAGCAGGTTGGAAGGCAGGTTTTCAGGTTTCTTACTTATTCCATAGTTTTAGTTTAAATTCTTACACTTTGAACAGGACTTTTTTTCAACAGAGCAGCTAATAGGCAGGTAAACAGGTAAATGCTATATAAATACTAGATAATATTATTAATGTGACATTCAGTAATCAAGGAAGTAGTGTGTACAATTTTATGGTAACATATTCACAAGGAATTTCAATTTTCTTATCACCCCACAATTTAAAAAAAAAATTAATAAAGTAAAGATTAAGAGTAAAAGTAAGTAAAAATATGTAAAGCACCATAACACGGACAAAAGGGTTTTCTAATACAGAGTGTATACAGAGGCCAGTGTGCATTATGCATAATTGTCATCCTTTATTATGTCTGCTAACCGGTTTAATATAATGAAAGAAAGAAAAGAAAGGTAGAGGAAAACCATTAGCTTTTTTATTTCATCATTTTAGTAACTGTACAATTTTAACCAAATCTTACAAGTAACAGAACATATTAAACATAAATGAGGACTACAATCCAGTACCCTATTTACAATACAATTTTACCATCCAATTTTAAGAGAACTAAATGGAGTACACATAATTGTTAGAACATTGTATTTGTACTGGGCAAAGACAAAAATAAACCCCATAAAAGCAGAATTAACGGATACAAGAGTGTTCTGTGTTCCATGAAGAAAAAAAAAAAAATTACATCTCGAATCACTTTGAATAATAAAGCTCACAGGATTCAAACATGATTTTAAGGAGTTGCTTTTAAAATAAAACAAGTCTGTCCCCCAAAAAGATCTACTGAGAAAACAATGGTGGAAGCAAACAGTTTATGTTTACTATTTTTCTATGTAAGAAGCAGAACAATTAGTGGCTGATTGTTATACATTAAGAAGCGGAATGTACACTTTACTTATAGAGGAAGTGAATCTCGATGAATACTGTGAGGAAGCTGAAACCATTTTATACCATTACCTTTTAATAAAAATCATTTATTTAGAACAAAATATTTAAAAGGTTTCTTTGTGGGTTAATAAATTACCAGTTTACTAATCAGACAAATCTGCAATTCATCACAGATAAGTTATTTTAGTTATTTCCAAGGTCCGACATTGGGCGACGGTATTTTTTGTCTTTAATTTCATTTTTCAATATCAAGAGTGTATTTACTACACAAAGACTGCTTTTGAAAATTAATGCATGCATGTTAAAAACCAGATTCAGCACTTAAAGAACTCAGTATTAGGAGTGAGACCACACTGCAAGTCTCTGTATGTTCAAAGACTCGCTGGGCCATGTTAATGTCATTAATACCAAGGGGACTTGCAGCACACTGCGCTGGAGGGTCGGCACCGAGGCTGAAAAAGGGTTAAACACTCAATTGTTATTTTAACAATTAGGAAGCAGAAGAATATCAATACAGTTTAAAAGTACATGAAGGCTTAGTTACTACAGCATTGACTTTTGCTAGGCTGTGCAGTTTCGGTAAGGTCTACTCCTCTTCCTCTGGCCGTGTTGCCTCCGCTTGTCTGTGGTTCCGTTTTGGGAAGCTTTTTAGCTGTGACAATAAAGAGAAAAAAAATTGGAGTACAGTAGATTAAGTGTAAATATATTAAAGCTGGATTCCATTCTTACTTTCAGTCCTATACAGCTATACAAACTCCTCTTTTGTAGTGAAACTGCTTAGTTTTCATTTTAGGTTGCAAAAACTCAGAACCCCCTTTGTTTACTGGATGAAAGGCATCCAGCATCATCTTGTCATTTCTTCACCAGCCTGACTACCTCTGGCCTGCCCCTTTTATTGACTAGATTTTACAATTTAATTACGGAGGCTCACCATCACATGTAGGTGTCATCCAAGACAGTTAGCATGCAACTGCAGTCTGCCTAGGATCACCCACTCCTCCAGGCTGACATCCACTCATAATTGTATTTTCATACTTTTTGGTCTTTCAAATGCCATTCCATTGTTTGCATGGGCTGAGCGTACCTGAGATACATGTTGAGGCAGGGTAATATGATGTTTTCAGAAAGTTATGTACAGCCCCCAGCTGACGCCTTCCAAGAGCTATGACCTGCCTGCTTTTTTAAGAGAACAAAGCTCTAAATGGCTCTAAAATAGGATGTGTATTGAAAATGGAAAGTTTATTTTTCTGGCCAATTATTCAATTGTAATCAGACTGCAACAATGTGTTATTTTAGATATACACAAAGTAAGATACATTGCACGTTTTTGGGTACAAAACACATCCACCTAGACAACCTTAATTATTTTTTAAAAGGAGCATTTGAACGGCAAGACTCAAAATGTAAAGAAGTAAAAAGAAAAATGTTAGGGCAAGTTGCGAAAAGGAGAAGGGAGGAAACAGGGAAGGAAAATTATTAACGTCAGCTTTTGACCATATCTAATCAATGACAAAGCAAGAAAAGCAAATATGTCTTGAAAAGAATTCTGCTGGTGCCTGTAGGTACATCCAGACCCAAAGCAACCAAGATGACCAATGACCATTATAATCTACAGAAGGCCAAATTCACCTAAAGAAAGGGACCTTAGCGGTATGTGTTTAAATTGTGATCTGTGTTTCTGTTGGGGACAGTTCCCCTTACTTACCTATTGCCATAAATATTTCATTCACGTTTGCAGATGTCTTGGCTGAAGTCTCCATAAACAACAAGCTGTTATCATCTGCATAAGCTTGAGCCTCCTGTAAAATATTATATTTAAAGCTTCATCACTGACTATTCAATAGTAGGACTGAGACGTAGTCTCAGTACATTCACAGATTTTGCATCACCAATAAAAACTGTAAAGCCGATTTCATGCCAGCGTCCTTGCCATTTCCTAAATTTATTCCAATCTGAAAGCAACTATTGTCTTACGCAGATGAACAGTATTGCCCAGCACATGTACCTACAAGATAATGAGACCAGTGTAAAAGGTGATTTTGACACTAGAGAGGCAGCCTCCAAACAGTTCTGAAATGAAGCCCAAAAGCATTCATACAAATGCCTGTGTTTGGCAGGCATAATTTAACTATACGTCTGTATACATTAAATGGGTGCACTTCTACTGCCAATGGGTCCAACATTCAGTGTGTATATGTACAAGCTCTGTTTTGACAGTCTACATGGGCCAAGCTGCAGTAGAGATACAAGCCTTGTTTGCTACAAACAAAAAAATACTGCTACATGTAGGTTTTAGACACAGGGACATCTTTGAGATAGTGTTTTGCTTTATATTGTAGTGTTCAACCCAAAGATGTTTTTCAGCTGGGTGGGAATACATTGTAGGTGGCTGGCGGCCCCTGTATTGTGACCCAACTCTTCATTAACTACTAAAAAACAGCTGGGTGGTTACTGAAAAGTGCTGGGTGGTGAAGCTAGCTAAAAGGGTCTGGGGAGAAGACTGTATACTAATGGGATAATAAAAATAAATATTTATGTATATTCACACACACACACACACCTAAAGGAACTTCAAAACGTGGAGATCCTCAGTTAAAAATATTTGTGGCCCATGAATAAAAAGCCAGGAAAAAGTAATAAGGGAATAAAAGAGAACAATCTGATTGATCACCAGGTTCCATTTTATTCTATTTAAGGACATTTTGAACACTTTACTTCTGTACCCCTAATAAATGCTCTGCTTCCCAAGAAAAAAGTAGCTGGACTCCACTTGACCAACGCTTCAAGAAATAACTTTATCAATCTATTTGCTTATAGGAGGCACACAAGTACTTGGATCAAAAAAGTTGTCTTTTCTCTTTGCTAATAACCCTTTTCTCATCAAGGGATCTGTACAGACAGAGAATATGGCCCAAAGTCCCTGACGTAAACAGTCACTATGCCTGGAGTGGAACCAGTCCTTGGCATAAAGTCAGTTTACATTCCCGAGTGATAAAGCCTGCTTGCAATGTTATTTAAGATAATGGGCTGTAACACAATCTACTGAACTAAAACATTATTGTGTACATAATGACATCAGATAAAATCACAAACACCATAAAAGCATCAAGGATCTATCCACGCAGGTTTACCACAATAAAAAAGCAGTAAAATCAACTATAACGGTCTGAAATAAAAAGGAACGCTAGGCATGAACAAGATAGGATTGACAGAAATAGTAATTATACTTTATAATCACAGCTTTGTATTACATGTAGATGTATCCCGAGACATAAACACTGCAATTACTTATCTTTTCAAAAGACATTCTATTGCAGAAATGGTAAAGGTATTATTAGCTAGGTGAGTGGTATAAAATGGATTTTAAATATGAATTATACAGTAAAGGCAAAGCTTACCTGAAAGTCCACAGCACGCTTGGAAGCAAGATCGGCTTTGTTACCAGACAAAGCTATCACAATATTGGGACTGGCTTGTCTCTGAAGCTCTTTCACCCAGTTCTTCGCTCTTGCAAATGATTCCTGAAACATATTTAATTTCAAATTCCAGGTTATATGATTGTGTATGGCAGCAGGGTTTAAATAAAGTGATTTATAGTCAAAAGGTGAATAAAATAAACCCTGCTATTAATCCACACACAGCCTCCACACAAGTCAACTCTCTTGTTAGTATATTCAATGGCCATTACTATGCCACTTGCAATATACGCTAGAAACTCTGATGGGTCTTACCTCAAAAATGATTAGAGATATCAACCGTAACCCTCATAATTAGGAGACCGTGCTAGAGTACTTTCTATTTAGGAGACTTTAGGTTTAGGATGCATCACTTGTGCATTCACTCTGACTTTGTTGAGGAATAAAGTCACAGCTCAAGCTGACATTAAAAGGGAATTACAACCTTTATTATGTAGAGATATACACCAAAAGAACACAAATAATATATATTTGGGTGTTTTTAATAAGACAACCATGTGCACCCTATGTATGCTTTACAGTCAAACACAATGTTATACTTTACAGTTCCCTCTCAGAACACCTAGCTGTGAAGTGTGACATAGTTGTGCAAATCTCAGGAATGAATGGACAGAAATACAAATCTGTCTGAAAGGTAAAACTCATCCTATGTATTTTATGTGTTTCAAATAGATATTTGTCTATAATTGCGCTTAATATAGGAAGGCAAAGTAAATGCAGGTGTAAATTACACTACGACAGATAACAGCTTACTGAAATTATACTAAATTGAAATGAGAGTTGATACGATTAGTTCACCCTTTTAGTTCTAAAAATCCTAAATGAGACACAGACTGGAATCAAGACACACACAATTATGTATATAGGCATTTTTATATGTTTAGATAATAGTACTACTTGAAAACAGAGAGGTCCCTTTGTATTATGTGTTCAGAACATGGCATAGGCTGAATTTGCCTCTAGGACAGTGTTTAGATATAAACAGAAAAGGGTTTCCCCAACACAATTCTACCCTCTTCTCACTAACCAAAGCTAACTGAGCAGATGTAATGGTGCTCCTTTGTTTGAACATGGTAAACCTTGGAAACATTTCCAAATTCTAAACAAGTCAGACTTTATTGGCACCTTAATGCGAGTTTGTAACCTTTAAATGAGACATCAAATGTGTTTTGCGCTACAGACATTGGTATGATTAAGCTGCTCTGAACCTATCATATCGTAGTATGGCAGCATTTGGTTGTTTTTGACACAATATTTCAAGGAGTTTACCTCAAAAGATTTCACTAGTCCGGACAAGGAGTCTCAAACACCCATCAGATTTACAAAGGAAACAGGTGGTGAATATCTTAGCACTAAACCTGACAGAAAATGTGTACACTTAAAGTGAAGCAGAGCTTGGGCCTCCCAGTAGTAGTTTTACATATTGTGCAAGATTACTGCATATGACAGCAGTATAATCTGTAGCCCTCACAGTGCTGCAATGTCATTCATGCCCATCCATGAACACACGTGACATACCTGTACTATGCTAGAAAACAAGTGCTCACTGACCCATAGCTTTGACACAAGAGACTTTACCAGTCACTTAGGTTGAAAAGAAAGTTGTCAGCACCTTTTCACTGAGGTAACTTTACATACAGTTTTTTGACTGTCATATCCTAATTATGCAGACCTTGGATACTTGAGGAAAGAATATTAACAACCAAGATCCACTCTAACTGCAGTCCTCTTAGGATATGGAAGGTCATACGTGACAAAAACAACGCTATTAACAAACTGTGGATGTTGCCACGCAAATACTGGTAAATGTATGAATTATTTTCACCAAATACTGGCAAATATTTTAACAGAGCATAGAATAAACCTTGTTTTGCAGCATTCCAAAGCAACCAAAAGTGACAGTATTTTAAAAGGGCTTTTAGATGGGTCTGCAATTTCGTATGTGTGTGATCCTGATTGCCCTGTGTATGCAAAGTCATTCTCTTTTGTATATAGATTTGGCTTCACATATGCAAGAAAACATTAGTAGGTTAGTCCAAAAATGTTTTTTGTTATTGGCATTGTGCTTGTTATTTCATAACTTTATTTATGGTATACCAATTGACTTTTTTTTTACTATTATTTTTTATCATACACATATAAGTGGCAAATTATTCCAAATATGAAAGTTCAATGATAAGCTCACGTACCTCATTTGTGATGTCATATACAACTATTGCAGCTTGAGCTCCTCTGTAGTACATTGGAGCTAGGCTGTGATATCGTTCTTGGCCAGCTGTGTCCCAGATTTCAAACTTTACTGTTGTATCATCAAGGCAGACAGTCTGAGTAAGAAATGCCGCTATCGAATGGGAAGAAAGAAACATGGCCTTATTAAATTTTACACAGAAATTATAATAAAAAAATAGCCTAAACAAAGGCTTTCATCAAATGCATAAATCTGTTTTTTATAGTATCTACCGTGCTTCCCCAAAAATAAGACATGGTCTTATATTAATTTTACCTCTGAAAATCACATTAGGGCTTATTTTCAGGGGATGTACAAAAAAATCTAAATTTATGCATGTACAAAAATCTGTTACATTATATACAAGAAGTCATGAAAAAGAATGGACAAAAATGATTAATGAAAAAAATAAAACACAGCTTCATAAGGAAACAAGTGCAACATAACAAGAAAAAGAAAATAGACTAACAAGCAGATAAAGAAACAAAACTTCTAAAGCTTTGTTGACCACAAACAGTAACCAATATAAATCTAAATAAAAAAAAAATCAATCAATAAATATGCATGGCTGCTAATGATTGAAATACTAGCAAGGGCCCTTTGGAAAGAGATTCCACCAACCTCCTATAAAAGTTGTAGTGTCACACCAGGGTAGGATAATTAACCCTGCGGTTTCTTGACCCCTTGTTCCAGTGCTTTGAAAATCTCCTGCTCTCGCCTTCCTCTTGGTATCCCTCTGCCTACCACGTGACCACACTCTCGGAAGAAACTGATAGGGCTTACTTTCGGGGGAGGGCTTATATTTCACCCTTGCATGATTAGCATGTTAGGGTTTATTTTCAGGGAAACACAGTAATGTATTTACAGTTAAAAATGTGCATAGGAATTTTTTTTTTTTTTACTATGTATACTCAAGTATAAACCATCAATTTTTTTTTTTTTCAATATTAGCAGTAACAGACACATTATCCACCCAAGGTTTTTACTCAAGTGAAAGTATTTTCCTGTTTTTTTTTTATTCAGGTAAACGTAGGTACAATTGTTTACTTTCAGATCGGTTTATAATCAGATATATACATTTCAGTAAATTTTTTCTAAATGCATATTTTCAATGTTACATTTTATAGGGAATTATTCAGCAAGCAGCAGTTCTCTGGATGAAAATGCATTGTTAAAGCCAGAGGTTGTAAGGAAAATGAATGACCAGACTAGTTTGAATGGATAGAAAGGCAACAGTAACTCAAGTAGCCACTTGTTTAAATGGAAGAGCATCTCTAAACACAAAACATGGCGAAACTTGAAGCAGATGGACTACAGCAACCGGAAACCACACACTGTGCCACTCCTGATAGATAAGAACAGGCACCTGAAGGTACAATTCACACAGACTCAACACAATTGAGCAAAATGTTGCCTGGTATGATGGGTCTCAAGTTCTGCTGCAACATTTGAATGGTAGGGTCAGAATATGACAACTGCCATCTTACTGCAATTCAGGCTGCTGGTGGTGTTATGGTGTAGGAGATATTTTCTTGGTTCACTTTTGGCTCCTCAGAACCAACTGAGCATCATTTAAATGTAACAGATTGAGCATGAAAATGAGCTCACTATACTCACACTATACCTTCACAGTCAGCTGATCCCAATCCAATAAGGAACCTTTGGGATGTGACCGGAAAGAATCTCATCATTATTGTTGCTATTGCAGCTAAAAATGTTTGCAGCAATTGCAATTTATATCTTCATTGTTTACATTTGTTCAGCGAATTACACAAGAGCTGCTGTCCTCAGCTAACCCCTTGCAGGATTGCTTCTACACAATAAAAGGAGCAGAGCAATAAACACATTTTCTCTCTTGTGTTGGCCAGTTATTGAACCTAACGCGTATGGGGTACTATGTACCCCTTTACTTTTTCCCAGGGTGAGGAGGGAGACATTTCCACCAATTAAAGTGGGATTCCACATTCCCATGAGGTCCCTGCCCGCAGATCCCTACAACACTAAAGCCATGTTGTGGGGATGTGGCCCTCTGCCCAAATGATAGCTCTTGTCACTGTTGGGGACAGACGGGGGTCTGCTTTCTGCCATAAGGTAAGGAAGGGGAGTGTGCTACATATATTCTGTGTTCTTTCTTTTTTTTGGCAAACAACATTGAAGAGGAAATTTTATAAGCAAGGGGAACGCACACACTCGCTGCCCTCGTCTCTTATCCAAGAAGGAGCCCCGGCTATTAAAGGGTCTGGCTCTTTTTATTCACATTCACTTAATTGATTACGATTTGAATGTTGGCTGACGGCTGCAATGTGCTCTAGGTTTATAATAGAGCCAATATATTTTTACAGGTAAAAGCAGATCCTTATCTTACATTTGGATCAGTGACTTGTTACTTTTTAGGTTTTACAGCACTGGACTATATGAGGGGTTACAATGACAGATGATCAAACAGAAAATTATTCATGATAAATCCCCATTTAATACTGTTTAATAACATAGGCTGCAACACAGCAGACCAAAGGATATAAAAGCAATAATTATTCTACACACTATTTACAAGATTCTGAATGTGGTTTTTATTTGCTACTTAATCTGAGACATGCAGAACTGGTTTTACAATCACTGCTAAAGGAAAAACAAGTTAGTATACAGATAATGTTGCATGCATAGGTTTAGGATTCCCTGGCCAAAAACAGATTTGGCTATTTTAGCACAAGGGTGAAGTAACAATTACTGTAGTTTGTTATAAAAAGAACATGTGTGCAAATGTTAACGCATATATACTATGGCTTTCACGGAAACCTCCACATCTAATACTTGTTGAATAGGTAGATACAATCAAGTATGCAAGATAGCCCAAGAATAGGTCAGTTTAACTATGATCCGTAATAAAGAATGGGCAAAAATCCCCACATCAAGAAATACCAGATTACCTGGATACAATTGGTGTATAGTGTTTGATGCCCAAGGGGATATTACTGAAAGCTGACTTTTTTTTACAGTTTTGCTACAACATTTAAAAAGATATTGCTTTTGCCACTCATGTCAGTTTAAGTGACACCAATGATCTTTTTGGCTATCTGTAAGGGTGACATTCTTACACTCACCACAATGCTAACATACTGTAAGCAGAAATAAGATGACTGAGAATGGTATGGGACAGTCATGTGACCAGGGCTGTGGTGTCAGGGCAATTTTTAGATACATGGAGTCCAAGTCAGCAAAAATGTACTACTGCCAAATAAAACTTTGATTAAAGGGAAAACGTCAGAAAATAGTCATCATAAAGTGCTTTGTTTGTTTCCTTCAAAGTGTGAAATCCAGATACACTATTAACAAATCTGACATTAATTTTTCATACAGATTAAAAAATACAGATTAAAAATGATGTTTTTTTTTTTTTTTTTTTTTGAAGATCTTCAAGATGGCCAAGGGGTGGTTTATTCTCTTTTATTATTTTTTCTTTTTTATACTACGTAACTACTATATGTTTTATAACCTTATCAAAAGCCTATTTTCATTTTACCTACAATTTATCAACTGTTTAAATGTTAAAAACTTTGAATATGTGTCATATATAATGAGGAAGGCTTAGATTAAGTTTATTACACAAACACTAACAAGTCATGTCACAGTGACTGGCTTAGATGCACATTTAGGTAATGTGTTTGCTTCCTAACAAGTAGGTTTTTGGTTTGTTTAAAAGGTCATACCAAAGACAAAAGACCTCTTAGCACACTCGCTAGGTGTGCAGAGGAGATCTGGTCGTCCTGGTGGAAAATATTGTGACTGGTGAGGAAGGTTTGAACGCAGCGAGTTAAATGCTTTGTTCGTCCCTGTAAAAATAGGAGTGGTAGGAGCAACAATGATATAGCAAAACCTATCAGCTGATAAAACACACCTAAAACAAAAAGAACTTGGTACCATTTGGATCCATCCAATATACATCAACAAAGACCTGTATTTCACATCAAACAGTACATGGAAGAAGTCAATGTTGTTATCTAATATAGCAACTAGATTTTTAGGATAAAAAATACTGCAGATGTGAAGCTCAAAAATAGAAAAAAAGACCATATACTCTCAAATATCATACTGAATAGTGAGACTAATATTACTCTTTAATGAAGGCGTTAACCTGCATTTAAATAAAGAAAGCAGCAAGAGTAATTAGCGTCACATGCACATGGATACTCTGCTTTACACTTTTGCAACTTTCATTTCACTTTAAAAGCAGGCCAAACTGAGCTGCCCTGTCTGATGATGAACCTCAAAAAAATTATTTAACAGGCTACACTTTATCAGTCCATAGATCTTGTGGCTACATTAGTTTTTTTGTTCTCCGACCTTGTACATTTTTTTCCTTCTACAGAAAAAAAAAATCCCGTAGATGATGCCAGAAATCCAGTGACCTTGTCACTTCATGTGTACCGAACTAAAATCTCCACGTTATTAACCATCATCAATTCCTAATTATAAATTATAGAACACCCCCCCCCTTTCCTATTTTAAGTAGATGTAAAACTCCTTAGAAACTCCTTAGAAAGTTTCCCCACAGAAACACGGGGAAAACTCCCTACATACCACTGCATTTTTGTTCTTTGGCTTCAATACATTCTAAAGCCCAATTTATTTTACAAAAATATTCCAATGTCGTCTGGCTGCAAATCTAACAACAGTTTTCAAAGTCCTACTTCTACTTTTTACAGTTAGAGCACCTGTGCAGTAAAGCTTAATGCAATGATGGATCCAGCAAGCAGATTTAAAGGGGGATGAGAATGCTGCAGTGGGGTCTGACCATTACGTAGCTCTACCACCACAGACCACTGATGTAGCAGATTGTGAGACACTTACCAGAATAAACATAAATCTGTTACAAGTCATATTACGAAGGCACAGGACTAAAGAGGTGAAAGTTGTAAAACTTTAACATAACAAGCTATATATACACTAATAACTATAACACTAATAAACATAAAATAATGAACATGACATAGTTTTAGACCAAGGTGCTAGACACACAAATACAGTTTTTTTAAAAAAAAAGTAATTAGAGGTCTGTTGGTGAAGAGGACTACCAAGGAGACCAACACAAATCAATGGGGACAAAAAGATGATTCGTAAATGAAATGTAAATTTTTAAATATACTTATGATATTGTAAATTTGTATTTATATAGTAATACTCAAAGTATAAAACAGTTAACAGTAGTGAATAGTGTTCTAACCTCCAATTGTGCTTTCTTGGAATTCATGAAACTGTCCTTTTACGAAGCGCAACACTAGGCTAGATTTGCCAACTGCAGATTCTCCTAGGAGGACTAACTTGAACTGACAGATTTTATTTCCGGCATTTGGTCCATTAGGTCTTGTGGCTCCTCCTCGATTAGCCATATTTAAAATTTGGACAGATAAGTCTTATGGATTAGTCTACAACAGTCCACAAAGAAAAGGCGTTGAGGGATTACTTAAGGGATCCTTTTGGGAATCTGTAAATAAAAAGAAAAAAACAGTAAGATCACACAGAAGAATACATAGATTTTACAGGCTACATTAAAATGTTGGGCTACTATTCCTCTGCACTAACAGCACAGCCCTCCTATTTTCCATTTACCAAAAAAAGGAAATACAAAATTTACAGTATTGTTTCTCAAATCTGGGGACCAAAAATAGTCTAATTTAGGTTTTAGTATACTTTGGTCTCAATCTACCCCTGAAGAGGCGGTTGGGAGAAAATGCGTCAGGCAATGAGACATTAATGATTTAAGTAGTATTTCAGAGGAGTTTTGTATGGAGATAGGTTCCTATACCTAGGACTTGATAATGGATCATGAATCACTATACTGTTTTATTTTGTTTTGTACCAAAGACCTTCCTCTACTATTAATGTGACTTGTTAACATTTCAACAACGAATTTCTTGTCAATTTGCCCCCAATTTTTCTCTTTCTCTCAACTTAATTTTTTTTCTCATTCTTAACCTTTTAACACCATAAAATTCAGCTTTTCATCAGCATTTCCATTATTCCTAGTTGAAGTGGCTAGTGGAGGCCAAGTCTAGTGTCAGCAGCCGTGGAAATTCCTGCCACAATAGCTTATATTAAGGGTGAAGCAGTTTAAAATCTAGCTGGATCTTGGAATGGAGCTGGTGGGTCCCATATTATCCTTGGCCTGCCCACCCCTTTCACTCATGGGATTCTAGTTGATTCAACCATAAAAGATAAACATCACAAGTGGACAATACTGAGGGTGGTCTGTATGTAAATGAAGCCTGCCTAAGAATGCCCAGTGGTCCAGACAGACATCAATACCTAAAGACATTTTGATATGTGCATTACCCCTCCCAAGAACCAATCCAGGGTTTATCAGGGTTTAGGGATTTGTTACATACCCTTTATTTTGTGTGTGTGTGTGGGGGGGGGGGGCGCTTTCTGACTATATTGCTTTGCTAATATTTTGTTTTCTTTAGAATCAAATTTATTTTGGTTTCTTTTCCTCCTAAAGGGTGCATTTAGCAGGAGACGGGGGCATTTTAAATTAGCTCCTAAATTACTTACTCCAGAATTGAGTGATCAGATGCAGACTTTTTTTTTTTTTTTTTAAGAAAATGTAAGCCTTCAGATAGCAATTTTCATTTATTGTGCCAAATATTTATTGTCCTCAATGCTACATTATGCCAAGCCAAAACTTTTTGTTGGTTTTGGATGGTGAAATGGGGGGTGGTATAATCACAGTCATGATTTTGCTTCTATCTAGGGCTCCATTCTATGAGAGAGATTGAATTTAACCGCTACAAGCTTTAAAAATTAAAGTTTACTACTATAATGTGTAAAAAAAATAAAACAAACTGCCACAGTAAATGTTTATCACATTTTTCAGCCATACAGACATTTCTAGCACTTCAATTAAGGAATGGGTAAATAAAACAAACCAATATGATCAACCTCTTTGAGTTACACTATAGGGCAGACTTTTCCAGCAGCCAAAGCAGCTTCACTGGCTGGTGTAGGAGGATCTAACTTTCAGTAACAGTAATGCCATTGAAATAGTCAGGATGACACAATGCTGCCCCCACACAGAACACATTAGCTTAGACAATAAAAGAGTTGTGCTTTCACATCACTAATCCTATTAAAACCATGCATATTATTTTACATGAAGGGAAAATACATCACTGTAGTATTTGTACAAACTATGCCACAGGGCTTAATCAGAGACTTATTAAAACAGCTTGAAGGCACAAAGATAAAATTAAGTTGTCATTCTCAGCTACCAATGTCCTGAAAATGAAGGGAACAGTAATTATAGTAATATTTCAATACATAAATATGGTTCATATACTGTCTAATAACAAGTCTGCAATATAGCAATAAAGATTATCAGAAACCTTGAGGCGGTGAAAGCCTTAAGCTACGTACACACTTCCAATTATTATCGTTGGAAAACGAACGACGAACGATCCTGCATGATATCTACGAACGATCGTATAGCACCGATCCTGCACATAGAGATAACGACACGATCGTTCGTAGATATTGTACACACAATAGATATGATCGTTTGAGCGATAGAGGAACTATGTGCACGACAGGAAAGTGAACGGACGTTCGTTCATTACGCATGCTCAGACCATGGACGATCAACGAACGATCGTATACACGAACGATGTTCAACGATCGTCGTCCAATCCGATCCGCCGGTCCGGTCGTTCGTTTCCAAAGACTTTCCTCGTTCGTCGGCGTCGTTGGTTACTTTTTTTACGAACGATTTTTGCCCAATCGATCGTTCGTCGTTCGTTTTGAACGATAAAAATTGGAAGTGTGTACGCACCTTTAAGGTGCGTACACACTTCCAATTTTTATCGTTCCAATCGAACGACGAACGATCGATTGGGCAAAAAATCGTTGGTAAAAAAGTAACCAACGACGCCGACGAACGAGGAAAGTCGCTGGAAACGAACGACCGGACTGACGGATCGGATTGGACGACGATCGTTGAACATCGTTCGTGTGTACGGTCGTTCGTTGATCGTCCATGTTCAGAGCATGCGTGATGAACGAACGTCCGTTCACTTTACTGTCGTGCACATAGTTCCTCTGTCGTTCAAACGATCGTATCTATTGTGTGTATAATATCTATGAACGATCGTGTCGTTAACTCTATGTGCAGGATCGGTGCTATACGATCGTTCATATATATCGCGCATGAACGTTCGTCGTTCGTTTTCCAACGATAATAATTGGAAGTGTGTATGTAGCTTTAATCTCCAAATTCCTTACATGTCACGTTGCACATGTAAGATATATATATATATATATATATATACACACATACACATACACACAAACACACAATCTTTTTCTATGTGCTGTGTGTATATATATATATATATATATATATATATATATATATATATGTAATTTTACCTATGTACTATGTATAGAACATATTAGTTGCTGAATAAGAACTACAATTTACATAAATCTATATTTTCATTAATATTAATAAATAGGATTTATATAGTGCCAACATATTATGCAAAACTTAAGGATCATCTCTTGTATTTGCCTGCTCTTGGAGTCAAGTGGAACCAGACCATCACTGCAATGTTACCAACTCAACATTGAAAACATTCATTCTAAAATTACAACACACAGCTCTGCCTAAATGGTAATTGTAGAAGACAGTAGATGAGATGCCATGTTTGAAGTCCTGATCACACAGATCAGTTATAAGGCAGTCAGTGGGATACCAGGTGTCTGCAGACAGGAGTGCCATATACTATGCTCTTTAACAGAGGGCACAGTTGGAAGGAAAGTGGGACAAAACTACAGTTCAGAACAGTTTTTCATCAAGTTCCAGATAGAAAAGCTAGGACAGATACTTGTGAAGCTGGATTTCTGATTCAGGAGGTTCAAAGAGTAATAATTATTATTATTGTCCTCATATTGTATTGTACCAAGTTAATGTAAGTTCTTTTTATTGGTAATCTAAACTCTGCATTGGGTGTAACATAAAACACCCAGAAAAGAAAGAATGTCAATTTTTGAAACCAAGAAATAAAGAATAGGATAAAAACTAAAATATACACTCAATAAAAATAAAATATGCATTTAATTAAAAAGCCTATCTTTGGGTAAAAACTGTTCCACTCCCACCATTCTTCCTCCTCACTCCCCCACCCAAAACTATTATTTTTTCCTACCTTGTGAACTAACAACTAATTAACTTCCCAGGTCCATCAACAGCCCTGTTTCCAAGTGTGGTGAAGTATTGCCAATGCAATTGTTTCTGGATCCTGGCACTGTACATCAAATAAAAAGTGCCCACCATCATAGAGGCAGCTTTTGTTTGGCACTGTCATCGATGGACCTTGTAAAGACATTCACTTAATACAACCACCCTAATAGCAGCTTAGACTTGATGGAGCTGAATTATCACAGGGAGTGGATATTCTGTAGAATCTATGAACTATAAATTCTGCATCAGCATGCATTGAATAACTAAATTTATGACAAATCTGAATAATATAGAGTAGTATAATTTTAACAGTATAGTGTATGTGTGTGTGTGTATATATATATATCTTTATCTATATATACATATACATACATACATACACAGCAATAATCATCAGCATGCTAAAGGGATTTTCTAATTGAAGCCTTCATGTGATATCTTTGTTATAGTGGACAATAAAAGCTGGGATTGTAAACCACCAGCTGCTAAGAAAAGCTAATTGATAAACTTATCCAAGCTCTGGTAATATTTTCACAGATTGTGCATCCAAGAGGGAAAAATGGCTGCTAAGCATAAGCTCGGTCCCACTGAAGCTTCAAAAGGGTTGTTTTCATTTTGGGTGGAATGAACTATTTTACAATGTCATGAAAAAACAATAACAATAAATTAATAAAACAAGCATGGTAATATTTTACATTGTAAGCCAAATGCACAAAACCTGTTCGACATTTAAATAAAGCACAGACCTAAAAAATAGGTATAGAAGAGGTGGATGGGTTTTTTTGGCGATACAATATGATTATAAAGCACATGCAGCAAAAAATCTAAATAGTGTGCCAAAACCAGATACACTATTCATCATGACAAGACAAGGAACTGAATATAAAAAAAATCAAGAAATATCCCTTGGTATCTCCTTTATTACAAAACATTTTATACAGTCACATAAGATATCAACTAATGCACAAAATGAGACAATGGTGTGCATTTAATCGGTAAAATGGGTAAGGTGTGGTGTAGTTGGACAATAAACAAAATAAATCGGCCCATACGGACTGCTTCCAGGAAACAAAGTAATTGCACTTGCCTACATTAGATATTCTTTACCAACACAGCAGTACAATAGGAACACAAAGTTGTTTTAGTAAACTGAAGGATTAATTATGCAAGTATGTATTTTACCACTGTATGATTGATATGCAATGTGGTGACAAGATGTGGTTTAATATAATGTTCCACCATCACAATGAATCACTGTGTTGTGCAGAGAACTTATTACAGACATGACTAGAGTCATGTCTAGAGACATCCACATGTAGATCTCTTAGTGTCAAATGGAAAAGTTACCCGAGAGAAACTCCCCAGTAAGGACTAAGTCTATGTATAGACCAGCCTAGGATATACAGAAATTAGGTCTCACCAAGTTACCCGAACATAAATCGTTCCATTAGAAGATTCATGTACTTGGTGATAAGCCTGCTCAGCATGCAACTGACCCAATAAATTCACCTCTGCCATCAATTCGGTCATCCTCTAGAGCAGGGATGTCAAACTCAAAGACACAGAGGGCCAAAATTAAACAATTAGACAAAGTCGCGGGGCAACCTTGAAATTTATTAAAAAAATAGAGGAAATTTTTTCTCTTTCTCATTAGATATAAACCTATTTCATATGGAAACAAAGAGGTTTTGCTTCATATTCAACGTTGAACAACCTTTCATGGAGAAAGAGGCATAAAAAATATTTTTTTTATTTTATTTAAGAAAAAAATCCTATGCCTCTTTTTCTATTTATTGCCTTCTGAGTTAAATTTCAATGATAACCTTTTTTGCACAGGCTAACAATAATAACAACAACAATATTCTTCTATGAAAATTCAACCATTCAAGTCCATGCCTTGGAGCAGCAAGGAAAAGTACAGCTGGAAATGCCAGATGCGGCCAATGCGGGGGTAAATCTTATGAATGGCCGCTCCCTCTTCATTGAAAAAGCGCCGCTACTAAAATTGCCAGCATTATTTGCGTCTATAAAACAGTCCAATGCAGGGCCACGCATAGGCAGAGAGCCCGCTGGTCTATAGACACGAGTGATGCCAGGAATTGTAGTAGCGGCGCTATTTCAATGCATCGGCAGGCCAGCTGCAGTTCATATTTAGGATTCTTTTGTGGGTCAAAAAAAGGACATTGGGGGCCAGATTTTGCCCTCAAGCCAGAGTTTGACACGCCCTGCTCTAGAGAGAATTATCAGCACCAAGGTAGCATGATTCATATAAGTCATGGAGTAAACAGTCACAGACCAGGGTCTGACAGGGTCACCTGTTGATAAGGAACCATTTCTTGTGTCTAGAATAAGACATAATGTGACCATGTAGTCAAGGCTCATGGTACCAGGCCTCACACAGTCACCAAACCCAGACAAGTGGTAGCATAGATCAAACTGCCAGAGGTGACCAATGTCACTGTAGGTGGGAAGCAGAAATGATCAGAGGATCCGAGTTCCATATAGTTCTTAACAGAAGCAGCAGCAAAGAAAAGCTTCTTCATGTTGTATCACAGAAAGTATACAGTGCCTGCGTGTGACAGTCTGCCCAGAGGATGATGACAGCACTCAGTCCCAACCATTCCACTGAAAACTGGAAGTAAATGGGAAAACTGAAGGTACCAAGTGACCTAGGAACAAAGGTAGTTCCCAATACTCACCATGGTCTAATTACAGATTAATTCTTCAGACATGAGAAGTGCTGAGATAATGCCAATGGGTTAGAACCCAGAAAATGCACTGTAGCTAGCTTGTTTTTACAACTGGGTCCAGAAAGCTCCTTACATGGAACCCAGAGCCCAAATATCATTCCCATGCTATCCTTGCATCATGCAGTCCAGCAAGGCCTGGATACAGAACACTTAGGTATGGATGATGATGGCTGCAGCACATAACTACAATCTGGAAAGCTAGCATCAATGTAGAGGGGCTGTGATAAAAATACATTAAAAAAAAAAAATAAAGAAGAGTAGGAAACTGGAGCAAGTAAACTAACATGATCCCTTGCTAACTGATGAAAAGACAACCTCTAAGTACACTACAAACATACTAAAAAAATGCAGTTAGCAAGAGGCTAAGGTACAACATTTCCTCCGCCCAATAGATGAAAAAAGGAAAAAAAAAAAAAAAAAAAAAACCTTAAAAGTGTAAATCAACCTTAATAATGAACTCTCTTATGTCTTTTTAATTTCACCATTGCAAGTGCTTTGTTGTATCTATTTGATAAATGCAAAAATAATAACTGATGATCTTATGAATTCATATGTTACTGTGTGCACTCTTGTGTTAGAAGCTATACCCCCTGTGAACAACAGAACACCTCCCTCCTATGTTCTAGATTCAAAAGTGTAAAACCATTGCATGACACCCCTATGATTCCCTTAGAGGGATATTATGTTGGCAAAGCCAATATGTGGTTGGGCTGAGAATATCGAATAGCATTGCATAATGATTTCCTACCTAAAAAAAGTACATGAATATTCATATCAGTGAAATTTTCACAATCTAGTTATTTAAAGCTATGGCAGAACTAACAAAAGTTGATTCTAGAACAGAAGGTATTTTACGGATGCCAACAGCCCTTCTGACTGAACACAGGCAACTGTAGTACTGCAAAACCTGTCCTTCTTTTCACCCTTCTCTCCAGAGAGCTTTCTTAGAAAAAAAATCATGGAAAGTATTAATATTTATAAATGACTTAAAGCATAATGGCATGTTAACAGGAGAAGGAATAAATAATTCAGGAAGCACAGAACACTTGTCAGGGTGGGTTTTTGACATGTAGACCTTTAAAAGCCATGTGCTCAAAACAAGTAACGGTGAATGTACAATATAATCAGTAGTTGCAGTTATCTCCTTTGTGTTTATATCATAAATTATGATAAACTGTGATTAGAAACTCCAAATGCCAACAGGGTCTGTTTAAATATACTTTCAATACACCTTCAATTTTGAGCTAGTCATACAATTTACCATTGCATTGTATAACCTCCTTTAGATTTCTCTCCCAGACCTAAAATTAGGTATGTAATGTGAGGCCCTGCCTAAACAATCCATTTAATCCCTATACCAAAGGCCAAGCCTATGCACTGTGTATGATCAACACAATGGCTACATTAAATTCAAAAGTATCATTGCTTAATTAATACGTTCTATGTATACTCTGTAAGGCAGATAAATGCTTTATTTTTGCTTTCTATGTCTATTGTTCTCGATCGGATTTGTTAATATTTCTATGTTTTACAAAAATTTTCAATAAACGTTGAAACCAAAAATATCATTGCTATAGGCCTTAGGAATTTGAATGATGACACTTACTAAATGTGCAAGAACAGATATATGAAGCATATATGTATAAAAGGCAAGCTTACAAGATATGCAAAAATAAACTGAAGTAATTAGCCAGTCACTGTGCCTAAAAAATCTCCAGGCTGAGAAGTATCTAGGGAAGTATTTCTCAACCAGGATTCCATAGAACTCTACAGTTCCTCCAGAGGTTACTAGTGGTTCCTTGAGCATTCTGTGTCTCTTAGGTCAGTTTACCTGATACCAATGACCTTTTTGTGTATCTGTAAGGGTGACATTCTTCTCACTGGCCAGCAATGTAATGGGAATTCTTCCCACTGACCACCACATTAATATACTGTGAGCTGTGGATATAGTAATTATAGCACAGGTTTCCTGAAGACATGAAAGTTAGTTCAAGAGTTCCTCCATGTTAAAAGGATCAAGAAAATCTAATTCAGACAAACCATCCGAATCATAACTAGAAAATCACGCCAAAATCATAACTAGAAAATCACGCATATAATAATCACTGGCTACATGCTTTCTATAAAATTCTGTAATATTACTGCACATGCCTCCCCCCACAAAAATTCAATTCTGTAACAGCTCTACAATTCCACAGCAGTACCAGTAATTACAATGATTTCTCTATTGTCTTTCCTAGCTCACAAAAGACATTGTGATATTTGCCAACTTCAGTGAAGCAGAACACTGGAGCCTGCAGGTCTTTTATTGGTAAATGCATTTGACACAATACATTTTATCTACAACAAGTGGTAATAAAAACACTGGGTCGCCTGTAAAACAAGCAGGTTCTGTAAGTTTTACAAATCCTGTTTTTTTTTTTTTTTTTAAATATTATATCTGAAATATGTGCTTTTTGATACTGACAAAGATATTCTCAGTGGCAACATGCACAGGTAAGGGGTTAGTAATAGAACTGAACACAAAAAAATAAATACATTTGATGATGCACGAGGTGAATACTGCCCAAAATGTTTTTTTTTTTTTTAAACTGCTTTACCACCTATTATTGGCATCTATTTTTAATATTGAAAGATATACATATGCGTGGTAGGAATGATGTACAAGAGCTGCAGTGCCCTAGTAGATCTATATGGTGTTATGATTGTCCTTATCTCACCACGTAGAACCAGTAATGTTAGGTGTGTATACATAAAATATTATCAGTTTTTCAAAGAAAAATAATTTTACCAAAACTATAGTTAACTGACTTTTCAAAAGAAACCAAACCATGACACCACTGATCTCTTTGGCTATCCGTAGGGCTGACATTCTTCCCAGTGGCTGGCAATGTAAGAGGCATTCTTCCTACTGCCCCCCCCCAGGCTAATGTACTGTGATTGGTGGGTATAGTAATTATTGAAGGGGTTCCCCAAGACTGGAAACTTAATCCAAGGGTTCCCTCATGTTACGAATGTTGAGAGAAAGTATGCATTAGGTACATAAACCATTACAACAGTGCAAATGTTGGAGTTCTGTGCAATGTTGAATAAAATTTGTTTATAGTTATCAATTACCTTTGTCTTGACAGGTTTACATTTAGAGACAACCAATGGCTGTTGCCAACTGTAAAACCAGCAAATAAAATATAATGGTGCAAACACTGCCAACGTAAAACTGCCTTCAATTTACTAAAACCATGAAAATTGGTGCGTAAACAATCCATTTGGTCAGGCGGGGCCTAGAGCTGGGTATACACGTTAGATTTTTGTTGTTCTAAAGGATCTTTCACGATCCTTTCCAAGGACAAAAGACTGCATGATGCATGAACAAGCTCTGCGCATACAGCACTGTTCTGTTCTATGGAGAGGGGAAGGGGAGAACGACAAAGCGACACCCCTCATCGCTCTCTCCCCCTCACTTTCATTACAATTGTTTGTTAATTCATGCGGACAACGGAGAATCTGTACACGTCAGATACTTGTCCAATATCAGCCCGGAGGCGATTATCGGACGAGAATCATCTGACATGCGTATGTAGCGTAACTCTTTTTCACATATTCGTAGTCTTAGTGCTCCATACACCTTGATGAACAAAATTAACTGGTTTGTACACAAAACAAAGAAATATTCCCTTAACTGCTCAATGGAGGTACCCATTAATTTCCTCATTGCCTCCATATAGTTAAACTGTAAGAACCTTTCTGAAACACAAAGAACTGGTGAGGTAAATATACACTATGTGGAAAATGTTACCAGTTGCTTCAGAAAAAGCAAATAAATCTCTTTCCAGCTTTGTTTCAAATGTAAACATGAAGAAAAGACAACAGCTCTTCATGCAACCCAAGAGATCTAAAGAAAATTTGCAACTAAAAAAAAAAAAAAAAAAAAGCATTAACTTATAAAGCAGTTGCCCAGCTACCATAACACAGCGACTGAATGTAACCTGCTATATTTATAAAACTGGTTTTGGAAACAAATTATTTTTTTAAACCTATTCACACCTCCCTGCATGCATACAGAGTAGCTACTGTTCATGTTTGAGCTAGGATGTGACGTGTATTGTCAATTTTTGGATGCATGCAGTGTTCTCCCCAGGCCCTATTACCTGGGCGCACCACCCAGCGCTTTTCAGTGTCCACATGGCCGTTTTTGGGTGGTGACTGAAGAGTTGGGTCACAATACAGGGGCTGCCACTCACCTAAAATTTCTTGCCACCCAGCTTAAAAAAAAAATCTGGGTTGAGTCCTAGCATGTTATGGGGCCCGATGATGAAAATTGCAACTCAACTGTTGATAATGAAAGTAAAAGCCATGTAAAGGCATACTAAGTGTGTAAATCCTCCCTCAAATGTCTACACTTTATACGTCCCCAACAAGGTGAATAATAGAATGCACAAGAAAGAACAAAGATCAATAGAATGCCAAAGAACAAGTCTCATGGTGCATTACAACACACACTTATCACACTGTACGTCAAACATTACTGATATTGAGAGAACAAGCACATTCCATGGCCTGTAACAGAATTTATAGGATATTTACATTAAATTAGACCTGTGCCCCGACCATTAAAGCTTTTGCATGCCCCTAACAAGAAGTAAGGCTTATTTTTTAAACAACCCATCACCCCTTATAGATCACAAGAGACCACTGGAGGTCTATTTCTAAAGAAACAAAACTGGTCATTTACTGAAACATTCCCTGCTGGATATTCTTCCAGGCCCATGTGTTTGATTGGCAGTAATAATTCTCTACTAGGGAATGTTTTGGTGAAACCAAATGGCGATTCTTGACATTAAAATGCTGCTAGCACAAGAGGTAAATAGAAGAGCTGTGACTTCAGTTTCCTAGTTGTAAAGTCTGAAGATTAAATTCTCCACAATGCCTATATACAATCTTACCGACATACAGAGCTCGTTTCTAACCCATTCCTCTAAGGTTTACATTCTTTGGCGATGTTTCAGCTGCTTTTCTACGTCAATCTTTCGTATGTGTATTTCATAAAAACTCTATAAATGACAGCCTAATAAATGACCCATTGTGAGTCATTTACCAGGTGTAGTGTCTCAATGTACCCAAATCTGCATTTGTCTTTATTTGTAACAAGCTTTGGGACAAACTGCTCATGCTACCCATTTACAATATGTAACTATTTTATGTGCACACTCCGGGTACAGTTATAAAATTACTGCCATGAAAGTACACGAGCTGTATTTTTTGTCCATGGTACTGAAAAAGTAAAGTATATTTAGAACCTAAGTGCGCTTTTAAAGTTCTGGATAGTGTAAGGGAATAGTTAAAACCTCTGGCAGTTTATTTTTTTTATCAGTATCCTTGTACCCTCTTTAAAGACATTATTTATATATTTCAAACTGCTTTCAACTAACTTTTATCTACAAAAAGACCAAACCAGATCAATACAACCTACCACATACAGTTTCTATCTGTTAAATAATGCACACTCAGGTTTCTTTGATCAGTTTGATCAACTGACACTTTGTTACATTTTCATGAAAATTAAACCAAGTACTAGGCACCACTGGGTGTGTAAAATATAAGCAGATGTATTACCAAAAGTGAAAGGCTATTGACACACGGATTTATCATGGCGGATCCTCTGTTACACACAACATCAGGCTCTCTGATCTTATCTGATCAGCACAACTGGTTAGTTTTGCTTTTTTTAATTGCATTTTACTAATTCAAAGTGTAATCAATTGTATCTCTTGTTACAACCACTTCCCTATATAAACTAAATATTAGCAGTACCTACTAGCAAATTTTTGATTAAGTCTACAGCCATCTGCGTATATACACACAGGTGCCCGGGTTGCATTGTATTGTATCCCTATAGAGCAGTATTTGACAAACAGTGGGACCCTAAGATTCCCCCAGAGGTTGCTGGGGGTTCCTGGAGCAATGAGCATTTTGTGATTCTGAAGTCAGTTTAAGCGACACCAATGATCTTCCTGGCTATCTGTAACGGTGACATTCTTCCCACTGGCCAGCAATGTAAGAAGCTTTCTTCCCACTAACACGCTAATGTACTGTGAGCTGGGGATATAGTAAATATTGCAGGGGTTCCGTGAAGACCGGAATGTAATTTCCAGGATTCCCCCACTGATCCCACCCGCTATAGTACAGGTCTGATACCATGCATGAGATGATGCCAAGGCTTCACCCAAAATCTGCAGTGTTGGGATGCCCAGGAGAGAATGGCTTGTAGTGGGAGTGATGCAGTGTTCTCCCTAGACTCTTTTAGCCGGGTTCACCACCCGGCACTTTTCAGTAACCACACAGCTGTGTTTGGGTGGTTACTGAAGGGATAGGTCACAATGCAGGGGCTGCCATACACCTACAAATTCTTCCCACCCGGCTTAAAAAAAATGTCTGGGTTAAACACTGTGATGTATTAGGTAAGTTGTACTCCGAATCCATCTAGCCCTATATACAACAAGAACCTGAATACCAGTATAGGTCAGCTATAAACCCAGTACAGCCTCTACAACCACTACAGAAATCAGCAATCTAAGCGAATAAACAAAAAACCCTACAAAGAGATCTCTAAATACTTTTCTATCTGGAGGGCTGCAAGTCCTAACATTGAATGTTACAACAGAGGGATCAGCATCATCCATCCAACTTCCAGACATCTCCAATCCCCGGCTACATTCTGTATCTCCTTCCTATTAATCTGTCCTGAGACAATGGCATCCCCTGCAAGTGTCGCAATACAGCACGGTGCCGCCCTTTAAGAAATTGGGGCTCACTGCCCATCATGGTGATAATAAAGAGACCGATAAAACACACAAAAAACATTTGTGTGCGTGCAGTCTTTTCCCATTGTTGCTTTGAATGTGCTTTCATGGAAGGGACAATTTTGCAATCAGCCCCTCTCCCTCTATTTCTGGGTGTGGCTATTGGCTGTCTATGCTGGCCTAGCTCCTCTACCCCTCCATACATAATCTAAGAAGTAGTTGCTAGGGGTTGGAGTGAAGGAGAATATGGAGTCTCACAATTCCAGGTCTGTTGACATCAGATCTGCCAGCCAACAGAAGTCTTGGGGCTTTTAATGTCAGCACAATGGGAGTTTTTACAGGTAAACAGAATGCATAGAGTGTTCTACCCAGAATGTTATTTTGTAACCTGCATGGTAAGAAGATGTAGGCGGGTGGTGACCCTCAACTGTGACCCAACTTTTGTGTCATCTCCTAAATCCAGCTGGAGGTTAGTGGAAAGTAAGGGGTGCTGGCCCAGCTGTGGAGATCACAGACACTCCTGGAAGGTTTTCAGGTGATCTCACCCTGATAATAAACACATCTATTCATATCAGACATGGACGTCTGTGTGTCTGTAGTTCCCTGATCACAATCCCCCTCTGGATGAGGACAAAGCTGGCTGACACCATGCAATGTATACAGAGGTGGAGCTGCTGCCTGAGGCCTCATAGCACAGCCTCAGTCTCCAGGGCCCCGGCCTTCCCGGGATTGTAGTGATCTCAGCAGACACACAGGGTGACATTTGTCTCCTGAGCACCCCGGGCTCCGGTGGTGGACTAGAGGTCCGCTTGGCGCCATGTAAATAACAACACACGCACCTCCATGTCAGCAGCGGCTGTCCCCTCCCTTCCCCCCACCTCACACAGCGCAGCCCCGGCTCCCTGCTATTACCGGACACACGGGGCACACAGTCACGGGCGCCGGCCAGTCACATTCATATCAGGTGATCGGCTTCCTGTCCTGGCTCACCCTGCTCCGCCAGCTTCCTGGGCTGCCCGATTGCTCCGGTCTGGCCCGATCACATGACCTCGGTGACGTCACCACACAGACGGGAAGCCGCTGGGACAAACTTGCTGCATGTACATAGTTCGCTTCTGTTTGGAGGGCTGCTACGTGTATGGAAATGGGAAGGTGGTCAGGGTGGTGGGGGCTGCCAGTGCCGGGCACTGCTATATCTTCTGGGGGCTATACAATAAATTATTACATTCATTTTACCTGTCTGAGATGAGAAACTTTTATAACAAAGTATTGATAAAGGCGGCACAGCGGTGCCCCGCCTGCTAATTACAAAGGGCTTTGAGGAATAAGGCGGAGCTGTCATCGCATTTTTACCATTCATTAAAATTTCCATTTCCTTCCCTTCCTTTCTTTTCCCTTCCCTACCTTTTATTTCTTTTGCCTTCCCTTCCTTTTCCTTTCTTTATTTTCCCTTCCCTGTTTTTTATTTCCCTTCCTTTCCATTTTTTCCTTTTCTTTTCCTTCCTTCCTTCCTTCCTTTCCTGTTCCTTTCTTTTCCTTCCTTTTTTCTTCCCTTCCTTTTATTTCCTTTCTTTTCCCTTCCTTTTTTTTCTTTATCTTTCTTTCCTTTCTTTTCCTTTACTTTTCCTTCCCCTCTTTTTACCTTTCCTTCCATTCCTTCCCCATTCTTTTACTTTTCCCTTCCAGTGGTAAAGAGGAAACCTGTAGCCTCCTGGGATACCTGCATCACATGCCTGTGGGCTGCTCCTGTACAATAATTTCTTTCTTTACCCTTCCTTTCTTTTCCTTTCCCTTCCTTTTATTTTCTTTCTTTTCCCTTCCTTTCCTTTCTTTTCCCTCCTTTCTTTTCTTTTCTTTCCCTTTCCTTTCATTTATTTCCTTTCCCTTCCTTTTATTTTCTTTCTTTTCCCTTCCTTTCCTTTCTTTTCCCTCCTTTCTTTTCTTTTCTTTCCCTTTCCTTTCATTTATTTCCTTTCCCTTCCTTTTATTTTATTTCTTTTCCCTTCCCTTCATTTCTTTTCCATTCTCTTCCTTTCTTTACCTTTCTCTTTCTTTCTTTACCTTTCTTTCCCTTCCTTTTCCCTTTTCTCTTGCATTTCCTTCCCTTTTATTTTCCTTTCTTTCCTTTCCTTTCCCTTTCTTTTCCCTTTTCTCTTGCATTTCCTTCCCTTTTATTTTCCTTTCTTTCCTTTCCTTTCCCTTTCTTTTATTTACCTTCCTTTCTTTCCTTTCCCTTCCCTTCCTTTTACCTTTCCTTCCCCTTACTTTTACTTTTCCCTTCCCTTCCAGTGGTAAAGAGGAAACCTGTAGCCTCCTGGGATACCTGCATCACATATCCCAGGAGCCTGTGGGCTGCTCCTGCACATGTCTAATATTGAGCATGTGTCATCAGGGCCTTTCCTTTAATCTAAAAAAAAATTGCTCAATCTCACTCGTACATTAAGATCAGCACTTTTTTCTTTTACAGTTTCAGGAAAACACATCACCTGATCTCACGCCTCAGCAGTGCGAGAACGGGTGACGTAAGAATGAAGAATGGAGGAATGAAGATGGCGGCGCTGGATGCTACAGTGAGCACCATAAAGAAGAGAGAAGCTGAGCCAGGGTGGGACTTGCCAGAATTGTTATAGCGCCAACATATTACACGGCACTGCACATTAAATAGGGGTTGCAAAAGACAGACACTGACAGTGACACAGGAGGAGGAGAGGACCCTGCCCCGAAGAGCTTACAATCTAGGACGTAAATGATTATTGAAGTATAACACTTGGGTTTTTAAAAAGCTAAACCCACCAATGGATCTTCAGTATCTATAACAATTCCACGATTATTACATGTCTGAGTCCCTCCTGCATGCTGTGGTCCTGGCTGCTGTGTCACCACTGTTCAGCAGGGACTTGTTAGGTATCAGCTGGTGGGTGAAATGAATGCATGCCAAATGGGACATAGATATCCAACAATCATGGAAGACCAGCTGCTGAAGATTTTTCTCTTGGTAAGCATTATACAACTCTTCTGTTAAAATCTTTTTTGACCACTAACTTTTTTTAATCCAAGCTTGTTCTGGTAAAGCTTTTAAGCTTTTGTGGCTGTAGACTGGCAGATTCCCATAAGGAAGGAAGGAGCTCTAAGTTCCTACTAGGGCGTCCAGGATTGCCTGTTCTATTATTTTCTGAACCACTTTTCTTGGTTCATTTCCCCCCTCCCCCAGTCTTTCTTTTCTTCTTTGGCGTTGGCCTAAGTAGGCTGTGACAAAGGGGTTTCCTTTTTTTTTCTTTTGGAGATTAACTACCCTGTTTTGCCTGGGCCACTGATTTCACCCCTATATGCCTTGTTTTTTTTAGACTTTGATATGTTTCTGATGTTATGCATTGTTTTGTGTTGTGTTTTCTTTTACCATAGCCCTGGCTGTTGTACTTTTTTGCATTTGTATGCATCTGTACTCATTTTTCCCTTTAGCTCTTCCAATATATTTTGTTGTATATTGTACAATAACTGTTTTCTTTTTTCTAAGCATATTATTAAAGCTTTTTAATGGAAAACAACAGTTTATTGTCTTGTTTGTTGACAGTTAAATTCTGATTTTGGCTATGTTCAGGTCCATTACCAGCGGCTTCAAGGGTCCAGATAAGCAGCACTCCTGGCATATTAATAGGAACCTATGATGTCCACATTGTGCCTGAAAGTTTGTGTCCATCAATTTTACAAACAGTTATACAGTGTTATTTATAAACTCTTTTAGTTATTGCTGCATACATTAGTGCCATTATATGCATCATTAAAGTGCATTTTACTGCAAATTAACCTCCTGGGCAGTTAATTTCTGTCTGGATTTATATGGCTAAAAGCGATACATTGTCTTTCATAAAAATGTATTTTACATTGTAGGCCTGTAATTCTTAGGCATAACTCACCAAAATATGTTTATTATTTAATAAATGTAATACATTTAATAATAAACTTTAAATTAAAAAAATCACAAAAACTTGTTAAAAATGCATAAATAAATCAAAAATACTGAAACCTGTAATATAACTGTACAGTAGCATATATAATATAATGATTACTTTGTATTAGATTCAATATAGTTATTTTGTATTGAATCCAATACAAAATAATTTGAAATTCCCTCCACACTCCCGCACGCACCAACATCACCAGGAACTCCTGGGAAACATCAGTGCACTCTCCAGGGGACAGATCGGACAAAGAAGACACGTCCCGAGGATGGGATCCGACCAGGAAGACACTGGAGGACGCCGGTGGGACCAGGTAAGTCTTTATTTTTGTATTTTTTTAGCTACCCTGAGTGTGGCTCAGGGTTACGGTTATCAGCTGTTTTTTTTAACCCGAGCCACATTCGGGGTCACCGCTCAGACAGATAACACTGTAAGATGTCAGCGCACATTTTTGATCTAGTTACCGGTATATTGAAATCTCCAACATTTATTGTTTGTTAGTATTCTCACACATCCACATTGTGCCCAGCAACCACTGCTTAAGATTGGTAGTGCTTATTTCACATGTACCAAGGGCAGTTTCTGGAGAAGCCAATTAACCTAATTGTGTGGTTTTGGAGTTGTGAGGGAAACTGAAGTGTCTGGAGAAAACCCATGTGAACACAGGGAGAACATGCAAACGTTATGCAGATAGTGTCAAGGCAGATATTCTAACCTGGGCCCAGAGCTGTAGAGGTGAGAATGTTGGCCACTGAGAAATGCATGCTGCCCCTAATGATTTAATGTTCTTAATTTTATTTTTTTTTAAAGATTAAAGTTGGCCTTATGAGCCCACAAACTACTTGAACATCATAGATGTAGGTCCTGTCCATTTCAAACCCACTCCTCCTATACTGTCCAATGTGTTTGCCTAGCTCTTGGTCCAGCCATGGCTAAAGGCTTTGTTATCTTGCCTGACCCCCTCCACAAGACCGAAATGCCATCACACCCGCACTGGATGAATTTCTGCAGCTGTACAAAATGAACCTGATGTGGATTTGCTAAAGTAACAGGGCAGACACTGTAATTTCTCTACATTGTTTTGTGTGGTCCAGAAGCTTCCAATATTCTGCAGTCAGGACCATCAACCTCCAGATCTGGCTTAGTCAACAGAAGCAAAAAATATTCCAGCCAATTAGGAAAGGAGAATGATGGCATCATATTACTATATACAATCTAACTAAAGATTAGAACTGGAAGCTAAAGTGACTTTTTATACAGGCTTTCAATGCTGCTACCAATAGAGAGAAGTGACAAGGGATCAATAAATAAATTACAGGAACCTCTAAGGACAGGTACTGTTGGACAGGTTGGCAAAAAGAATGGCAAGGATCACTTTCATTATCCCCTCCAGGGAATCTGAAAATAAACATATCAGTGTGTTATTTTGTTTTTACTGGGGAACAGTATTAGGGTAATGAGATCTCTAGAGAGATGACACCAGGCAAATTTCTAACATTACTAACTAAAATATCAATATAATATTACTCCTCTACATTTCTGATTTCCAAAGCTTTGCTGAATTGCACAAGTGAAGAACGTAAAATCCCTATTTCTCTAAACCCGTGCATCTCCCTATATCACCTAACTGCTACTAATTATCTTTTTGGGCAGACGCTCACAAATGGCTGAACAGAATTGTACATTTTTTTTTTTTTTGCAGATAAAATAATTCACATATATTTAGCACAGCCATACACTTACCAGTTTTTTGGGAATGGTACTTTTAGACAAAAAACGAAAACTGATAGAGAGATCCCAGTCAATGCTTTCAGTTTTTCTGTTGTCCTTGGTCTAGGGTGACCACACTAAACACCCGGCTTCTAATGATATAGTAGTGTTGCCACCCCCTGTGCCACACCTCTACTTTGGCAGTATTGCTTGTCAGCTCTAAGAGCCGGGTAGACGTTTTACTCTCTTTCCAACAGTGCAAATATTGCAAGAAAGCCTGGGCAGGGAGGTTTAAAAGTGGGCAGCTAAGTCACTGCAGCTTCAACCCCCACCCAGGTCCGGTCAGTGCTATAACAGTCAGGTGACCACTGAATATTTAGGCAACTAAAAGGCATTTCTTTAATTTTGTTATTAACACTAATTTCCGGCTATGTGCCTACACTACAACCAGACGGTAAAGGATAATTGTCATTTATGGGGTAAATATTATTTTTTATGAAATGGGATCAGGGGACCTTTTTATTCTGCAGAAAATATAGGAAGCAACCTGTGACAATATAGGAATAATAAATAAGTACTGAACTTGTTTTTTTTTTGTGCCATATTATTAAGGAAATTATGTTTAATATTGGATTTCTCAAATTCAAACTTCTGGAGGAGTTTGAGGATTGTTTTTCTTTTTTTTTTACTTAAAAATCACACGATTTTTCATAATTTAGCTGGCTGGAGCTAAGCTGAAGTTGGGCTGAATCAGTATCATTTGTATTTTAAATTAAGTACATCAAAAGCTGAAACCTTTTTAGTAGTCTTGTATGGAGTATGGAAGGGTTGGTTGATTGTCAGTATTGCTTCCAATAATTACCAGCCAGTAGGAAAATGGCCTTCTATATACATTAAAAACCGGCTCCTGGCTGTTTTTTTCATTGGATGGTGACTGTTAGGGGAGGTGCTAAGCCTTACAACCACCAACCAATAGGAATACTGCTTGCTGTATATGTTAGGAAACAGCTCCCAGCAGCATTCATATCTAATCGTATATGAAACTATTGAGTATGCCAATAGGTTTCCCTAAATTAGGAACATTGAAAGAGTGCTACAAACCAGCCTAGTGGCAGTCATCACCCCTAGTAACAACTGCTTGAGACTGGATACCCATCCCTTAGGTTGTCATTGAGAAATCTTCATATGGGTACATAAATGGGCACACAAAATCACCCAAATCCTGGAGTATTCAAAAGAGAATAATGCACTGTGGCCAGAGGGAAACAGAGACCGCAGTCTGCAACTAGAACACGTAAGTAGAAGTGGATGATGGAGTTACTAAAATTGTCCTTACAGTTTGCCTATGCATTGTCCATTTGTTTGTCATGTACTGCAATGAATGCCCAATTGTTGCCCATCTATTGCCACAATTACCTGTTTGTTGCACACATATTGCCAAATTTAAAAGAAAAATGTCCATTGTAACTGATATTGGGTGCTTTAATCTCTAGAAGATTTTGTAAACTGGGACAATACATTTCTTTGGAAATGATAAATATGTCCTGTAATGTGCTGAGCTGCACGTTAAGGGAATATGCTGGCTCATAGAGTTAACATTGCTTATACCCATCACTTGTAGCATTGTCCCAAACTGCAATCATAAACAATATAACAGCAACACTGAAAACACATTACAGGACAAGTATTCAAAAGGAATGTTTTGTATGCAGTGCACTGCCTATTACATCCACCCCTGTCTACATTTGGGTAAATACACACATCAAAAGTTACCTCTATGTGCATTTACACATTACTAGTTTAAACTAGAGTACATAGTCATAGATACCGAGCACCCCCCACCCCCGTGTATGGGTTTTTGGTGCAGAGCCCTAGTTATGGGTATCAGGTACCAAGCCCCCAGTGTATGGGTGTCAGGGGAAGAGCCCCCAGTGTATGGGTGTCAGCTGTAGAGCCCTCAGTGTATGGGTGTCAGGTGTAGAGCCCCCAGTGTATGGGTGTCAGGTACAGAGCCCCCAGTGTATGGGAGGTAGAGAGCCCCCAGTGTATGGGTGTCAGGTAGAGAGCCCCCAGTGTATGGGTGTCAGGTTTAGGAAACTGTAACACGAGCCAGGCTGCAGAGCAGAGCACGTGACCTCCCCCTTCTGTTGCTAGGTAACAGTAAACAATCCGAAGCGCTGGGTGTGCAGAGTGTTATCCCAGGATAGAATGGGCGTCCTGACAGAAGAATCTCCGGCTCACATCTATGGGGGGAGATTTGTAGATCGCTCCCCTCATGTCCGTTCTGTGAGTAGCGCTCAGAAATGGTGCCTTATCCCTGCATGCCTTATCTTCTGCTGTAACATAACTTTGTGCAGAATCTTAATAGAATGGCTGCATGAGATAATTCTTATTCCATAGACAGGCTTTAAATACTAATTAGATGAGAGGGAGGCTGCTGATTTTTTTTAGTATGCTGATTTTATTAGTTTTTATCATTTTAGTGTTTATTCTTCTATGATAGTTTTGTTAAATATAGAGATTTATCTATTGTCCACTAGATGGAGCCCTCACTGGTTTCGTTCTATTTCCTTGCTGTTTCTTTGGAGCTGCACTCTGGGTTTTCCTGGGATTAAGCAGGTTTACATTGTTTGCTCTAATTTTAGGAACTTTTCTCAATTTTAGGGTTTCAGTGCCCTTTGATTTGACGATTCCTTGGTATCCGTGTCTTAAGCATGTTTTCCTGTATGGTCACATATATACTGTAAATGTCTGTACAATACAGGAAATTGTACTGCAGTTTTTCCTTCTATTTTTATAAGATTGATTCAACATTTTACAGATATTTAATATACGTTCCCATTGGACTCTATACAAGCCGTGTATGCTGGACACTACATTAAAGATGCAGCAAACATTAATTATGTACTCGCACAGTCTTACTGTTTTTGCTTTATTGCAATGGAAGAAAAGTTGCAATTCTGAACTAAGCGCAACCATTCATCTGGGACAAGGGGTGTCAAACTCAAATACACAGAGGGCCAAAATAAAAAACAGACCAAGTCGCGGGCCAAACTTTTTTGAAAAAAAAAAAAATAATCCCAATAAGAATAAACAAGAACACATGAGTAGAGCATGCAGTAAGTGCAGTAATATGCAGTATATTATTTAGATCAATCCACTGCGTATTACTGCATGCTCTTCTCATGTGTTCTTGTTTCTTCCTATTGAGATTGTTTTACTTTGCCAGAGAATGCAGTTGCTGCATTCATTTGGATCACATTGTATTCTCTGGCACAGTAAAACAATATAGCAATAGCTCTATGATAATTCCTGATTATTGAGTTTACCTGTCAGAATAATAAACGCATAAGCAGCACACTTCTTTTCCTCCTCCCTGCTACCCTTAGCAGACTTGCATTGTGATAATTATGGACAAGAAAGTGAAGTATGCTCTCAGTAATCACAATGTCTAGGTAAATGCTTACCTGGGACGATATGGCTGTTTTGGGTCTGTCCCCAACGGAGGATTTCAAACTCATTTAGTGTTTTTTTTTTTAGCAATGTTTAAGCTGTACAGTATGATAACTAATGGTTATGTGACTTGGACTTCTCTTGGTGTACCCAGGTTCATAAATTCAGTAGTAGAGTAGCAGCCGTGGCATAGTACTTATACTTCATAGCCATTGCTGCAGTGATGTTGCACCATAATCACAGGAACTGGTTAGAATAAATGCCCACGTCACATGATTGTCTTCCATTCTTCAAATTCTATGTGTTGGAGTTTTTGTTGCTCTTATGGGCTTCTATCATATAAATGTAGTGAAGCTCTAACATTCTATTTTTCACGTCTTGATCCTTGATGGACTGAGGTCACAAAATAATCAAATTGTGGGCTTGTTTGTATTCGTTTCTCCTTTCCTCTGGTATAGTAAGAAACCATAAGCAAAATAAAATATGATCTAGGGCTTGAGAAGGTCATAAGCATTCCCGCAGGAAATTGTTTCCACTGTCATAGCTAGTTACTAAATATGTCTTTCTGGCCCTTAAGGCAGAACAAAAGATCCTATAAAATTACTAAGTTTATAGTTATGAGACATTGGGCCTGATTTATTAAAGCTATCCAGGGCTGGAGAGCATACACTTTCATTAGTGAAGCTGAGTGAGCCAGAAAACCTGAAATGGACTTTTTAAAAGTCATTGTTAGCAAATATTTTCAATCTTGGACCAGATCCATTCCAGATTTGCTGGATCACCCAGGTTCACTGATAAAAGTGTAACATTGGGAAACTTTATTAAATCAGGCCCAATAATTCATGGCTTTTCTTTGACAATTGCCAAAATTTAAATAACACATTTTGGTGGACTGGCCCTAACATATCAAGTGAAGGCCTATAGTATAAAAAATTAATATCTTTCCAACCCATTCCCTTGTGTATTCTGTTTAAAAACGGGTAAACCCCAAGAAAAGAAAAGGCAATAGTTGCAAAAATATGTGAAGAGTTATCATGGATTATAAGGCATTTACTTATTAAAATCAAACTTTAACAGTACACCTGGTACAGAGTGAGCAGGAGTAGACAAGGTTGATAAATGTCAGACCATTACTGGTCAGTCTCTCCATTACATTTTCACTGATTAATCATTTATACCTTGTTACTATTTCTAGTTATGTGTGCCTGAGGCGTACAGTGCAGCCTGAACCACCTCCTAAATCTAACCATTGTACAGTATCTATGAAAGGATAGAAAAGGTTAGAAATTGAAAGGTACCTTGTAAAAATCTTTACATTCAGCAGCTGCTCAAAAGATCTTTTTGGCAGAGTTTTAAATCTTTTTTTTATATAAATGAATATACTCTTTGTGCTCAGAGCCACATTATAGATATACAGTATATCAGTCAAGACTATAAAACGTAAATGACTTTCAGAACTTACTACCGTTTGGGAAGAGTTGGCTGCTGAGTATCCTGATCATAGCATGCCAATTTGCTCATATGTGTAGTAATCCTGAGGAAATATCTATGTTATCTAGTCTATCCATTGTTATGTGCTCACATTACATAAAAGAGTTTCATATTGCAGACAGAAAATAAAGAGAAAACTACCAAAGGACATGAAGAAAAAACATTGTCTAGGGTTAGAATTTTCAGTTCCGAGGATGTATATTAGGATTGAAAAACAACATTTAATTTAGGTAACATTTAACACCCCTAGGTTTGACTGGGGCAGTAAATACTATTTTGTATGTTAGGAAATTATTGGTATTCCATTTAAATTTTAGATTATGAGCCTGATGAAAACTCTCCAAGGCTAGAGAGGATACACTTTCTGGTGAATAGGGATTCGCGAGCGAGAATATTAGGTTCGATCTCGCTGCGAATCGGGCCTGTCTCGCTTAACGAAAATCTAAGCGAGAACGGCCTTCTGATTCGCAGAGAGGTCGAGCTCTCGCCAAACAGGAGGATTTCCAGGGCTGTATCATGCATCCTTTGCGATCCCTGGGCACTAGAGGTAATTAACCTCTAGTGCCCCGGGGATCGCACACTCTTCTCAATGAATGCAGCCACAGCTGCAATCATGGAGAAGATGCCCGTCAAAGGAGAAACTCTAGTGCCCCGGGAATTAATTAACCTCTAGTGCCCCGGGGATCACAAACAGGAGGTTTCCCGGGGAATCCTGTGAATCCCCTGTGAATCCTCCTGTTATAATTTCCTCTATCTTCCGATGGTTCCTCAAAATTTTGGCAACCAAGTTCAAAGAAAGTTGTGCGAGAATGCTAGAGGCATTCTGGCTCATCCCTACTGGTGACCTGCTCTACAATTATAAAATACAGTGGTAGAGTTGTAGAGAACAGAGCACTCTCAAGGTTCAGGTTTCTGCTCTTTCTGTTCTGTGACTGGAATGGATCTGGTCTAGGATTGAAAACTTTTGCTAACTAATCGCAAATGACTTTGAAGAATACCATTACAGATTTCCTGGATCACCTAGGTTCACTGATGAAAGTGTATTCTCTCCAGCCTTGGAGAGCTTTCTTAAATCAGGCTCAATGTTAAAGAAAAGCGGTCATTGTTTTATTGCAGAAGGGACAGAAGAACCTGCCTATTAACCTTTTTTTTAATTTTTTAAAGTTTACTTCCACTGTTAAAGTGCCTCTAGTGTGTTCTGGCACATTACAAATTTACATACATGGATGTTTGATTCCAATCACTAGCAAGATCTAAAAAGTACTTATTCATTACTGTAATTGTGCCAAAAAAGCCTAATTGAAGATAAACTTTTAATACAATTTACTGTTGTACACAGAAAGCAGTGTTTAATATTTTTACATCTTCTGAAAGACAGTATTTCCAAAAATGTGGGGTGGAGTGAAAGGCACCAAAAAGCTTTCTGGTAAATGAAGGCGAAACACAATAATACTGCTGCTTGGATTTGTGTTTAAATTTAGATATGCAGATACTTGAAAACACCTTAATTTTACACCTAAATTTCTACACAAGTGGGTTCCAGTTTTTATAATACAGGTTAGCAGTTACCAGAAACAATAAAAGTTATTGTTAATTAAGCATTTTTTCATATGGGTTATTCTGTGATTCAATTTTGGATTTGATTTATGTTGCAGGCTGGGAAGTTGTTTCCTACTGGAGAGAGAGCAGCAAGCTGTCTGACTGAGGTCTACCCAAGGGTAAGGAAAGAGCACAAAATTGTCTTACCCATGTCACATAATGAAACTTAATTCTCACTTTATTGGATGCAGGCTACCATGTACCATGAAACATGTAACATGTTATTTCCTAATATTAAAAATGGATACTTTATAGGCATGATGAGCCAAAATTAATACAAATACTTTGTTACATAGGATATCATTTCACACGAAGTTATTTTCAACTTAAAAATAATATATATGATCCATGCAGATCATTTTTTTGTTTCAATCATTTTATTACTTTTCAGTAATACAAACATAAATATGACAAAAAAGGGAATACAAAGAAAAAGGACAAAATGTAGATATAATAGGGGTTAAACCTCCATAAAAACAAGAAGATAGTACAGAACTGATGTCGCTTTTCATACGTAAACCATGAACAGTATATATTGGGGGCAGCTCCAAGGGAATTCAAGAAAAACCTGGAGAAAAAAAAAAAAACGGAGGGGGGATATATAGCCAAAAATGCTGTATCAAACATTATTTTCCTTATAAAGAACATAAAATATATAAAAAGCATTCAACCATGAGAACTTTGTCATAAGTCTTGTTTGCCAGCTCAGGATAAACCTGAATATGTCATAGAGACCTCTATTTGTACAACTTAAAAGCAGGAGGGAAAAACCATAAAATGGGGGTGGGTATGGACTTAGGAGAGTGTGGGGGGGAACCTGACTGGCCCAATATTCGCCCGTTCTCCTATTCCGCAAGCCCGTAAGACTAAAGCTAACTCTTCCGTGTCATCGATTCTCTGTAGGCTCAAGGCCACATCAATTTGAACTGGGGCGATTCCTTAAACCAGTCCCATACGGACCACGTCAGTTTATATTGCTCCATCTTATTCTCATCTTCTGCAACTAATAGCTCCATACGTTGAATCTGTTCTAATTCTGCAAGCCATTCCCTCATGGATGGCGCTGTGGATTGTTTCCATTTTCTAGGTGTTATTGTCCTAGCTGCAGTTAGAAAATGCCTAAGTACATCCCATTTACTAGCTTTTATAGATCCAGGAAGAATAGACAGTAAGGACATTTTGGGAGACATTGTTATATCCGAATCAGTCACTTTATTATATAAGTCAGTAATCTGGTCCCAGAGTCTACGAATTTCGGGACAATCCCACCAAATGTGTACCAAAGTGCCCCGTTGAGCATGGCATCTCCAGCACTCATCAGAGGAAGAGGGGGATATCCGGTGTAAATCAGTCGGGCATATATACCACCTGGATAAAATTTTATAGTTGGTCTCTTGGGCCTTACATGGAAGTGCCATTTGATGAGTCAATATAAAAGCCTTTTCCCACTCCATGGGGGATATGGGGGATCCCAATTCAGCTTCCCAATATTTTGTATATGTGGGGGCATTATTGGCTGAAAGTTTGGCAAGCATACTGTACAACTGAGAGATAACGTGGTCCGGCCTGCGTGTGTCACTCAGTAAGGTTTCAAATACCGCAGATCATTTTTTAACAATATATTTACCCCAAAATGTAACAAGGCAGGAACCAAATTACTATTTAGGTATGAATTCAATGTAATATCCCAGCACAAAACTGGTAATTGTTTTGCATGCTAACACAATAAATGATATAAATATTGCACTGACCTTCAAAGTCCAGCAAAATAAACCAATAACACAGCTGCCACAGTGTATGGGTCAATGGCACCAAGACATCATCATTTTTATAGTTAAATTTTGTACTTAACGTATTGTAGACTAGTTTACAGGTATATAATGTATACACCTATAGACCCTGTGGCCTTTGAGAAATCCATTGATATTGAACAGTAGGAATGTATGAAGATGGGAAGAGTTGGGTGAGTTCTGGATGGAGTTGGAGCTCTGAAAGCTGTTACAGGTATTTGTGGGAACTTCTTGATGCCTAAACATTATCTCAGTCAACAACCTAAAATTTAAGTTGAAAAAAAAGAAGTCAAACTTTGTCTAGAGGTAGACAGAAAGAAGAAGGTAAAGGTAAACTGACATCTTATGACACAAACTGCAGAAATGTTTCAGTTTATTCACTGGCAATTTTGTTGGCATTTCCCAATGGTAGGATAAGCTAATCCACCAAACTGAATTAGAATGTATAAACAAAGACTAATATTTTGAGATAATATTACTTTTACAATTGCATTTTTGTATTTGTGGCCCACTACAAATTAACTTTTTCAGATACCTAAGTAGGGGTAAGAAAGATTACCTGGACATTTTGTTTCGATACGTTACATCAAGTAATACGGGAAAAGCATGACATTAAGGTACATATTTGTTAGATTTAAGTATTTTCTTATATTGGCAAAACCAAAAAACCCTCTCAAAAATTTCACAATCGAAAACCAAACTTTGTAACATCTCAAATGCTTTCCCTTATTTCTCTATCAGTGTAGGCTTGACACCACTACACCTAGGTTGCACTGCAATCTGCAATCTTCATACCACCTTAGATATACTTTTGGATGCTTCTAGGAGCAAAATAAATGGTGGAAAACCTAAAATGTTGATAGTTCTGCCTCAACCTCACCCTGTCAGGCTTATGTTGACCTGTTCGTATTCTAGCAAGAAACACTGTATATTCCAGTGATAACTGGGACTGACACCTGATATATGAATGTTGTAACCATTAACATTCATACACTTCTGTTTCAAAAAGATTTAATGCAGTGTCAGCAGAGGGTTGGACTAAAACAATCTAAAAACCCTCCAGAAATAACCTAATGTATCCCTTTCACAAACTCCAAAAGCTTAGGCATTTTCCTTATTTTAGGACACTGGGTTATGCCATGTAACATCTAACAAACAACTCAATATAATATAGACATTAGAAGTAGGTGCTACTGGTGTAATTATATGCAATGGAGGACCAGCTATAAGCCACTGATTATAGCACAGATACAGATTAATATAACATAGAGTATAAATTACTCCCATTTTTTTCTGCCTGCTGAGCAGTTTTTAGAGTAGAGAATTTGCTTCTCTTTTTTTTTTGGCAACTGGCAAAAATAACCCCTGCATTGGGATCCACTGGGATTGCAAGGATGTTGGGGGTAGAGGTGTTACTTGTAATACAAACCTTCCTATTCCTCACTCCAGCTGGCTTCCACCATGCTATGTGACTGGTTCCTTTTTGCTGCTTTTTTTTATTTTTGCTGAGTGAAGGGCCAAGGGCCCATCTACAACCTGGAGCAATGAGGAGAAGAGGGAAGAACCAGTTGCCACGTAGAAATGAAAGTAAATATTAAAACTTATTTATCATCCTGTGGATACAACAAGCAGGAGGACTCCAATGCAGGGATTTTTTAATCCAGAATTTATCTTTAGGAAAGGGAGTCTTTTTTCTTTCAGATATACTGTAAGTGTACTTGTTTCTGTGTCCTTTATTTTGAATTTTATTTTCCCTTCCAGATAGATATGCACTTGTATCTATTTCTTTCTTTTCATTTGGAATGTCTCGCTCACTTTCAGATGCATATGGTTCCATTTCACTGAGAGCATTTTTTTTTGCTTTGTTTTGCCCTGAAAGCATTTTGTTTTTTTTTAGTTGTTTCTAAAATGTCCTCATTTGTACTCATCTCCTTTCCTTTTACATCTCTTGACTTGTTCTTTTTTGGATTGATGCAGCATTACAATTTATTTCCTGCAAATAGAAATTACCATCTGCTGAAATAAACATAAACAAATACAATGATGAATATTTATCAAAAATTAAGGTTACAGATGTACAATACAGCACAACACGATGGCTGACAGCAAAAGCTAGAATGGAAAGTTTATTATATTTTCAGTAAGCACAAATGTTGAATTATTAAGTCCGCATTTACCCTAAAACAGTACTGGTTGACTTTTTTAGATTTTTATGCATCCTGTTTCATATGTTTTTTTTTATTTTTTTATTTTATCATGTATGTGGAGACATTTCTAGGTAAGTCACTAGTGGAAAATTAATAATTTTAATATTCTCCTATCCTTTCATTACCTTTAAACCCACAGAAGTAGTACAGGCCATTTCAAACTTGTGGTTGGCCGCAGCATTTTACTGCAGGCCCAACTGCACTATCAAAAGGGAACCATGTTTTGCACAGATTTGCATGTGGCTATGGTAGACCGTGGCACAGGCGATTCTGGCCTGGTGGTGGAAAAAACACACCGCATTCACCCACACTGAGCTGCACCACAGTTGAATGACAAAAAAAACCCATAGTAGTTGAATAGGGAGCAGCTAGCTGGGCAGTTTTTTAAAATTTTAATCTGAAAGGGATCTCTGTTGCAGCTGCAAAGAATTGTGTTGTGTAAAAGAACAAGTGAGTAAAGCATGTGACCTTCCCAAGTGTTGCAGGTGGGGGGGTTGTTCACCTTGCTGGTCACATTTGCTCTGTCGGATCCCAGCATTATCCTATTAGTGACACACATCAATCAATATACATCTAAATCTAAAAGAGAAGCAAAAAGGAAAACAAAAGTCTGTCCAATATATCAAGAAACAAGGATACATGTTGTTAGGACCAAATTGGCTACACATTTCAAACCAATTGGACATTTTATTTTGATATTCCGACATCTGTGTAGTTCAGTGTTCCCCCCAGCCCCTTTTAGCTGGGAGGACTTTTTAGTAACCACACGACTGTTTATGGGTGGTTACCGAAAAGTTGGGTCATATTACAGTGTCACCACCCACCTACAGGTTTACCTGTTTGGAACTAAATTCAACTGATGATTTAGATAGATGCATTACATAATTGTTAGTAGGTCTAAAAGAAATTGTGTTATCTGACTGTGATGTTTTAGACAGATTAGGGGGCAGAAAAATGGCAGTTTGTATTCTTGCTTTTACCACTTATGTGTTATACACACATGCAACTATGCAACTCTTACAGTAAAGCCGCATACACACATGCAATTCTTGTCGTTGGAAAGGATCTTTCACGATCCTTTCCAACGATAGGAACCGCAAGATGCATGAACGAGTGCTGTACATACAGCACCGTTCTGCTCTATAGAGAGGGGAGGGGGAGAGCGACGGAGCGACACCCTGCTGCACACTCTCCCCCTTCCCTTGCATTAGGATTGCTCGTCGTTCGTTAATCAAGGATCCGCCAGGACGGATCCATGGACGATGAACGACGTGGGCTGTACACACACCAGATTCTCGCCCGATTTGTGTCTGAAGCCGATTATCGGGCGACAAAAATTTTTGACGTGTGTATGTAGCTTTACAGTATCAGTGACTTTTTATATCTTTAGATGTGAATCATCCTGTTGAAAGCAGACAATCTATTCACATTGATCCAGATAGTCTAGTCCTCAATCTTCTTACTCTCCTTTTCTTTTGCTCACAACAGACAAGTAAACAATGCAGCCTCACAATAAAAGTTCTTCTCTAAACAGCTACAAAATAAAAATAACACGTCAATTCACATAGCAAGATAAGCAGCTAGAGCCCGCAAGAATCTGAATGTTACATTTTATGCAGAATTTGATTCATTATCCTTTTCCCTATGCAGGAGAACAGAGAAACACAACAATTTAACATGGCATAATAATGTTATTATCCAAACACAATGTGTATTTTGTAGATGCCTAAAGAACAGCGTGTGACAATTTGTATTTATCACTGTGTAACAAAAATATTGTGTGCTGTAAATTCTGTATGCTTGGTGCTGTAAGACAGCTCTATGGCTTACCTATAAAAATGGAGATAGGAAAGTGCTGTGTTCAGTTACAACAATCAAAGGTTTTATTCTATTCTCAAATATATTATTGGAAGACATGTTCCTGTTGAAAAAATGGGTGAAATTCATGCATGTTGCAAGTCAATGCATGTTGCTAGTGGTGTGACTGATTTCTGTGTATTTTAATGGCAATACTACAATGAAATGTGCTATGAAGTAACATAGTCTTGTACAACATACAAAATGGCGCAGGCCAGAGTTTGTAAGTTTCAGCACAGCATACAAAGGTGGGCAATCTGGAGTTTTGTAACATATTACACTAGGTACAGAGCAGTATGGTCAAGAGAATGTGACATATAGTACAACATACAGACTAGGGTGATAAAAATGTGTTCACCAGAAATGTGCACAGACTGGGGAAGTCTTGAGTATTCAGTGTACAATGCAGTGAAGTGCAGTGTTTTTCAACCAGGGTTCCTCTGGAGATTTCTTGGAGTTCCTTGAACGATGAGCAGTTTGTGACCCCCAGGTCAGTTTAACAAATACCAATGATCTGTAAAGGTGGCTGCTTTCCCAATGGCCAGCAATTTAGGAGGCTTTCTTCCTACTGACCACCACAGTAACGTACTGTGAGTTGAGGATATAGCAATTATTGCCAGGGTTCCCTGAAAACCTAAAGGATATTCCAAGAGGTTCTGCCATGTTAAAAAAAGTCACAAAACACTGTTGAAGAGTGATGCAGCCTGTAGTTTATGAGGGTGGATTAAAAAATTATACATATATCACAATGTGCATAGTTCATTTTTGAGTACAGGCCAGTTTTGAGTATGTTACATAAAGCAAAGCATACATACCAAGATGATCTGAAGTATGTACCTTACAGCACACTGTATGGTCTGGGGTGGACTGGAATATATGACATTAGCAGAATGCAGAATGCAGAGTCACGCAGACTGGAGTGGCCCAAGGTAGGTTATATAGAGCACAGTTGCAGACAAGAATATGTAACATGCAGTATAGTGTACAGACTTGAGTAGCCCAAAGTATAACCTGTACTCTGTTCGGACTGTGTTGGACTAAAGAATTTGAAATACAGAAGAGAATTCAGACTTGAATAGTCCAGAACGCCACATTATTGACAGCATGATCACATGTATGGTACACACTGTATAGTATGCAGACCCTTGTGATGTTATAGTGTGTGACTTTTAGCACAATGTAAGGAAAAGAGTGGTCTGTAGCATGGCATCTCCAGTTCACAAGGTCCACAAACACTTATATTTGGACTCCTTGTAAACCACTCCTTACTAAATTTACTGCTGTCCATTAAAGTAATAAAAATTACTAAAGTAATAAAAAGTACTAAAAATGTTTGCAGATCCTGGCCCCTAAAGACTGCACTTAGACATCCCTGGTCTATAGTGTTTGTTTTACAGACTGGGGAAATATGGAGTATATGAATTACAGAGCAGGATAGTCCACAGTATGTAATGTACAATACACTGAAAAGAAAAAAAAAACAATATGGAGTATGTGGGATACAGCACAGTGTACAGACTGGTATATTTCAAAACATGAAACATTCAACACAGTACACAGAAGTCCACATTATGTACCTTACTCTAAATTATACAGAACTGAACCGTTTTAAGTTTGTGACTTTTAGCCCAGTGTATAGAACTAGGTGGCCTTTATTATGTCATACAGCATATTATACAGATGTGTGTGTGTGTAGGGGGGGGGGGTGCAGTGTGTGATGTACAGCATAATGTGTAAACTAGGGCAGTCCACAGTATAGGATTAAAAGCATTGTGTAAAGACTGGTATTTTATTTATGTTAAAATCACAATAAATAATATATAAGTATCTATTTATATTATTTATTTTTACATGTAGAGGACATAAAAAGTGCATACAGTAATGTTAGCTATTGCTACAGGGAAAATGCATGTCCCCGCATTAATCAAATTTTTCAGTCCTCTTTGCCACTGAGGATTAAAATAGACTCCCTGTGCTACGCAGCCACTGTTTTGATCGATATCTCTGCTTGTCCAGGACTTGTTCTGTGATGAAATCCTACCAGAAATTGCAGAAAATAAAGTTTTTATATTATTCCCTATGTTTTTTCTGCACCTCTGCATTCTCTCTGTTAGTGCAGATGACATATTTATAATAATCAGATCTTATTTAAGGCTGGAGAAGAGTAATTTTGAAAAATTTTGTTGAACAGTGTATCACCTTCTCAGTTTTGCAGAATCTTACTGCCAATTGTACTGTAAATATTCTAATGTCCTGCCTAAATCCACTGCCGGTATTCAGTTCAGTACATTGTATTTTCCAAAATATCCATAAGAACACATGAAAGTCTGTGCAACATAACAGTTTTACAGTGTTCCCTGGAGCAGTGTTTTTCAACCTTTTTTGAGCCACTGCATATTTTTACATTGAAAAAATCCTGCGGTACACCACAAATCAAAAATGTTACAAAATGATACTCTGTGGCTTATTCTCTTGTATCTAATAATAAACAAGGCAATTAAGCTACCTACTGCCACCCACTGACATGGAAGAGTATTACATTACTCTGCCAGTCACTACAGCACTGACACTCACCAATGGTAATTGGATAATTTCCCACGGTACACCTGAAGATCTCTCACGGCACACTAGTGTGCCGCGGCACAGTGGTTGAAAATCACTGTCTATCTGACAAGTTTTGATGACACTAGAATATTGTATTTTATTGTGTCCACCTACAGGTACACATTTAATTGTTTGGAAAACACTGGCATAGTACAATAATGCATAGTACAGTATTAATATTTTTATTTTTTGTCCTGTTACAGCCTTTAACCCCTCCTGTTGTCCAGAAGTTTCTGAACACTAGACGCTCCAATCCTGGTGCTCGGACAGTGTTCTATGGCAAAGCAAATGATCCTAATGTGGAGAATTACATAATACATGGTATCGGCACCCGTCCATCACTTAGTGTAAGTATTGTATATACTGAACAAATGTTGATTCTTAACTTGAGTCTAGTCTTTTGATGAGGACCTAAGTAAAAAAATGACCTCAGCTCAAAAAACCTAGTGATCCGATCTACCAAATATAAAAATAGTTTGCATTCAAGCTGTTACATGGGAACAGAGATATCAGTACCAGTGGTTTGTAATGTACCACCCACAAATGTATATGCAGAGTTTAAAATTGCAAAATACTGTAGCATTCCATGACATACCTCCTGAAAAAAAAACAGGTTTATGCGTTCGGAAAGATTCCTGTAAACATAAGTATGGGTGGTCAGTTAATTTTCTGGATTGTTCTTCCCAAAAAATGCACATTTTTGTAGTAAAAATTTGTATTTTGATCCAACAGAAAACAGCTATCCCTCTTTCCATACTGTATACGTTTCCTCTCCTCATTCCTATTTTAGCTCTTGATGAGGATGGGATAGACAGTGAGAGAAGAAGATAGAAATTTACCTCTATTGAAGAAGACATTTTACAGTTGTGGTGCAGTTTCTTTGATGGTGGTACACATTTTAATAAAGGAACAGAGATGTTGCTGAGTTTTTTTCTGCTCTGTGCTAGTAGCTTGGCAGTGCTTTTGTATCATAGCATAGCCAAAAACCAGCATTACAAAGTACATACTTTGTACTGTCACAACATTTATTTTCTGACATGTAAGTCACATACAAACCATTCATCCCTATTATCTAACATTGTTCATCCCCTTTCCTCCTGTGTTGGTGCATAAAAACACCTCTCCCCCAACCAGTATCGGTGAGTGCAGTTAAAAAAATAAGCTTGATTTATCAAAGCTCTTCAAGACTGGAGAGGATATACTATCATGGGTGAACCTGGGTGATCTAGCAATCCAAGAATGGATCTAGTCCAGCGTTAAACAACTCCTTAGAAGACCTCAAATTTTAGTGACCAGGGAATGTTTGAGGGAATGATTGATTCCCTGTTTTAGAGCCCTTAGTGTTAGTTTTTTCATCTATCCTTCTTGTTTAGCTTTTTCCCTTTCTTACATCTGTAGTACTTAACTTGTATATTAAAAATTATGGTCTAATGCAGGGGTCGGCAAACTCCAGCCTTTAGGTCGGACACGGCCTAGCCGGTAGTTCACTCCGGCCTAACGGCCCCTGGCCGATCCGGCTTAATGCGGAGACGCAGGTTGCCAGTGGATTGGCCAGGAGGCGTTAGGAACTACCGGAGCCGCCGGAGATCCGGTGCTGCCCCCTTGCTGTGGCTCCCCTATTTACTGCAGCTGGCGTTGATACTTCCGCCGCCGCGGTAAATAGGGAAAGCTCCCTGAAGGTAAATTCCTCTCCTCCGCAATGCATATGGAGGAGAGGGATTTCCCTTCAGGGGGCGTTCCCTGTTGGTGGGCAGAGCCATTAGAGCGGGTCCGGCCTAGTGTGCTCCCCCCACCCCAAAAATGGCCTAGTGGCCTTAAAACTTTGCCGACCCCTGGTCTAATGTAAGGCCCTGGTCAGTACCAGTACTCACCAGACGCCAGTCCCCCAATCTAACACCGCTCCCTTCACCTATAGCAACCTCAGCCTCGTGAGATTGCTTGTGTTTCCCAGCACACAGTTGCCCCCAGGACTTAGTGAGCAAGGGATGGTGTCTGTGGAAGGGCTGGCAAAGGCCTGGAGCCCACAGATAATGCAGCACCAAGATTCTAACAGAGACAAGTCCAGAATACAGAGACTGGGAACAGAAAGGCTATATAGTCACAGCAGCCAATGGCAGTGCAAGACTGAGCCAGGAACTAATCTGCCTCTAAAATCCCCTTCAGTTGTGTACACCCTAAAAATGGATGCTGGGGATGCCCATAAATTATATCAGATTATATCAGGCTGCACGGCTAAAGGGATGCAAGGGCTGCTATCCTAGTTCTCCTTACTGCTGCAAATGAAATCGCTGGACAGAATAAACAGTGTTTGAAACTGCAATGGTGCACAGCATGGAATAGCCGGACAAATAAGCATCCCCTAACATCTAGCATGTATATGCAGCTGTTTCTTTTTGTTATAAAAGTAGTACTTGTATGTATATATCATTCACCCATCTCTTCTTCATTCATTCAGGCTGGTGCTTTAATAAATGTACCACCCAACACATTTTTTCAACAAAAATTAATTGAGAAGAGAGAGTCATTGTATTCTAGTCATAGACGAACACCACTTGGAAAATCACATGACCAGACAACAGCGTTTCCACCCACCATTAATGTTGGTGAAATGACATTTGGGAGGAAGAATGAAAAAGGTTGGTAATCATCACTTGATTATTGTTGTATTTTTTTTTTATTTTAACAACTGTACTATCTCAATCTTCAATATGTTTTAAATTATTATAAACAATTACATTATTTGCTTGTTGTGAGTTTAGGTTTATCAGCTGGGGTACTTATTAATCCTTCTAAAAGCATTCAAGAAGTAGAGGAAGAAGCACGCAAAGGACATGAAATTTATGTGGTCACACATAATGATTACGATGTTGGTGAGTGAAAAACAATTTATTATAGCAATTTTATGTTTCAAATATTTGCTAGTTTGAACATCAATTTTTTTAATTAAACATACCATGAGCTGGCCAAACCAAAAGGGCATGATTCACCTAAATTTAGTCAGAATCATTTGTCTTTTAAAGCACACAAATTAACAGCTAAATAAAGAAGGGAAATGACAATGACAAATATTTATCCACGGAGTAGATGTTTGCAAGTAGAGAAGATTCAGTACCTGATTCCTTTTTGATGCCACCTCTTCCTAAATGATTTAAATATTACATATTATTATACAAGACAATTAGTAACATCACTGCTGTAGAGCCTCATGTAACTGTAGCAGTGTCTCTGTAAATAGGTGCAGGGAAGTCCTAAACTTATCCGCACTCCACTCACTTGTGCCGAGTAGAAGCCAAACCACACTTTGATGGTGTCATCAATCTAACTTTAATGTCCCCAACATACCAAGAAAGGTCCCCACTGTGACTCTGTTGAGGATCACAACAGGTCCTTGCTTGGTATTTTGGGACAAGTAATTTTTAGATTGACAAAATCATTAATATACAGCTTGACGTCTTCTCAACTTCCTAAGTGACCCTTGCACAAAAATTTAATATTTACCTAAAATAGATTCTAATCATTCCTTATTCTCAATCCAACAATCCAAAATTCAATGGATTCCAGAGACCAGTCCAGGAGAGATAGGAGAGTTCCACAAAGGGGACACATCAGTTAAAATTCAGGGGTTAAATCAGGGGTTCTACACTTTCACACTGAAAAATAAAACAATTGTTTAGTGTTGAGCTTTAGTTTAGTCATGTTTTGGAATTACTAGTGTAATGTCACAAGAGTATTACAACAAAACTAATGGTGCTGTTATGTGCTTTACTTATTTTTCACAGGATATTTTATTACTGAGAAATGCTAAGGTTGTCAAATATTGTTTAAAAGAAATGAAATTTGATTGAATTTGAATGTGGATTCTGGAAAATCCACACAGCAAATTGAGGTCTGTTTAGGAGATATTGCTAGGTCATACACAAATATCATTGTGCTTTTTGGTAGCATTATTTTACAAGGATTTGATTTAATGTGATTTCTTGCTATCTGTTTAGGTGAAAAAAGGGACAGAAAATATGACTGGGTGAAATACAAAAAGGACAGACCATTTGGAATTGAGACACCTCATTTTAATGATGGCAGAAATGTTGCAAGATCCCTTAAGTGGCTTCAACAAATCCGAATGTAGGTATCATTGATTGTGTTCAATTACTTTGATTTCAGACTGTGAGATGCTTTGCAGCAGGTACATAATATTGTGAAACATAGTACCTTGAGCATCATTCCCAAATGGTCTGTTCAGGTGTCCTTGTGAGGCATGGAGGGTCTTCTTTGGACTGGCTAGAGATGGTGATCAGCCAGATGAACATGCAGATATCTTAATAAAGACACAGAGCCTGATTTATTAAAGGTCTCCAAGGCTGTAAAGGATACACTCATATGAAACTGGGTGATCCAGAAAACCTGGAATTTATTTATTTAAAGTCATTTGCCATGTGCTAGCAAATGTTTTGAATTCTGGACCAGATCCATTCCAGGTTTGCCAGATCACCGAGCTTCACTTGTGAACAGGTCACTTAAGCAAGGCAAGTCAACCAGACAAGGGTAAAACTTAGGAAGTCTTCTCCAGCCTAAATAAATCAGGCCTACAGAGAGAGGCAAATATAGTAGCTGCAGCAATGTGGGAAAGCTCAGGACAGTGTTCTGCAAAAGTACTTAATCTAATAATCTCCCTAAAATGTATGTTTAAAGCTATCATTACGTTGTTTTGGCTTTGTGTACATTAATATTAATAATTCAGTTCTATTTATTTCGCCTGTTGCAATAACCTGACTTTGTATTAGGATATTAGCCGTGCAGCAGTACTCCTAGACTAGGCAAGGAAGAGGGAGCACTGGGAGCCAATGAGGTGTTCTGCATGCACATATCCTGGCAAAGAACATGCTGAAAGGAGGAGAGAACACAACCATGAATTTATTAGTCTGTTGCTGATCTTTCACTGTTTAATTACAATCAGGGAAAGAAGTTGTGACCAGATTATGTTACTTAACTACATAAAAAAAAATCAGATGAAAAGACAAGTTGTTATATGTGTAGGATTGTGTAAACTGAATGAAAAGCATAACAACGTTTTTGATAAAATAGCTATGTGTATTTAGCTGTTTGCCTGGAGTCCAGCTTTTAAGAAAACCTGCATGTGGATGGAACATACTGCCACAAAGTACTGAAAAGGACTGAAATGTACTTTTTTAGTATTTCTTTTTAAAGCTATTAAAACCTTTGAGCTGCGATTCAGCCTACCGGTGTTAGATATAAGAATCAGAGCTCTGGCCTTCAGCTTGTTCTGCAGTATCAGATTGCTGCTGTTGCTAAAATGATGACTGAACTACACTTAGACATCAAATCTGTGTGTCATTGGTAAGGCTGAGTTCACACTGACAGTGTAGTTTTGAACAATTGCCTATGCAGCTTTCTAAATGATAATAGTAGTACATTTAGTAGCATATTACCTTGTTTTCAGGTGGCCACATCAGTGAGTTGTTCTAACCCCCTAAAGCCCTGTACAGATGTCAGATAAACATCAGATTTCTGTCACTGGAATCGATCTTTTGTGATCATTTCTAGTGACAAGAGATTGTAGGAGTGCTATACACAGCGATTTTCTGTTCTGTGGAGAGGAAAGGGGGGAAGATGAGTGAGCAGCACCCTGATGCATTTTCCAGTGGAAAAATACATCAGTCGTCCTTGCCTGGTTGTTCACCAATCTGCCATGGTGGAATTATGAACAGTGTAAGGGACCACTGAACACATGCTGGATTTTCACCCTAGACAAGCACAACTGTTTCTCTCACAGACATAACAGACATCTAACACGTAGATAACTCAAGAATTCTGTAACAGTAGCAATTTCCAAAAAATTAACCTTTTTTTGATAATTATGTAGTTTTTCTCAACTTAAATCTGTGTCTAAGCCTTTGTCTAGCATTTTGGCACCCAATACAGGCCCAGTTTGATAAGTTTTAAATGTTTACCCAATGCCAGAGTATGGTTTTAGGCATGTGATAAGTGCCTTAACCAGCTATCAATCGGCTATATTTATAAAACGGGATCAGACATTTTTTCAAATATTCCCTCGTGAGAATCTTCCAGGCCTATGTGTTTCAATGGCAGTTCTCACTAGGGAATGCTTGAGGGAATGTCAGATTCTCTATTTTATAAATAAATAGTAGAAAGAAAAGAAGAAAAGCTAAACTCCTTTCTGATAACTTAGTTTAGTTTTAAGCCAACCCATTAAATCATATATTTACAATTAAATATAACATAGGCAAAGAGGGTCTTTTTGGCATGCAATTTAAACCACGTTTACATTCTACAGGTAGAAAAAATATAAAAAATACAGATAATTATAGCGTTTTTGTAAACAATAGTGGCCGTAGCTGAGTGATAGTTAATTATTTTAGTCCCTTTAAGTGATCACAAGTGGTACAGCCATCTCTGATCCCAACACATTTCGCTATTTGGCTTCCTCAGGGGACTTTAGAGACTTTTAATTGGTGGATGATCAATTGATCCTGTTTGACAAAGACGAAGAGGGGAGAGAGGAGTTTTATATAGAATACTATATGGTATGCTCAAAAAGATAAAATTCTATATAATGCTATATTCAGTAACTCCCATATGATACGGTGGAAAAGAGAAAAAAAGAAAAAAGCTTTCTAGCTGTGATCTTTATTAGAGATGTGCCAATCAAAAGATAATGGCCAGAATTCTTAGTATCTGCTAGAGAGCTTGTAAAGAAGTGATATTGTATTTATCTCTTGTACTTTCAGTCTCTCTAAATAAAAATTATCTATAGTTAGTCTCTAAAACATATATGCATGAATCTATTTTTTAGGAATGAAGGTGCAAACATAGTTTCTAAAAGGGTTGATGATTTTCGTGAACGTACTCAACATCAACTTGGGAAGGTTCTTGACCCGTAAGTACTGTAAAACCAGCATTATTCATCAAAATAAGAGCTGGCTAGAGAAAAAACAAACAAACAAATCAACCCATTTAATATTGAATGTCACACCAGTTATGATGGGTATATTTCATTTATCTTTTTTTTTTAATAAAAAAAAATAAAATTATATAATAAAAATAATAAATAACATATTACATTTAAAATATTTTAATGGGGTATTAAATATTTATTATTTCGTGGTTATTTTTATAATTATTATTACCAGTTGCAGGTAGGCAGGCGTAAAACTAAATTTTAATTTCTCTAAATTTTTGAATTATAATACATTGGAGTCAATAGGTGAAATTAGGATAGCTTTTCATAGTTTTCAAGGGTGCAACAAGCTTTATTGGATTTTGAGGGTAACTTAGCCTCATAAAAAAATAATGTAAGGTTTACACATCTAACACACTAATATACCCCACAAAAGTATGGAATAAAATAAACAGCTCTAAATATGCTGTACAAGAAAACCACACCCTTAGAATAAAGCCTTAGAATTTCAATGATCATTTTTGCATTGCCAAACATTTTGTAGGTTTCAATTTGATACATTACTCTGCTCATTCTATAATTCAGGATGAGTTTGCAATCTTCAACTGTATTATGCTATAAAAAAAACACAGACATAGGTCATTTGTATGAAGCTCATCCAGATTCCCTGCTTGAGGATGTGATCATTGCTATATCTGAGAAGGGGTTTATTTCTCTTTAAATCTATTTAGGGACATTTGGGGGACTTACAATTTTTTCCTCTCTTATTTCTGTTCTGAAACGCCTGTACCTAACAGGTTATATGTCCTGTAAGCTACAATGTAGCATTCTATTTTGTCCTCTTTGATTTGCCCAGAAGGATCTCTCTATTCATGAACAAAAGCGTTAGCGAATACCAGTAGCAATAGAAATCATTAAAGTACGAATAAGTAGGTTGGTATGTCAGAAGCAACACAGTGTTAATTATACCTTTCAGTAGATTTCCTCCTACAAAATGGGTAAAAAACTTAACTTCTGAAACAAGCAGAAACCTCTTTTAGTGGATAATTGTATTTGCTAGGTCTGACTTGGTTAATTCATTCTGGTGTAATACAAAAAAAATGCAATTGATTTTAAAGGTTTACTGTGTGTAGGGTTAGTTTATATTGTATATTTTACTATTTTTGAGCTATTTATTTCTTTGTTAATAAAATAAATGATTGTTTTTTCCATAGTATTGCAGATACCTTGAATGTTCCTGCTGATCATACTTTTGGTATTCTTGTTCGCCCTGAAAAATATGGTAAAATATTTATTTTTCAAATATGTTTTTAAATTAAATATTCTAAATTATATTTTAGTGCAGTCAAGTTAGATAAACAGGTTTAGAACTTTAGGAAGAACACAGATGTAAAAGGCATAACAATTGGCTGTTAATTATATATAACTATTCAAACTAATACGCGAGAAACACATATTTAGCAAAATGTTAAATGTCAGTTCTGCTTGTTTTCTATACACAAATATACATGACTTTTTTAATGTCATTGAAAAAACAATATATACCTGCCTAATACTGTAATAGTCATCCCAGTGTCATAAACACAGCTCCTAAACAGACACCTATATAATAACAGCAGGTTCTCCACCAGCCTGCTCTCTAGTGAGGACACACTTTCATTAGTGAAGCTGGGTGATCCAGCAAACCTGGAATAGATCCGGTCCAGGATTTAAAACATTTTCTGACAAGTAGCATGACTTTTAGTAAATCCATGCTTAAATGGATCACCCAGCTTCACTGAGTGTATCCTCTCTAGCCTTGGAGAGCTTTAATAAATCAGGCTCATTGCATCAAGCTCCCATTTTTTCTTCATGTAAAAGGTGCACACGCAAATGGCCATCCACACGATTTAAAAGAAAATGTGATTTCAGACAGGCTACATTTTTCCATTACTCCATGGCCCAGTTATGACTCCTAAATACCTATTGTAGATGCTTTTGGCAATCATCTGGGGTCGGCATGGGCAGTCTGACTTGTCTATAGCTATGTAGTCCCCCTGTATGCTTCAAGCTTTAATGTTTGTTCTGACACCTTTTTCTTAATGCCAAATTGTACAGCAAGCTTCAGTATCTCTTCTGTGGGATTAGTCTAAATGGGATATCCCCCACCATGAATCTCATGGGGCCCTCATGGGTTTTTTTAAAGTTGTGGAGAATACAGACTATGATTGGAGATTGTGGGTGATCCAGCAAACCTGGAATGGATTTTCTTAAAATCATTTGCTATTATTTAGGTAATTTTTAATTTTTTTTCAGGTGTGTTGGGTCACCCAGGTTTCTCCATGATAGTCTATCTTCTCTAGTCTTGCAGAACTTTAATAAATCATGCCCAATGGGTCTTTAGCTATCGTGGCTCCCGTGTTGGTTCACCAATTGTCATTTTTTCAGACACTTTTGATGGGTACTAAGCATTAAATTCCAGGAACACCCAGGAAGGCCCACTATTTTAAATGCTTCAACACAGTTGTCTATGCATTGCAATTTGGCCCTTCAAAGTCACTTTGGCAATTCAAAGTCACTTTGATCCTTACACTTTTCCATTTTTCCTGCCAGTATATCACCATAACTTGCCACCTAACAAATCCTACCGCTTGATTGGTGTCATTGTAATTAGGTAATCAGTGTTATTTAATTCATATTGATATGGATTGTTTATCTGGTTACTGCAATGCACCCACAGCACTTCCTAATATCCACCTGCCAATGAGAATGCTCTCTGACAATATAACAATTAGTAATGCCAGGTTGTTTTTGTAAATGGCAGGAAACAATCCCATTAACTGGTGCATTGCATGCATTGGTCAATCAAATGGATGGAATAAAAAATCAAATGTTGATGTAGAATGCTCCTATTTTTTTATAATTTTTTGCCAGATTCAGTGATTTTATTAAATTTAAAGACTAATCTCCTAAAGTAATCCCCCTCATTTCTTGCATGACATACAGTAGTCAAACAGCATTTGTTAGATTTCTTTTTTTTTATCATAGGTACACCATGAACTAATTGTAAATAAAATATATATAACTAGTAAAATTACACAACTGTCAAACATAAAAAAAAACATTTGATTCTACCTATTTTATTGAGTGACAGCCATATAAACAATCCTATACCATTTGATACTTTCAAATTTGTGCAGACTGTTTATAGTTGTATATAATTACTGAATGTTTAACTGAAAAAAAAATATGTACTTGATAAATACAAAAAAATTAATTTTTCTCCTCTTCCAGGAGTGGGGGATATTCTTCACAATAGAGCACCCAAAGACTTCCTGCGCGGTAAGGACAGGCAAAAAGCCATCCTGGCAGCTGTTCAGCAACACTTGAAGAAAGCAAACTATCATCACTTTGGCTCATTACTGGAAGCTTTTAGGCATTATGACAAGGTTGGCTGCTGGCTTAACTGTAATGCATCCCTCAATGCTTGTATTCTTAAGAGAATATCACATATTGTTTTACAGCCAATTACAATTATACATTATTAAGTATATTAATTGCAAAATCAATGAACAGTGTTATGGCAACATTCAGTAGAAAGCATAAGATAATATTAAATAATAATAAACCATTATTGAGAATAAAAGAAAATTCAGCTGACTTTCAAGAGGATTAAAAAGTAGGGGGGTTGCTGTAAACCTAAAGAGGTTAAGGAAAAAGTCCTCATACATTTTTTTTTCTGTTTCATTTTTTAATGTATACAGTCAAAGGGAACTCTGTTGAGATAAGCTTCCATATTATCAGGTCACCATGCTTTTTATTTTATTTACTACTGGATGCCTATGTTATAAGTATATTATAATGAGGGTTTATTCATTTGATTTACATAGTAGGTTACATAGACAACATAACATAGAAGATATTATTTACCGGTATCTCCCAAGTATTCTTTAGGCTGCAAGTCATTTGGGGGTCTTCCAGAATTTTCCATGTAAGTTCTGCAGCTTTTGCTAGTCATTGGTGAATATCATGGTGTCAAATGACTAGCACTCTTTTCATGCACCTCTAGCTCCTGTCTTCTATACTCACTAAGAATGATATCTGTAGTAAACTCTGGTATGGAAGGGCAAAAAAATTACCTGTTCTGACTACTAAACCACACCAGTCAGGTAACAAACATGTATCCACAATTGAAAGAATGTCATTTTTCAGGCATAATGTTTAATATGAAGCATCCACATTTATTGTATCTACAAAATTGTATAATTTATTTAGGTCTTCATTTTAAAATTTACAGTGCTTCGAATGGAAGGACTTTGTATATATAATGAGTATGTAACATCACATTAGTGAAGGTGAATGTTATGATATAGTTGGTCATGTTTGTACCATACCCAAGTTTAAATTCATATTTAACATTATGCCTGAATCTGCATGCTAGAAATATAAAAGTAAATAAATAAATGATGCTGCTTAACAATTAGTAAAAGGTAGATATTTAATTTTACATTTCATTTTTTCACAATGGCTTCACTTTCATCAGACCTAAATTTGTGCCCCTGTTAACCGCTGAGTTGCAAGGTCCAGATCTTAGGCCTTTACACGTGCAATAATTGTCGTTGGAAAGGATCTTTCACAATAATTTTCCCACGACAAACAACTGCACAATGCATAAACGAGTGCTGTACATACTTGTATAGCACTGTTCAGCTCTATGGGGAGGGAAGGGGAAGAATGACTGAGCGGCACCCCGCTGAGCTCTTTCCCTTTAACTTGCATTACAACTGTTCATCGTTCATCATCTGTAGATACACCAGGACAGTGATTTGAACGATGGACAACAAGCACTGTACACACGCAAGATTCTTGTCCGAAATCAGCCCTGAGACGATTATTGGACGAGAACTATTGGACATGTGTACTTAGCCTTACTCCCTCATCACACAGAAGTGATGACTTCCTAGAAGTGGGAGCAGTTCTCTGCTTTACATAATAGAAAACTGTTCTGCAAGTCATTTCTGGAGGTCTGGTGCTGGACTATGTTTTACACCTCTCTTTTTTTGCTATAGTCCAGCAGTCACCAGCAAAAAGTAGTGCTAATATGATTACATACTGTATCAGTCATATTTTTCATTTACACTATATACAGCCTATTGTATTTTTTTAATATATGTTATGAATGGTCTAAATCAGTAAAAATATTCTTTATTACCCAGAAAACCTGTGATTTATTTTTAGAATGGTGACGGAAAGATTGATAAAGAAGAATTGAAAGATGCTTGTGTTACATTTGGCCTAAATCTTGATTCTAATGTCTTGGACTTACTTGTTGAATATTGTGATGAAGACAAGGATGGTTTGATTAACTTTGTAGAATTTGCTAATTTTTTAACCTGGAAAGATAAAATGTCAATTGGAAAACTGGAAGAAAAAATACTAACACAAGGTAAGTAAAGATGACAATGAGGACAATGTTTATTTAACCTTGGGATAGAGCATCCATCTTGCTAAGCTTGCTACGTCCCTAGATTTAGGTGCAAAGACTGGAGCCATCTGTGCTCCTCACAGCAATCCAGAAGGAGTGTGCCAGTCGCAGGCTGATATTGGCGTTAAAGTTTAAAATAAAGCTTTAATGTTATTCATTGTGAGCTTCCTGCCTATAAGGAAACTACCTGTCCCATGATTTCTCCCATTGTGTGTCAAAGATGTTAGTGTTGCACTGGTTGGTTCAGCGGTCTACCAATTAAGACATTCTGAATGGAGCATGAATTGCCACCACAGACAAGAAGCATATGCTCTTTGAAAAGGTTATCTTGTATTTATGGCTAAATGACTAAATGAACATATTTTTGGAAGATAGAAAGAATGTATCATTAAGACACAAAACAATTTTTTGTTTTTGACTTGAATGACACTTTGGCTGTGCTAAAAAACAACAAAAAATGGATTTTGGCTATAAATGAGAAATTCTACTTTCCCTATAGATCACCTATTGAAACCTGAAGATATTGTTTTGAAAGAAGAAGGGGGGATTGAAAAGACCACAAAAAATCTAAAGAAAGGAAATCAGACTCCAGACTTTTACCAAACATCTTCTTCTAGGATTGGCACAGCTGTCTCTCTTCCAACTTCTAATTGTAAGTGCTATATCATCTATTGGTACATCAAAAAAAAAATATTTCTACACAATTGGGATAACTGAATCTTCACTGAATTTATTATGTAAAGAGTTTTAAAACCTTTAGTAAATCAACTTTCTAGTATTAGACACGTTAGTTACATTGAAAATATGGTTCTGAAAAATGAACCAAAATAGGAGAGATATTACAATAGCTGTTTTTAGTATAACCTAACCTTCAAAAGTACTTGTAGTCTCACATAAACCATAAACAAAACAGTGCTTGAATAAGTGTAACAATCCATGTAGATCCCCACTCGCACAACGGATTGACAAAAATAGTTGGACAGCTGAACATTAGAAGGTCTAAATGTGAAAGTGTCCACCTAGGGCAGTGATTCTCAACCAGGGTTCAGTGGAACCCTAACGTTCCTTTAGGGGTTGCTAGAGGTTCCTTGAGCAATGAACAGTTTGTGCCTCACACGTCAGGGCCTCATTCTTCCCAACGACTAACAAGCCAATTACCTGTGAGCTATGGATATATTAATTATAGCAGGGATTGCCCATAGACCTGAATGGTATTTTAGGGGTCATGGAATTGTGGAGAGTAGGAGAGTGGAAGTTTTTCTGTAGTCCTAATACAAGTCCTGTCCTAGGGTGACAACATTTCTCCTCTACAGATACAGTGGAATAATTAAGCATCATCACCCTAGGACAGGTAGTATGTTGTTAATAGGATCACCAGGTACAAATAAGCCTGAAAAAAACTAGTTCACACACAACAAGAACTGGTGAACTGGGATTTATTACATTTTTATTCTGGATTTCCTTTTTGTGTTCATGTATGGAAGCAATATTTCCGTATCAGGATTTCACTTGTATGGTACCTGAATTCTTCAGACATATAAGAATTCACTTTCCAAGGGAGTTTAATCTGTTAATTTAGCAGAGAGAATTTTCACTTTGCAATGGATAATTTATTCATCGTAAAAAAGTATTTGCAAATACCCAAAAACAAGGAAATATGGAAAATAATGTCAGAAAAAAAAAATGGTTTGTGCTTGAACATGAACAGATGGCTAAGTGATAATGTGACTCCTGATGAACAACCTAAACTACTTTAGTAAATCAACTTTTTATATTTCTACAATTACATATAAACATCACATGATCATTTCTCAGTCCTTTCTGATCACATTATCTATAAAGCATCTGTCCTAAAATTGGTCATGATTATTGACTCTGGATTCTGGATTTTATTCTTTCACTCAGATTATAGGACCTATGGTATTCCTACTGTTCGAACAGATATTGCCCCACCTCGGTTTCGCAGGATTAGCGATAGGAAGAACTATGGAGATGAATCCAATGCCTTTGGACTACTTTGTCCTTCCATCTTTACACAGAATATGGTCTATGAACGTGATTTTTTTAAATCACGTCCCAAGGAAGAGGTAAAGTACCAACTAAGCATTGAAGTAATGTTTTAGGGATCATGTTTTTTTTAGCAAGGAAGTAAAACATGCTGTTGAAAACATTGTTAGCAGGTACTTGGAAGATATAGGTCTGATTACTGGGTTCTTCTTCATGATGCTGTTCCACACTGTAAAATAAAAAGTAGTGTGCACTAAATTGTAAATACCATTTTTGATCTTGGGAGGACATTGGGGGTGTAAACAAGATTTTGCAGGCTGGTGGTTAAGTTTGCATATTAGATCATTCTCAGTTTTACTGTCTTGCAAAACTATTGCTTACATATGTTTATGTTAAATACCCACTGATATTATCACTAGGTATCTGTGCTTCTTTTTGTGATGCCTGAAAACAGTCCATATGTGATGCTGAGCCACCATGATTGAAAGAACTGAAGTTCAATCAATGCAAGCCTTGATATCCCTGGCTTGCACCTGACATTGATTGAACTTCAGTTCTTTCAATCATGGTGGCTACATGAATAACAGGCTAGATGATATTAGATGTCTTCCACTAAAATGGCTAAAGCACATCCATATAAAATGTAACAGGTTTTCTTTTTTGAGGAGAAGAGGTACGTCTTTAAATCCATATCTACACAATGAAGCTGATTTATGAAAAGAAGGGATAGTGTTCACAATGCAAACTGGATGCTCAGCTTAGCCTATATTATTAAAAATTTTGTTTGCCTGCACATAATTGGATATTTTTAGGGAACAAATCATCTACAAAAAGCAAAATTCAAATTTGGTTCCTTTTTAGGCCTACTATCTGAGATAAGTGCTGCGAGTCACAGCACTATAGCAATAGGCTATATATTGCTTTATGTATCTTTATGTATATATTGCTTTAGGTATCTTTCCATCTAGGTTCAGCCTGACTAGTCTTAAAAAGTTATCTGTCATTTGCAATAGTTTGCCCCTAAGTTCAGCCCAGGTATAGATTTTAACCATGTAAAATATATATTTTTTTACAGATTGCCCAGATACTACGCAACATTGGTGTTCATATTCCAGATAATCACTTTGAAACACTGTGGGATATGGCAGCAAAAAGACATCCAAAAGGAGAAGTGTCTGTGGAGACAATAAGGAGCGTTCTAGATGACATGTACACAAATCCCTCTGTACTTTCTTGAATGTCAGTCTATCATCCAGACCTACCTATGCCAAAATAAACAGGTCATTTTAATATTTTGTGTTCTTTACGTGATTTCATTTAGTGAGATGATGTCTATTTTATAATCAGTGTGCTCATTTGGAATTAAAACTGAAATTTATTATGCTGATATTTTGCCTTCCATGGCCCCCCCTGTCAATATGTTAATTTTTGAAATAATGCCTATGTGTTTTAAGACATAGCTTCATTTCAGACCCAATGACCTTTCTTTACTAGGGCTCTCTGATTATCTATTCAAAATAAGAATACCTTGGCTGGTATAAGGAGCTGACAGGGTGCTTTCTGAAACCACCACAACACCTACCTCAATATCATTACAAGCTTGGAAGGAACATTGTAGATAGCAAAATAACTGGATGCAATGTCAGGCTAGGCATTTTTTGGTGGACTGTATTTTTTATGCAGACTTTCTCATGATTAAAAATTCCTCCACGATTAAAAATCAAGGAATGAATGGAGCAGACCAAGGGCTGTATTGCTGGACAAATGATGCTGGTATATGATGCCACATATTCTTACTAAGCAATAAAAGCTTTAAAACAAGACACATGCCATTCATAATGTAATGTAAAACTGTTAGGAAAAAAGGTAAACTGTTAGGGTTTTTGATTTAGTTTTTTTTTAGAATGAATTACTTTACAGCACACACAAATAGAGTGGTGAAGTAAGGATTGTTTTAAAGCTCTTTTGCTGCTTGCTATTGTTTTAACTCCATTGTCAGGAAGGACATGGTGCACTTTATATGTGTAGAAAATATTGAAACAAATCATATGCAATGTAAAGGAATAAATGCATTAAACATTACCATTACAGGTGTTATTCAGTTATTACATTGAAGTTTTTTTTTCAAGGGTACAAGGGTGAGACTTACATACAAGTGCAAGATTTATTTTCATGTATTGTGAGTTACTGTATACACTTGAATATAAAATGATTTTGAATATAAAACAAGGTACTTAGTTTTACCTGAAAATGTAGAAAAATGCTTTCAGTCGAGTATAAACCTAGGGCACAAAATGTGGTCATCGCTGCTAACATTTTACTAATATACACAGGTTAGTACACATCATATAAATTACATACTTTCAATTGTTTTCTACAAAAACATGCATATAACTATTAAAAAAAGCATATTTAAATGTTACAAAATACATAGATAAGTCTCAATTGTTAATTGTTTAATGTGTTTCGTAATTAATGTCCACTTTCTCTGGAACTCAATTAAGATAATAACCGTGAAGGATTGTCTCTAGGACCATGGGGGGGGGGAACTGTAGGGGGGGGCATGAAGGATTGTCCCCCTCCCCCCAGAAAGAGTAGACGGCTTCACTGCTAATGTTCAAAACCGTAATCAACAGGAATGCCAATAAAGTAAGGTGAATAAATACATCCATGGCGTGTTTTTTTTTAAACATTTATTAAAAAATGAAAACAATTTAAATTCACATTTTTACTTGGGCTTATGGATGATATAAACCCAGGTTATACTGATTAGTCTGGTTATCACTTTTGTTTAAATCTCCTAGCTTTTAAAAAACTCTTCTGGTCCTTCCCCCTTGGCTCTCCAGGGTTGCAGCTGTAAAGAAGAGACTGCCGGGGATCATGGGAGACTGTCACCATCAGTAAAAGAGAAGAAAAAGCACTAAAATTACTGACCAATCAGGCCAGTGGGAGTGGTTTAGAACTTTTTCCTCTTTTTACAGGTTACTGCTTCTGATTTGGTTATGATAGGTCTTTTGCTCCTAAAATTTTATTGTGCATTATTATTGGTCACCAGTACATGGTGCTGTCTCATCATGTAATGCGTGTAACAAAACTCATGTCTCTTGTTTTCAATGTTAAAGTTTGTTATAGACTTTACATGAGCACACAGAGCCATCTACTGGTGTGACCCAACTGTAAACTGAGATGCTTTTTCAAATGGCATTTTGAGGGCAAAAAATCCTAAATATACAGTTTTACTTATGTTTGTAAATTATTTTTAAAAGATCTGCTATGCAATGTTTGGCTTCTGAATGTACTTTTATAAAACCATGTACATTTGTGTTTGTTCTTGCTATGATACATTATGTTGCTTTGTCTATTTTTTCATCTCAAATGCTTTCCAAGATAATCCTGTACTGACCTCAGGCTGACCTTAATATTACCTAAAACTGATCTCAGGCTGATCAGCAGCCCTTTTCCATGTAAGCTCCTGATAAACTTAACATTGTACATTGCCTATTTGTTTCTACATTTTTACATATTTTAATAAATATGTCCATGTAATCTGCCATGGATAAACATTATAGGTTTACTTTTAGTTGTCACTACAATATAGTTAAATCAGACCTACTCTTAGATTGTAAGCTTATTCATGCAGCCTTTTCGAAATAATATACAGTACTAAGATGGAAAAAAGGATAAAAAAAGATGAATCAGTATTTTAAATAACAAAGTGTATCTACTTTAGTTGTTTTCAATGGATAATTTTAGACCAAATATCAGGCACGCATTCTTCTTCCTACTTTTCACCCCTTACCCCCTTCTATTGCTGGATTATCTGTGTTTAAAATAAATGTCATATGATACACCTGGTTCTTGTTCATTATGATATTCTCTGCAAAGAAAGATGATCCATCTTCAACTGTCTTTATCAGGGATTTGTAGGAACTTCCCAATAGGGTCTTCCTCAGCATAATTATGAGAACACACTGCTAACATAAGTATTAGCCAACTGGTCTACTGGTTGTCACTCCTTAAGGCATGGTTGCCAGCCACCCAAACATTTTTGAGTTGACAAACTGTACAAGATTTTTTGTCAGAGCACATTTTTTATCAACAAGCCAAAATATTAAAGAAGCTCATTCTAAAACCTAAAGCAGTATTTAAACAGTATAAACAAAATGTAAAACCCAGAACACATAATTTGCCTCCTTTATGGTTCTAAAATTCAAATAGTGAGTGGCACAAAAATAAGAATGACCAAATGCTTAAATGGGTTTGTTAAACTTCCAATATCAGAACTTTTGAAAGAGGGACACATGGGGAGGAAAGTAAACAAATGATGCTGAAAAAAGGGCGTATGCTACATTGAGTTAAATATTGACCTGTGTGGCTAAATAGGTGTAAAAATCTAAGCCTACTGATGGTATGCACTGTATTTAGCTCTCAGCAATCCTTTTACTGACAAAATACTGTTGTCCAAGAGCCTCCAGACATATATACACATAAAGTGTTTTAATTAAACACGTTAGGCCTGATTTAATAAAGCTCTCTAAGACTGGAGAAGATAAACTATTTTGGGAGCACCTGGGTAATTCAGCAAACCTGGAATGGATTTTCTTAAAATATTATTTGCTATGGTGGGGAGTTTTTCAATTCTTGGACCAGATTCATTCCAGGTTTGCTGGATCACCCAGATTCTTCCATGATAGCCTATCTACTCTAGTCTTGGAGAGCTTTAATAAATTAGCCTCATTGTCTGACCCTGTCTAAAGTAAGAACTTCATTAAAATAGTTGCAAACTTTCAGTAATATGCAACACAGAACAAAATGCACAAAGTACAGTTCACAAATAGTTTGTAATATTTTACACAATGTTCATGGGTCATCGGTGTGTGAGACACAGCCACCTAAAGTATCCTTTTCAGCATTGGTGGTGTAAAGCAAAAAACACCCCAACATCAGTGAGAAGGGTGGTGGTTAGCCTAGCATAGGTGACAGTAAAAAGTGTTGTGGCTGACCCCTTAGTAGCAGAACCTTAAGTGACAGATCTCCCATGTATCCACATCATAAGCGATAGTCCCAATGTCAGAACCCACCAGTAACAGAGACGACCCCACAGTAACAGACATCCTCCACAGACATAGATAAGTGCAAAAAAAGTAAAAAAATAAATGTAAAACTTCAAAACTGCTAAATGAGTCAGAGGGGTACAAAAAAATGGAACTAGCCAGTTTGACGCTAGTAGCTGGAATAATGTGCTTGTTGCCATCTATAGTATATTTTGCTCATAGAGTCCTATTTTGTTATCATACCTGTATGTTGTAAAAGTGAAAGCTGCTTGTTTACTGTTTGTGAATTCCTTGAGAAAACTGCAAAACTCCTTCACGCTGACAGCTGTTACATTTATGCTTCTGATAATGTTTATGGAGCACAAACCTAAGGTAAATCAAGCAAGATTAATCAGCGTTCTTTTGAAATGTTTATACATCAAGACTCGAGAGCAAAACAAATCCGAGCAAACCTATTCTATTTTGTCTTTTTTGATTTTGTACACTGCTGTTTATAATTGTGTGGAGCTCATTCATCTATAAGCACATTGGCACAATCATTTCTTTTCCTTCAGCCAAATTTTTCTACCCAGTTCCACTGCTGGGAAAAAAACATTGTTCAGACGGTTTGTCTGCAAAATCAAAATGAGGACTAAATAAAGAACGCGTCATTCCTTTTGCCAGTCTGTTCTTGCTGAGTGAATAGAGGTTCCCTGTTGAAGTCAGATTTGAAGTGAACTTGAATCAATGCTTCTCCAGCCTTTTCATCTTTCTAAAACCCATTATTGGTAAGTCTCAGAACGGGCTATTGAATTCCGTCTTGCTTTGACTCGCAATATGTGCTAAACAGTTCTGTAAAATGCAATCACTCAGAAACATAGATAAGAGAGCATTGTTGAAATGTAACAGACTTTATGAAACAGTAGCACTGTAAGAACTCTGGAATGCATGATGTTGGTATAAAAATTGGAGCGTTAAAGTAATTTGTCATAAGCCTTATGCCTTCCATTTCCAAAGCCAAGAAAATTGTTTTATAGTGGAAATGCAGAAAAAAGTGTTGGCACTGACCTCAGTGTATGCACACTGCGCATGCACACACATATGGAGATACACATTCATTCCTTCACTGTATTTTCTGGCTCTTTCTGTTCTTTTTCTTTTTGCTTCTGTCTGTATTCCTTTTTTTCATCCTTCTGCATTTTACCCTATTCTGTCAATTTTCTTTCAGGTTTTTCCCCTTCCTTCTATGTCTCCCTATATTTTCTCTGTTTCTTAATCTATCATCTGTGTATCTTTTCTCTCTATCTTTACTTCTTTTGCTTCTCCTTTTCTTTCTCCATATATGTGACTTGCTTTTCATCAGTCTTTTCTTTTGTCCATCCTTCTGTCTGCCCTTCTTTCTCTTTCTACCTTTGTTCCCTCTCTCGCTATGTTTCCATCAAAGCTGGAAGTGGAAGTGGTCTTCTAACTTAAAATGTACTGAAAACCTGAGAAAAACCTGAGGAACATCTATTAGAACACAGTCTTTCAAACAGATTGGTATAGCATTTTACTTTTGTATTAATAAATAAACAAGTTGGAACTTGAAAATACAGATCATAAATGGAAACCCCAATATGCCTAATCTGGCAACTTCTCTTTAAAATTGATAAAGCCAGTGAAAATATTAAATGTGTTAATGACATCAAATCTCTATTCTATTGAGAATGTGAAATCAGGCTGGAAACAATTTTAGCAGGTACGTTCCTGTTTTTTTAATGCAATTTAAATAAAGATAATAGAATGGGTATAACAAAGTTGAAAATGTCTACATCACACACAGGATGACATATTGAGTAGAAGAACAGGCGCCACCAATAGTGACAACTTGATACATTTAGCCAGTAATTATATGACAATAAATCATACAAATAGCATTTTACTTTGATAATGTCATATCATTGTCAACAAAAAGCAGATGCCAACAATGATAATACAAAATTTAATGATGCTTCACATATTTACCTAGTATGCATAATGTCCTACTTTATATTTTATTGGATTGCTACTACATGAACCAGGAATAAGTAGCACTTGTGTGTGATATCACATTTCCGTGAATCAGAATCTTGCATTTAGTTAATTTACATTAAAATAAAGTGGAACTTAAGGTATACCTTTAAAAATGTGGGATCAGGCAAGGTTTTACTGCAGAAAGGGACAGGTGATGGCTCTTTTGCAGTAAGCATTATTTCCTGCCTTATTGCTGTCTCTCTTGTCAAAATCCCCTCATCTGGTACATGTGACAGATAAGTATAAAAAAGGTTTAGTTCCACTTTAAAGAGACTGTCATAAAAAATGGAAGATGTGTGCTATTGCTGATTATCTTCAAAAAATGTCTGACCCAGAACAAGCACTTTTTAAATAGGTGTTAAAAAGTGTTAGACCTCTTTATTTTTATCTTTGTCTCAGATCAGTCACTTGGAAGGCATTAATGCCAAAGCATCAAAATGTCAGCCAGGTAATTACCATACCCAAAGTACAGTCCATGAAAGACAGCTTCCATGTCTCTATACGTAAAAGCAAGGAGAATATTTAAACAATTTTTATTAGAAAATGCAGGCTGGTAAATATTTTGTGCCCAATACATGTTCATGGAATGTTATAATTTTCTAAACCGGGCAGATTTCACTTTTTCCATGGAAGAACAGATGCTTCCATCTGATATCTTGACAGTTTGGAAAGTTGCCAGGTTTTGAGTAATCTAACTGAGAAACACATGCAGATTTAAAACACAGATGCTCCAAATGCTGCCAGACCCTGATGCATATTGAACATGCTGGTCAGTGTCGGGTCAAGAGCTTCCTCAACTACAAAAAGATAATAGATTTAAAAGTCAACAAACTAGTTGGGTGCATATATGTAAAATATCATCAGCTCCGTCGCTCTGGTAAAACTATAAATCTTCAATGCTAAAATAATTTATTTTGCATTAGATAAAAATAGTCTTGTCACTCCTTATATCAATTTTTACATGCTCAGTCTAATGTTCATGGTTCTTAAAGTACATGGTTCTCTAAAGTACAGGTTCTCTATGATACTTCATGTTACAATCAAAATACAATATATCAGTTGTCACAAGATAGCTGCTGCAGTTTCTAATCAGCAAATACATCATTGGTCCCTGATTAATGGATGGCTTTCATTGGCTAGCATCTATTGTTCATTTTGAAGAATGACAATGTCTAATTATTACAGGATAGAACAGTGTTTTCAATTCCAGTTCCCAAAAACCACTAACAGATAATGTCTTCTACTTTCCTGTATCTGCTATGTCCAGACACTAACATAGCTAGAGAACAAATAAACTAATAGGACCTGATTTATTCTCCATAACTGGAAAAGATAGACTACCATGGGAGAACCTGGGTCAACCAGCAAACCTGTAATAAATTTCCTAAAATAATTTGCTACTAGTTGGCAAATATGTTTAATCCTGGGTCAATCTTCAATCTCCTACATTATTTAGGAGCGTTAATAAATTATGCTTATAACATCACCCATAATTCCATGGGCATGTTTGGAAATCAAAACTCATTAGTAGTCCCTTGTTTACCTTCCTGGGTGGGTTCATTATACTATTATAATATACTGTAAAATAAATTTTCATGAAAGACAATGTACTGCTTTTAAACATATAAATCCACTTTATTGCATTCAATAAAGGTATTTTGTATTGAATGCAGTACCAATAGAATTGAAATTCCCGCCCCCCCCCCCCCCCAATGCAACGGCCGCACATACCGACGTCAATGGGAACTCCTGGTGACTCAACAGATGCAGACGACGCCGTCTGGAGAAAGCGAGGGGATGGGGATCGTGAAGAAGGACACCAGCGGACCAGGTAAGGCTCCATTTACTAGTGTTTTACATTGTTTAACCTACCCTGAGTGTGACTCGGAGTTACTGCTTTCAGCGTCTTTTTTTTACCCCTAGTCACACTCGGGGTTATTGCTGGGGAGGTTAAACATTACTAAAGCCCATTACCATTTACTACGAATCAAGGGTGATTTCATCAATCTATAATTGTATTATGGTATACAAAACATAAACAGATAGTCCCCAGGTGAAGTACATCTGACATACGGACGCCTTTTAGATACGAACTTCCTTGCTCTCTGTGTGTAGAACAGAGGCTTGATAGGGGGAGGGGGCGGTTTGCATGGCTTGCAGAAGAAATCATTTGCTAAACACAGCCGAGGTTGTTGGTGATCTTAGGGGGTGAGCGCTTTCTGCAGCGCCTTGTAACTCTTTAATGACCACAACAAACTCTGCAGGTGTTTCTTTTTGCATATCAAAGCACAGCTTGCTGCAGAAGTTAAAGAGGAACTAAACTCAAAAATGCCTAAAACCAAAAAAATCCACTTACCTTCAATCCCGCAGCGCAGTGAATTGTTCCGGGGGTGTCTTTCAACGGGTTGCGCGTCGTCCTGGCATCTGTCTCTGAGCCGGGTTGTCTACCCTTTTATGTTAAGTGAAATTTCTGCGTTTAGGTACGCTTTAATGAATGTCTAGGCTCCATAAAGTTTTTTTTGCTTTGTTTGTGATTAACTCACATTGAGGATTTTATACAGTAACTGACACCACACTGCCTAATAATATATTGAGACAAACATCTGTCCTAATTGCATTTATTAAAACAATGTACCTGTTCCGACTTACATACAAATTCAACTTAAGAACAAACCTACAGTCCAATCTCGTATGTACCCTGGGGACTGCCTGTACAACCTTCCATATTATCTGTCATTTTAGAAAACGGTTGGGTAATTAATACATGGAAATATATGTTCTTTATGATCCAAAGCTTTTTTTTTTATATCTGCTTAAGGTTTTATTACTGCTCATCTAATTGCATCTGACAAGCTTTTCTAGAAAGCGCCCAAAATTGCAGCAAATCATGTTGAAGCATTAGACAATTGTGCAGTCTGTCAGTTTTTCTCTCCTTTCAGAGCAACAGCTCAGACCAATTTCGTGTAATGAATGGAACTTGTTAAATGGTTCACTGAGAATGTATATAACTAGAACATGTCTTACGCTTGCATAAATGTAGTGTGTAATGCTTTCATACTGATGTGTTGATAGCGACTTTAATAAATTGTCTGTCAAACTATGATGCATGTAGCACATGTTTATAGTTATATTCTATTATCATTGCAATTTACATTACCAGATACTTCCTCTCTATATATTATAATATGTTTCTTTTTATATCTTCGAGAGTATTGCTCAGGTTGCATATGAACAACAGATCATTGCTCCTACTGTTTCCAGGGTGCTGACATCAATCACAGTGAAACAGAATACTTTTACCTTGACAGTTCTAGAGGCACTGCAAGTCTTTTGTATTTGCATACATGTTTTAAGTTTTTTTTTTAACATTGTTCCCAAGCAAAGCAAAGGAAACTCCAATCATGTTTTATTTTAGAACATAACAGACTATGCATATGTCTAGGAACTTTTGAGTCTCTGTTATACTGTTATGCTCACTCAGAAGCTGGGATATAATGGTTACTGAAATGAGTGTGCATGGTTAAAAAACATCTTCAAAGCAGCTTCCAGCATACATTTAGTGAGTTTTGTAAGAAATAGACATTGCTGTAGTCTGGATGGTCCGGTATTCAAACCTTTCTTGGCTCAGCAGTGGACGCATTCTGGTTTGGCCCAGTGCTGTGAAATAGAATCCCATATTGGGAAGCGCTTGATATTCTCTTTGAACCAATAGGAAGTGGAGAAAAGTTTCATACTGATGAAAAGGGGGGCATTAAAGTCCCTTCAGGGAGTGATGGTTGGCTACCTTCTGTTGCAGGTAAAGCACCTGATCATATTAATGTAGCAGCCAATCACTGCCCTGGTACATCCCTTTTTGGGCTAATGGTAACGTTTGGCCTCATTTTTAGAAGAGTTTCTGGAACAAGGTAAATATGTGAATAACTTAGCTAAGGGGGGCTTCGATTTGGATTACTAGAAGAAGATAAGAGTCAGGTGGGTCAGCCCTGCAGCCCACAAAGTTTGGAGAATAAACCACTGAGGGAATGATCCTGGTTGTTAAGGAGTTCAGCCAGGAGAAGCAAAAGAAGATGAGACCCAAAGGAGAGGTACTTTAATGCCATTTGTGCTGAATTTGGGACTGTCATTTAAATCCTGCTGGGAAACATAGAAAATTCCTCCAGAGGAGGAATTTTTGTCTCACAGCTCACAATGGATCTAAGAGTTCAACAAGGATGCTAAAGGTCAGCTCTCAGTGTTGACTGGATAGAATGCTTATGGATGTGAACTGCTGTTATCTTGACACTCTGCTACCCTAACCCTCTCTTTGTATGTCTTGGTTTACAATAAACCCGTTAAAATTGAGATACAACCCTTTGTGTGTTTCTTGTGCCACACTACAAGAAGGAACCTCTGTAAAAATTGGCTGCCCCTACAGGGGTGAGTTCTACATATTCTATAGCGGTTTGTTGCTGTTGTTAAAGCTAAAAGGGCCAAAAAAGTGAAATAACTATCTTAAGGTAACACTTAGCACTTAGAGAGCGAGGAAAGTGTTTTTCTAGACAAACTAGACTGCACATCTTCTCCTTTCTAGGTACATTTTGCATTGTGAGTTCCACTCGCAATGAAAGTTATTTAATAATTATTGACAGTTGCATTTGGGCAGCAGGTAACCTGTTTTTGAGCTGCATTTGACCTGCTTTAATAGGGTTTTGTAGTATCTGGACCTGTATGAGATTACAAAGCCTGCTTGAAGCAAACAAAACCAAACACCTATCAATACATACATACAATGAAAGAGTGTCCCAGATCCTGCCCCTGCATAACAATTCTTCAATGGCAGCTCTACAGCCTGGCAGTGCCCTTTAATAGGCACAATGTATATGTTATTCTTAAACATATGGAACATCAACAAAGAATTAGGTAAAGTTCTATTTTTCAACTTTTTAAACGTGCAACTTTATTGCAAAAAAAAAACAGACATTATCCCTTTCTGTAATCAGTCTGATTGCTCCTGGCAGCATTGGTTGTCAGGATAACTGGTACATTCCGGCTTCCCTTGCTGTTGCTGGCCTTGAAGCGGGGAAGTCACATCGTCCCCGCCAATCAAGATTGAAGATCGCAAGACGGAAGAGAAGAAGGAAGAAGATGGCAAAGCCATGCATTAGAATGGAACCAGATGCGTATCACATGGTTTATTTCCACTGGTATCCTCCTTGGAATTGTATGACTACCACAAGAAAATGAAACTTTTAGGATGAATAATGTAATTCCCAGTCGTAAAATACAGAATTAAAAATGTGTCAAAGTAAGTATCAATTATGGGACACCCAACTAAAGAAATCACTATTTCTTAATACCATAACTTGTGACCTCAGTTACACTAATGTATAACATCGAATCAATATGTGAGTGTGACCAGCCTCAAATGGACCTTTACCGTTCCTAAATGCTTGGGTAAAGTGTAAATAATCATAAAAATCATAAAAGGTAAAAAAATCATATAATAGACCTACCTGCTCCGCATTGGTAAGGGTGATTTCTGAGGAATCCAGAGAAATCTAAAACTTACTGATGCTACAATATCTTTTTCATAGAACACTTATCATTATGTATTTTAAAATCATTGATCCCAATTATCAAAGTCCATTCATGTAGTCCACTCAAGGTCTTTTATAGGCAGCTGTTCTTGGTTGTACAATAATAAATAGTGAAAATACAAAAATAAATTAAAAGGATTTGCTTATACTATGCAATGGGTCTGATCTACTAGATAATCTGAGAATGTTCAGCTAGTGAATGAAATTAAAATGTATTTTGTTCTATTATCTAACTAACTACAAGGACAGTACTTATTCTTAAAATTCCCTGGATATAATTGGGTTTTTACGGGTGAACACAACTTCATTGTATTTACATATCTAAACGATCATTCTTCTGCTTTACTAAAAATTAGTCCAAGTGACTCTCTCTGTCTGCTCAGTGCAAGTCTACCAGGGAGCACTTTTTGCTTTCTCACATTACTTCTGATATTTAGGCTTTAAAGAAACATTAATTGTTCACTTGATTGTTCACTTTTTTTTTTTAAACAATGAAGTAAAATAAACTTTCTTGAACAAGCCTGGGCGATGGAAGTAAATACAGTTTGACTCTATCTTAAGATAAGTGGAAATTGGAATATACATTTTACCAAGGAGGAGTTTAGTTTATTTAATAATGTAGCAGTGACTGTTCAACCTAAAAAAAATGAATGTTTAGTGGAATGTGAAAAAAATGGTTTCATCTTAAATATGTGTAATGGAAGTGTAAAAAACAGAATTTTTCTGGCGCGATTGGTTATTTAAAGTGAACAGTGATTCTCCCTATTCTCTAACATTTACATTTAGTACTAAGTAAACAGCTTGTACTCCTTTAGTCAATCAACCTCAAATATTGTTTCTTAAAATGCTGATTTAGCGTAGCTTTACTTTCCTAATTATCTGCATCAAAAAAGTAAACGATAGTCAAAGCTGATAATCTGTACATGTGATTGTATAGCAAACATGTGAAAGGAAAAGTTATCAAGTTATGAAAACAGTTCCATTATACCTTGTGTTTATTTATTGTCTGCAACTGAGCAACTCCATCCAGGAACAGAAGGGGGCACCAGAGGATCACACTGATTTATATCCCTATATCTAAATGTGTTCAGGTATAAGTAGAATTCAAGAACATATAAAACTATAATACTGTACATGCTATTTAAATGAAGGAGGGTTGTCTGGTTTCTTTCTTGTTCAAATAGCTACATTACCAATATATCTAAGCTTACTTTTGTCCTGCACATTTGTAAAACATGGTGATTTTGTGATTTTATATGATATATGTTATAGTTTACCAATAAAACAATTAAATTACTTTATTACTTGCAGATATATTTCCAGGGATGCCTAAGGTTTTGTTTTTTTTGCTCAGTGGCTCTGATCCTGCATGCTGTGTCGCTGATTCATTTTGATAATATGTTTTAAATAGCAAAAGGCAAATCATGTTTCTATTAAAGCTTTTGATTTTGGAGTATTAATAGACTAGCATTCTTCTTCACATGTCTTTGCTAGCTCTCACAGCTTACACTTTGAACTGTTTTTTATCTTTACTGTCTGGACATCATTAGGAAGCTGTATCTGCAGGATTACATGGGCTGAGGATTGGTGTTTGCTATCATTACATATTTACATATTATAAATTAAAACTTGGATTTTTTTTACTGCTAGCTGGGCTTTTTGTTAAGGGATAGTTTATGAGGATGATGTGAGTAACATGTGACCTACCTATATAAATGTTGCTAGGTAGCAACACCCACACAAAAAAAGAAGAGAAATGATAAAAACTGAGAATGAAATGAGATTTCACTTAAACTCAGCCACAAACGATAAGAATATTGCCTCATAGCTAGTGATATTCAAAAACATTATAAATTGCATAGGGAGCAAAGTCTGATGTTCCCATGTATGCATTGTACTGCACTGTTTTTTGTTAATGCAATGCTGCATGCATTTCTGTTCATTTTTGTGAGCTTCCGCATTCAGTGTAATGCGTACAATTTATGTTGCATATCTTAAAATTTATTGAAGCACATTTGAGCTAATCACAGGTTTTTCTTGTCAAACTTTTGCTTTTTCTACTTGAATGCAGGCCTGAGCAGCGTGGCTTTTGCATTAAAAAGGCCCTGTTTGACAAGAACACCATTCCATTCCAGCAGCCGCCAACCAGGGGTCCGCGAGAAATTTTTGGTGGTCTGCAGAAAAATTTGGACACTCTGCAAAAAGACATTTTCATCTGTCAAGGCATTTAAAGCTGTACCGGCCTCGGCTTTAAATGAAGTCTTGTAGTTTGGGACCAAAGGAAGTGCAGTAAACACAAAGGGCCAGATTTATTAAAGATTTATTAAAGCTCTCCAAGACTGGAGAAGATAGACTAAGTAGAAAATCTGGGTGATCTATCACTGGAGAACCTTGGTGATCCAGCAAACTAGGATTTGATCTGGTCTAGGATTGAAAACATTTGACCTAATTTTAAATCATGTCTAAAAAATCCATCCCTGGTTTGCTGGATCCCCTAGGTTCTCCCATGATAGTTTATCGTCTCAAGTCTTGGAGAGCTTTAATAAATCAGACCCAAAGTAGATTTAAACAAAACTCCAGCCGGAAATGCCAGGAGAAAAAGTGAATTGAAGATTTAAAAAAACTGCTTTTTGCTGCAAAAATCCAATTTATTTATATTAGTTCTAGATTTCCCCTAGAGCCCCTTTTTGCCATCAACCGCTAGATACCGTAACTTTGATGGCCAGCATGCTGGGTCGTCCTGGGCCAGCCCCACCAAGCCTACTGGCTAGTGAAAGGAGAAGCAGCACAGTGATTGGCTTGTTTCCATACCGCTCTGCTTTCTTTTCCTATCAGCATGCTTCTTGTTAGCACATGAACTGATCACCTCCTTTTAATGTTGTTTCTCACACTCCAGCTATACAGGAACGGCAATAGGCTGATACTTATCTCTTACTTATCAGTTCAGTTACTTATCTCTTAGTTTTTGCATTTGATTATTGACTACCAGGCTGCTTTCAGCTTTTATATCTGCTTAAAGTTCAGCTTTCAGGTAATGTGATTAATTCTTGAACTTAATGTTGTCCCAAATATACTATACAGATTTAGCCCGAGAACACAACAAATAAAGTCAACTCCGGGTGCAGGTAGATTGATTTTTGTTTGTAGAAAGCATATGGATACAATGTACACCAGATGACTGCCACAAAGTAAAATTATTGAAGGAGCCATCACTACCTGTCCTACAATAGAAACACAAGAGACACATTTCCTGACCTTGTATTTTTTCTTGGCCTCATGCAAACAGCAGATTTCCGTAACCTTTAGTTGTTATGTATAATACATAGCATGGGAATAAATTATTTAATTCATCTCTAAAAGCAAGTTGGATAAAACAAGTCTGCAAATATGTCTCACACCTGAATGGATAGCTCAACTGATTACTCTGTCCCTGTGATAGTTTATGTGAAGATGCCTGCAGAATGGATTAACGGGAGAGCATCCTATTGAACACAAGGGAGTTATGCAAACCCACAGGGCGGCTTTAACTGTACAAAAATGTGCTATTAAAGGGTGGCTCAATGCAAAGCAAGTTCTCCCATGTTTCATATATACTGTATATTGATAATTGAATAGGGTTTGTTATGTGTACATGTTTTCTCTAAAAGATTTGCCAGCCCAAACATTAACAGAATACATTTCTCACAATCCCACTCTCACTACTAGGAAACATATCGTAGTGTACACTGATCTTTTCTGTGAGTTTATAATTAACAAAGCTTTAACTAAAGTTAGACTCTTTAATTCAGTAATGCAATGAAAAATAGTGATATGTAGAGTGCAGTCACCCATGGCATCCAATTAGATTTCCCTTTACAGAAGTCATATCAGTAAAAGATAAAATATGAATCATGAATTGGGATGTTGCTTTGAGTTACTGCACTTTGCTTGTATTTTTACTTATTCCGTATGGTTGTATACTGTTTATTTAATTGTAAATGTATCTGTAATTTTTTTAATATGATAAGATAAAAGAATAAAACATTTTTAAAGCCTATACTTCTAAGGATTTTCCACTAGTGCACATCTGTGAATTGCAAGGTTGGATTTATTGATGCTTTATTGGACTTTATGATGCTATCATGTCATTATGGACATTCCCTGAGGAATGTTTCTGGCACTTTGTGGAATCTATGCCATGAAGAATTAAGGCAATTTTGAAGGCAACAGGGTGTACTTTTCTAGCAAAAAGGGTCTAGTTAATTAACTAGCTAGTGAGTATATATATATATATATATATATATTTATATATTTATACACGTTGGTCTTTGAAAACTATAAAATCCTAATTTTTTTGTGCTTTGCCATGCCATGCTATGCTATGCAAAAAGGGTGCTATAAGGTATCTTTTAACCTGGAGGGCTAAAGCTTTTGTTTTTAGGTATTTAAAAATGCTAACACATTAGGCAAAATATGCATTGCAAACACATGGGTCCTGATTTATTAAAGCTATCCAAGGCTATCCATCAGTGAAGCTAAGTAATCCAGCAAACCTGGAATGGATTTCTTCAGTCATTTGCTAGAAAATTTTTTGAATTCTGGAACAGATCTATTCCAGGTTTGCTGGATCACCCAGCTTCACTGATGAAACTGTATCCTTTACAGCCTGGGAGAGTTTTAATAAATCAAGCCTATGGTGTTACTTTTAGGAGCCCCATCTGATAGGTGGGCCATGGCTCTGGCTGGTGCACTGGCCAGAGCCACAGCCCATGTCTCCCATACTCATCACAGGCTCAGGACAGTGGGCAGGTTGTGTCTCTGGTTCTAGCATCATGATGTCACTGAGTTTCTTCCTCTTTGAGTGAGACACGGCTCCCCGCGCATGCACGGTCCGGAGTCCATGAGATTAGTGGTCTGTGAGCTCCCAAAGGTTGGGGACCACTGCCATAAATAACCCTTTCTGATTCTTTAGCACAGTGAGTAATACTAAGAGCTCCCCCAAAGTGTGCATTCCAAGCTGTGTATGTATTTTTACCTTTTTTCAGTTAGCACCTCATTTAGTTTGCCACTTGGTGCATTTACCTGCTATAGTGGCTCTTCCTAAGTCAGCAAATTTTCTTTGCTTGTTGACTGAAAAGGTGTTTAGATTTGGGATATTTTGAACATTGAACATTTGAACAACTTCAGCTGATTGGTGTCTGAAAAGAACATATTCAGGGGGACAATATTTTTTTTTCACATGTCCAACCACTGCACAATATTTGTAGCTATTGTCTTTTACATATTTGATTCCAATATCTAAAACCTGCTTTGTCTCTCCCTTTTTTACTGTGCTGTCTAAACATGCTGCTTTCATACTGTTCAGCCACTGAACAATATTTGTAGCAACTATTACACTCTCATTTTTATTATAAGGTAAAACCTGCCTTTTCTGCCCATTCAAGTTCTTATGTTCTGTCCTGCCTTCAGACAGTTTCTTCCAGTTACACATCTGAAGTCTATATTGTAAATACTTCCAGAGAAATTGGGGATATGGTAGTGGGAAAGGTTTCAGGGAATGTAGGGTCGTGGTTTCCAAAAATTTTACTCTGTATTGGCACTTTTTAAAAAACTTTTAGGACAATAGAGTCTGGGAAAAAAGAAACTCACAAATTATACTATTAAACGGTTATGCAACAAGCCTATTAGTACAGAGTTAAGGGATTTTGCTTGAATTTTTAAAGCTTAATTTTCCTCTAACTTTTAGATCTGTTATGGCTGCTACTAGTTAATTCAGGGCACAGAATTGCCATTTTCACTTGATATGAAAATTAGATTGTCAGAGCCAAAACTACCTAAAATCCTTTTTTTAAGTTAAAATGACTGGGGTGATGCTGCTGTGTTTAAATGTTTCATGTTCATCTTCCCTCATAGACTTTAGTGGGAATTGTTGCTACATTTGAGTTTTGGCAATTTCAAACAAGGTTCAATGAACTCCCCACAAATTAAACTCAGGCAGATTCACTTCTCCCCAAGAGTCATATACTTTATATTTGTCTTTTCACCCTACTGACTATAGAAATATGTATGGGGGCAAAACTGAAGGTTACTGACATTTCAAGTGATCAAGACAACTTCTTTTATGATACTGTTTGCTAAAGTAAATACAAAAGGCCTGTGTAAAGATCTTTTGCAAGAGGTCTGTATAATACCATACAGTGTTAGCCACTTGTCTCTTTATGAAATTGCTCCTTTTATATGAGCCCATGGATTTTCTCTTAAATTCAATTGCACCCTTAGAATCTGACATTTAGAATGTTTTAATGTTATACTTTCACAAATAATAAAATAAAAGGTTAAAAAAGCAAGAGCTCTGCAAACATTACAAAAGAGAGTTGTGGATTCTTGCTAAGCTTTTAACACTGCAATAATTTCAGAAATATTATTTACATCTTGTCTTTACAAATAACAATGATGTAAAATTACTATTACTAATAATATTTGACAGTTTTTTATCAGATAAATGAAAATAACTTGATTTACACTGTTTTTTGTTACACTAACAAATAAGTCTTAAAAACAAATAGTAAAAAACAATAAAACAGTAGTCAAAAAACAATAGTAGGAATTCTTTATTAAAGTGTTTCTTAACCTTTTTAACAACTGCTATAGTTACCTATAGTTACTAAATCTCCAACTCAAAGCACATTGGCGTGGTGATTAGTAGGATAGATGCCATGTTGGCCAGGGGTAAGATTGCCACCTTTTTAGATGGCAAAAGATCATTGGTCAATTAGAATCACAAATTGCTCATTGTTCAAGGAACTTCTAGCAACCTCTGGAGGAACCCTGTTTGAGAAACACGGCTTTACTACTTTGCAGCTACTATGCAAAGCATCTGAAAAAATGTTATTCATACTGATATTACTCAATAAAGAATAGGAGACTTAAAGCTTAAAAATTCAGATTTTCAAGACTGAATTTATGTGGGTAAAACTAAAAAATTTGGAGGTGGATTAAATCTTGTCACATTAGTTAAGAAATTCAACCGGTTTCAAAAATTACATACTATACCAATCCATAACATGTACAGTATGGCTTAGGCATTTTGGCTTTTAAGGCAAATCTCCAACATTTGACCTGCTCCCCCAAAGCCTTATTAAATGTGGCTATGTACACATATGTCCTGTGCCTGTAAAAATGGTTTATTTGCATGACATTTCAATTATCCTTGAAATCCCTATTCTTGTCTGATATGTTTGGGATACCACAGAAGGCCCTGCAAATCATTGGTTCAGTACTCTAAACAATTTTTTTTTCTTTTTTTCTTTTTAGTTTTATTAATAAAACCTTGAATGTCTTCATTAAATTCAAAGTAAATCAGAAAAAGGCAAAATGTTGTTGGCATTTTATCCACTGCACTTTATAAGTGGGAAGGTGTGATTTGCTAATCCCCAGGCTATAGACTTCCATTGACTTTTCTTGACCCAAGCATCCTACTTCTCTTCCTCTGCACTAATATGCTTTCTTAACAGCCCACATTAAAGGGGATCTATACCCACAATACTCCCCTATCCCCGTTCCATTGTAGGATGCTGCTATCGTCCTTCTTATTTTCTTTGTTGAGATGTTCTTCAATTATCTTGATTGGCTGGGCCAAAATGAAAGAACTCCCGAGCAAGTGTGCAGGAATTCATTCCCTTCATGCACAAGGGAAGCCGGATCTGTGATGATGCATGGTGAACAGCTAGGTAAGAGCAGTTATTGAAGAAGGGACATGGCCTGTCCATTTTTGCCATAACCACCTACCTAAATTGCCAATGATGGGACTTTACCTCCAATTTAATAACAATATATTCTCTTGAACTGAGAAACATAGTCAGCTCAGCTAGCAGAAATACTCTTCTACAAGTACCAACCCATGCAGTAAGGCCAGCTATAATATGCCACTAATAGTCAAAGAAAAGGACACCAAAATGTATAGGAAAGCATAAAAATCCCAATCCCTTGGCATTTTACTTACGACATATAGCAGAATGTTACTACATTATTTTAAAACTTAGCTTAAAGGCATGGTTATATAAAGCCTTTGCCTTCATGTTCTATGCACAGTACACATTGCTCAAGGAATGCCTAGCAACCTCTGGAGGAACCTTGGTTGAGAAACACTGGTTTAGACAATAAACACTTTGTTCAAGAGCATGTAATGTACATCAATGCTAAGAGAAGGATGAGTATGCAATGTACAAGTTAGAGCTAACAACACAGTAGCATTCACCCCTAACTAAAATAGAGGGGTTGTGTTAATCATTTAAAAAATAGGTATTTTAGAAATCATAAATAAGATATCTCACGTTCCTTTGCGTCACTGAAAACTCCCTGCCACCAGATTCAGTAACTCATAGATTTATAGAAGGTAAGCTACAGTAAAATGTGTATTGAAGCGTTTTCACTGTAAACTTGTCAGTTGGTTTGTGGCTCAAAGGCTTTAGTGAGGCTTCCTCATTATACCCTGGAGATCATGGAGAAACTGAAAACAACTGGACTCCTGGTGCAAACTTGAGTCCCTCGTGTATTATATAAATCTCTAATGGTCTCTTCTGTCTCTTAGGCTGCTACTTCTCAATAAAAGCCGGTTTAGATTGTTCGTTTTCATAACCGTAACATAGATTGAAATACTGGATAGCAAAATGGAAAGCAAAGTAGAAAGAAAATGTTCTTTTTTAGAATAGGAAATTATATTAGCACACTAAGTTTAAATTAAATGTAGATATATGAAATGTAGTGCCCCATGCTACTGGCATTTAACCCCATCTGACCCCCTTCCCCCCAGCCATAGTTATGCTCTAGCCTAAATGCAAACAAACATTTTAGCCAAACATTTTCAAACCTAACAAGATAAATAAATGAATAGAAGTATATATCTGAGTCTACATTTAGGTCTCATACATGGCTTATTTTTCATCTTCTGTAAAATCTGTTTGATTTAGTATTGAACCAGCTCATAGTGTACTTCAACACAGTTTCCTATAAATAGCCTCCTAATTTAAGGCACAGTTTGAAGTCCTGCTTACTTTTAAAATCTTCCTATTAGTGTCTGAGCAAGGTAGGACACCGCTTGGCTGTATTCAGAAAATATATTCTAATTTTTTTACGCTTCATTGCACCCTTAAAAAATATCATGGGATAGTGATTCATCAGCAAAATATAATAATTTCCTAGGTCATATTTTCTCAGACCTGAATATGCAAATATGTATGTGGCTTTATAATGTACATAGTAGATTTATTGAAATGACATAGAAGAGCCTAGGTGTGCAAGAATCTTTTATATTTCTATTAAATTTTTTTACTTTTTTACTTTATTTTTTTACTTTATTTAGAAAATGCAGTGTTAATTGGTGACAAAAGTAACTAATTCCTTCACATGAGTAGAGGAGTCCTGAGTGCATTGTAATATACTGATTTCCCCTATTGGGTAAGCCATTGTTTGGTTAAGCTATGATAATTATGATAACATATTAAAACAATATACTTCCAAAATATTTAAATAATTATTTACATACTGCAAGTGATCAATTTTGAGGGCAATTATCAAGCATGCAGAATTAGTGAATGAATAATTATTTTTATTATTTTTTATGGTATGACGTTATGTTACTACATCTGCACCCTCCAGTCTTTCATGGCCCAGTGCTTACTTTCCTAAAGCCGACACCTATTTCCTCAAATTCTCTAAATACTATTCCAGCCAGTCATGTGACATCATGGTTCCTTCCTCTTCTTGTCTAACACCATCAGAGCGCAGTCTTGCAGCAGGGAGCGGCATTCACATAGATATGTATGGTGTATATGTATGGGATATGTAGGGTGTATAGCAGCGGGGTTAAGTCAGTATAGTATTTGTTACACACACCCTTTAGCACTCGATTTGTTATGTAAATAAAAGCTGCTCAAAGTTGGAGCACAGGTATTTGTCCATTTGTATATTGTGGGTTACTGGCATCAAAAATAAGATATCTTCAGGTTGCTTGTCTCAGGTTTAAAAGTTGAATTATTTTATGACAAACATTATCGTCTTTTGGTTGTTAAAAGTTCTACTACACAACTGTGTTGGGGTAAAAATCATACTAAATAGATAATGTAGGGCATGTTTCTTATGTTTGGGACTGAAAGTATTTTTGTATTTCATTTTGTTGAACACAAAGCTCTATAGCTGAAGGTCTAATAAACACACACAAGTGAATGAATAAAAGCATCCCTACCTCTTTCTTTTCCCTCCATATAGTTTCATCTGAGGTTTAGGTAAGGAACAGAGAGCCAATCAGATGAACAGTTTATGTTGTGTTCTAAGAAAACCCATTGTTCTGGAAATCCCATATTATGAGTGTCTTCTATGTTAGATATTCATTTATGAATCAAAGATTATGTAGTATATTTTTAATATATTTTTATATAATATAAAACAGGTTTAAGCATAAGTCTAAAAGTATAAGCCCAAACTACTTTCTTTAGTAATTGAATCTGCATTTTAGTTCCATCAATTCCATCTGCAAATATATATATATATATATATATATATATAATAAATTACACAGCACTTTACAAAGTTCATAGTCATGTGACTAATCATGGACTAATGTCCATAAGACGGGCTAACAATCTAATGTCCCCAACATAGTCATATGTTATTAGGACAATATAAGGAAATGTTTTGGGCGGAGCCAATTACCTTAACTTTATGTTTTGGGATGTGGGAGGAAACTGAACTGCTTAAAGGAAACTCAAGCAAATACAGGGAGAACATACAAACCCCATGCAAGCCGTGTACTTAGCAGGATTCAAACCCCAGATGTGCTAGAAAGAATGCAAGCCACTGAGCCAGTGACAGACGTCTTTTTTTCTACAAAAGTTGTCCTAATTATGGTCATTTTTTTGTAGAACAAAAAACCTTAAAAATGTAATGAATTTTAGGTTTTTATTCTGATTGGACTTTTCTCATCGTTTCTGTAGTTAGGCTGTATTGGCATTTTCAGACTTAAAGCTAAATACAATTAAAAATTTACAAAGAAGTCTTATCTAAACAATACAAGTAGTCTGAATTTAAATGAGGTCTCAGCAGGACATACCAAGTATTGATTGAATAAAATAAGTACATAAACTATCATAAAATGAGAAGCAAAGTGTTTTAGGATGGATACAGATATTACTAACCAAAATGTTTTTCCAGGTCTCAAGTGGCTTCCCAGGCTTCCATTTGAGTGTTTTCTGCCAGTTAGTTTATTACAAGGATTTGTTGCTTGTTACGGACATGAAAACATTAATTTCTTGCACTAATTATTAAAGTACACATGATAATAATGTTGCAGCTTAAAAATAATTAGGAACAATGAACTTTACTCAGTTTTTAACTCAGTTCATTTTTACTCTGGTAAATTGAATCAAGAATATAGGGTAATTTCCAAAATGTAACATCATGGTATAGAATATCTAGTATAAAAACATCCAAATGTCACTGCAGAAATCAAGATTCAGCAGCTTTTATCAAAAATTCTCTATGTGAATTGTAGCTTCTGGTTCCTGTTCTTACCTGACAGAAGCGGCACCCATTGTGTTCCCTGCTTCTATAATATATTTAATAAAATATATTAATGCATTTCAGGAATACATATAAACATTTGAAAAATCATTTGTGAAAAAAATAAATAAAACAGAGCCAAAGTAACCTGCATGTCAACGTTAAGCTTTTTTTCTGCTTGAAATTGGTTTACTTTGTGCACAGTCTTCAGGTAAGTTGCACACTGAACTCAGCTTGTCATCTAAGATTGATTGAAAAAGTTAGATCTTAGGTAGGAAAATGAGATCAAGTATAAAGTGCATCAGAATATATTTTCACTGCCATGTTCTTATCTGAATGAGCTATATTTAGGAACAGAAACCACGAAACCAAGAAAGCTGCTATAAATCATGCTTTGCTTCATGACTCCCCTTCAATACATCTCCAAATTTCAGTAGCAGTGAAGGATTTGATGTAAGAGGCAGGCTACTTTAACTGTCATGGATGGATGCAAACAGCATAAAAATTGTAAAGCATGGCTTTGGAAACTTGTTCCCTAATCAGAATAAATATTATGCAATATACTATTTATCTGATGTGTACTCATTGTAATGTTTAAACAATGTCTAAAGAGATCACTTCACAGTGAAGTTAAACAGATTCTGGAACTGGAACTAGTACATGGTTTTGGTTTCCATTCCAGTGAAGTATCACATTTTTTTTAGTTCGTAACAAGCAGGAAAATAGTTTAAAAGAAGCTATCACTAACTTCTATAGAAGAAGGGAACCCAGGTGTAATTAAAGCTGACCTTCAGCTATTAAAACTTATCTTGTATTGGGGATTTCCTCACACTGCAAGCTTGAAATACTCTTTTACCTAAAGTCTGGTTCACACCTGCCCCTTCCTCATATGATTTTGCATGGCTCCATGCAGCTGGCACCTTGCCAGCCACTGGAGCACTTGCACAGAAAGACTGGTTAAAAAGAACCAGCCTCTGCACATGTGACATCTGGCAGCAGCCCCTATTTATTCCCCATGGCAGGCATGGGCAAACTACGGCCCCCAGGCCATATACTTAGGCTTTTCTCTCTCTACTTCAGCGGCTCAAATGAAGTAGATCTGTGGTCCGCTAAGCTTGTCCCCTGTACAAATTCAGGGCTCAGGGAAGTGGGCAGAACAACCTCCACACTCTCCCATAGCAGGCTCAGATCTATGATGGAAGAATGGGCGGGGATCTGCCATCATGACGTCACGTTTAGTGACACCCGTTTTGGCGCTCCATCCATCTGATCCTGGCCCGGCCCTTCTGCCAAATTTTGCCCACCCCTGCCCTATGGGGTTGCAGCAGGGACTCACTGCATGTAGCGTCTACCCAAGTGGCCACAGTTCCTGCTATGTAAATCTCCCCTAAGGGGTGACAAGGTGAACATTTACCTTGCTCCACTCCTTGCCTGTGCTCCTCTCCACTCTTCTGAAATGTGGCTGCCCCTTAGCATCCACACGTACACTGCTAGACTAATAGTCCTGCATAGTAGGTTATGAAGTCTATAAGTTGAAAACAGTACAGCAGCAAAGAGAAGTGACTTTGGGGCACTGTAATACACTGGAAAAGAATCCCATGGGATCAAACCTTAAGATAAGTATTTCACCTTATTTCAGTGTCATTGTATATGTGGGAGAGGTGAAGTAATGCAAAGTTATATGGTAGGAGCAGCTCAATATCAAACCTCAAATTTCTGAGAAAAAATAATTTCACTTTTACTTTCAATAACTAGGTAATTTTCCCTTCCAGAAATCTGTCGGCCTTCTAATCTTAAGGTTATGTATAGCAGTGAGGTTTTTGCTTCCTTGCACCACTAAACTGTCTCCTCGGATGGTACCCTGCATGTAGAGTCTTATCCACTTATCCATGGCAGCCAAATAGTGAATGGGGGGGGATTACAGTGAGCCATTTAGTACAGCTGTCAACTGTCAACCACAGTCAAATGTGCAAATCAGAGATGATCTGTTACTAATCTAAATCTGAAAAACTAAAATGTAATAGGCCTTTATAGTTACTGTATTGCATATGCTTACTGTGTTCTGTACTGCCTTATTAAACAGGCCTGAAGAATTATATAAGAACATTGACAGGGAGTTCAAAGGTCTCTTTTTATTCATTGCAATCATTCCCTAATTACAGGAAACATGTAGACCAATTGCACCACATAAAATATTTATTTATCTAATATTTTGAAACTTTATAATTGCTTCACTTGTGCGTATTGAGTAACCAAGTCATTAATATGACCCTTTCGTATCTTTAGCAAACCTCTCATACACATCAAGTCGTAGCAGCTATTTTTGCAAACCAGTACGTCCAACGGCTTGCAGCTCCTGTCAGTGGTGTCATTTGGCAAGCTAAGCTTCCTGTTTAATCACACATTATTGATTTGCTGGACACAAGTTGAAAACCAAAATCAGGCAAGTTTTTAGTGAATTTCAATATATAGCCTCACAGCAGCACAAATCAATGCTTCAGTTCCCTAAAGGCTATTTAAAGGTCTTTGTAATTGTATAGGATGTTACAGTGTAATCAAGTACATATAATCAATTTCTGAGTCTCCTGTTTAAGTTAGCTAAAACCGTGTTATAAACTGCCTTTGTATGCCTCATACAGCTTCTTTGAATTTGTGATGTTTCCTTCATTTGGATTCATGTTGTAGATCGGAACAAGATATAGAGGTGACATTTAGCAGTGTGATACAAATTCTTTATTTACAGTATGTAGTGCACACTCCATCTCTTGGGAATTAGTGCTACTGAAAAAAGAAAACAAAATAGGATTTCTGAGGGTCACTACCAGAATCTAAATGACTAAACTTTGTACAGCATGGAACAGATTAGTCCTAAATAGGTGACTGAGGTTTTCTCCTAAAGTTTGGGATAGAGTAGGGAATAGTCAAGACCAGAGGTTGCCAACCGGTGGTCTGCCAGAAAATTTTGGTGGTCAGTGGCTCTGTTACCTGTATGGTCCCCCCTGGAATTTAGCAAGCAGATCCTGAGTCTATGATGGGGGAGCGAGCAGGTTCTGGCATCATGACGTCACTTTGGGGGAGGCTTCTTCCCCTTTGAGTGACACATGTGACAAACGCCCTCTCAGTCCGCACCCCTGCGCATAGACTTTCCAGCACGCTCAGCAACAGTCCAGGCACCAGCAGGCTGAGAAGGGCCATCAAGGTTTACCACTCTCTTACCACTTGCCGCACACACCATCACAGGTAGACTGCCAGGTAGGTGCTTAGATGCACCGTTACCCTTGGCAACCACAGGTATGTTTCTGCTTCTCTCAGTAATCACAATATTTTTAGTAGTGTCTTCAGGTTAGCAAGTTACACTATTTTTAATTAGAGCATTTAGAGATTTAGCTTATACTTTTTATAGTGTTTATTAAGTTAAAAACGTACAAAAACAGTGCAAAAACCACTACAGACAAATAAGGACTAATGAAATAATAATAACAGAACTATAGCAACAGCATAAAACAAAAAGGAAACTCTGAAATAATATTTAGGTAGAGTTGATTTTTCTTGGTCCAGGTTGCTGTGTAAAGTCCAAGTTATTACCCAGAGTCACTGGGCTCCCTTAAGTGCTCAATGTGTCAGTGCCATTGTCCTTAGCAACAAGATGGTATGTTAGAGCTGCCTCTGCTAGACTTACATGGCTTTTTCTATGCCAACAACAGAGGTAGGACCATCCAATGATAGCAGGGTAGGGGCTGTCTGAGGGGCATAGATTAGGATGCTTGTACACCCTCCCAAGAGGCCCTTGTTCTAGCCATAATTATTAATTCCCAAAGTACAGGTTTTATGAAATACCCACCCCCAGATTATTAATCACCACAAAATAAGGAGTTCACAGAGACCAAACTAGGCCTGTCTGGGACTTATGGTTCACCAGAACAGGCTGAATATGGTTTCCAGGCTTTCCTGAGGCCTAGGAGACTAGTTATTGGTCTCAAAATGCTCACCATAACGATAGACTACAAATCAGGCAACTACTACTTTATACAGATTGGTAAATTAGGGTCATAAAGCCTATTAATAAATAGGTTCCAAAATACAGCTCAAAGTTCAATCTGAGACACTCTGTCTAGCCTTATCTGAATCCTATGAGTCTTGCAGACACAAAAATCAGACAGTCACAGCAGGTGTTGTGACTATAGGGTCTGGAAGGACCCTGGTTGTCAGATAAAAAAATACCCGACAAGGGGAAATTTATGACCCTAATCTGCTAGAGAGACAGTTTCCAAAGACATTTTAAATAAACACAACTTTAATATTATATATTATATTATGGGAAGATCAGGAATGAATATTTTGCACAATATCACGCATGGCTCCCCACGCATGCACAGTCCTAGTTTGGTGAATTTATTAGTCTGTGAGGTCTGAAAGGTTGGCAATCACTGATCAAGACTAATGTGGCGCTTTTTTGGTTTATTTTTGCTGTCTGTGTCCTATCTGGAAAATTTTCCTTTTCCCTCCTGTACCAGAGACAGGCAGGAAGCAGGAAGGAAGAGAATAGCTTTCTAAAAAAAGATGGATGGACAAATGTCATCAGAACAGGTTTACCTAATGTGGTTTCTCCATGCCTTCTGTTTTCAGTTTTGGTCAGGTTTTGGTTTTTTGCAAGCTCACTGGTTAATGTGTTAGGAAACCTTGTATTGTGTGTTGTGTGAAAAGCCTTTTCCTTGTTCACCCTGCCTTGAAGCTAGTTATAGATTGTTAAGAGCAGTCACCATTTTTGGGTTTGTAGGTTGTTTAACAAATAACATTTTTTTTTTAAATTTGTATTATACTATAATTATTTATAAAAATGTTCCCACTTCTTTTACATAGTGAGTACAAAGAGAGAGAAAGTGCTTTGTAAGAAAACCTCCAGTCTGCATGTTATCACCATGATTGAGTGTGATATTGGGTTCACATATTTGGAAACCATGGTTTTCGATTGTTTGAAATCTGCAGTCATTAGTGACAGTAAGTTGTCAGAACTAGCAGAGCACACAGGTACAAAGTGCTTTTTCACATTTGGAGTGTAAATTAATGCTCTCTAATTATAGGAAACTGTATTTACAGATTGAAGCCATGTAGGGGTTAAATCTATTCTCAGAGACCATCCACAAGTAATCTTTTGCAAACTTTTAGACAGCACAGCAGAGTCACAAGAAAGATGCTTGCACCTGTGATTTAGTGATAGGAATTCGCTCACACGAGGTGACATCTACTAATCAATGGAAGGAACATTGTAATTTAAACCAGTGAAGGAGAGGTGTGTTGGCATGCTGTTACTCTGGTATATCAAATTTTGTTTCTTTGACCTTAAAGTGTAGTTTTCAGTACAAGGTGTTAGAAAATAAATTCTTAGAGCCTGAAAGAGTTTGTGATTTATAGGTTGGTGACCTCTAATTTAAAAGAAGAAATTAAGAAAGAAGCTGGGTTTTTTGGAAATTTAACTCATGTTCCCTCCATATGCAAAAAGCAGAGTCCCAATAAATTAAAACACTCACCACCATCCACCTTGACAATGGGCTTACTGCCAGGTATTTAACATGTTTACCAGTGACCAGGAGGCAGTGAGGTCCTGTAGTTAGTATAATCAGTGGGCAACTGCTTGCTGTGTACATGTAAAGGGCCCGCAGTTTTCCATGTCAATATGGTTGGCAAAGTAAACTTTAGTTTAGATTTGGATATTTAGAATTTGAACTGAACTAAAACAAGTTCAAGGAACATCAGCCCTAACCATTCTCTACTTTTTAAAAACTAGAAAAAAAAAACATATTTTCCCTTTACAAATACTTTGGGAAACACTGAACCTTATATTTCAAAATACATATACTATAATATACTGTCTTACTTTAATCTTGCAATTAGCAACATTTCAAAATCTAAATCAAAGCAAAAGATAGTTTCACTACACATTGGATGTACAGACAAGTACAGGACATATTAGTATTTGCAGCCCTAAATAATACATATCCTTTAAAAATGTATTTAGTAGATGTGTAAAATTGGCTTGTTTTAAGATATAATCACTGGTACATGGTTTACATGGTAAAATATTACATTTACTGTGGTATTGGGAGTACTTTACATCTCAAAGTAAATATATGTATACATTTAGTTTGTTGAATATCAGTACACAGTAAAATCGTTTTTTATTCATATCGATGTCAATAACAATCCAAACACATAAAACATCGAGAACTTTGTGCTTATATTAGCAGAATGGGCTAGGCATACATTTGGTTTAAGTGCTTTTAAAATGTGAATGAATTGATCCAAAATTAAAATTTAAATTGCCTTTAGCATTTAGCAGGCCTAAAATTCCTTTTAGTTTAACCCCCGGCCAAAATTTAGCAGAGCAGTGACAGCTGTACATTTTCATGGAATAAATGAATATCTATATACTCCCTGGAGAATTTTGCCAAGTTGGCTTTTGGCTATCTATAAGAAACAGATATTATTCAAGGCTAAAACCGGTCATTATTTCGTTAACAAAATAAATGTTGCTGCCCTGGCTTCGAATTTCCTATAATGATTAAAGTCATTATTCCTAAACTTCATATATTAATCAATTCTCTCTCAGCTTATTGCTGAATCTTTTTTTAAAGCAGGAAAATTATAATTTTGAGGCCATTTTCCTTCCGTTTCTCAGCTGTGTCACAGGGGATTAGGAAGGAAGCAGAATTTTTCTGCTTCCCTTCTTTGAGGTGTCTGAAAATACATCTAATATTCTACGGTTTGCAACTTGGTGGATTTATTTTTAGCTTAAATTTCATTACATTATAGTAATAGTGCGGTGTTTTAATTTAATCTAATAACTAGAGTGTATGATCTATGTATACATGTAATACAGAATTTATAAAGGGTGGCTGCTAGTAAATGTATTTTGTGATTTAAGATATTTTCTTCATATCTGAAAACATACGTTTAAAAGCTGTCAAGTGAAGAAAAGAGAGCAAACTAGAGATTTTAAATTGCTTAGCTTTAGCTTTTATCAGTAAAAAAAAAAAAAACTTTAAAAAAAAGACAAACAGACTTTAAAAATCCTATTATCAGAGGCACTGCTTATATTTGGGTACTTTGGTTTATGTGAAAATGTGCAAAATATGTGCTGCTCCTAGTGAATCCCACCTTAGGCAAAATTCTTACCTAGGTATGAAAAAAGAAAAACCCTACCCACCACACACTGAAGTATTAGCACTGTAGAGAACCTAAACATTGCATAAAAGCCTAGAAAGGTTTATAAGGTAAACCATATATCTTGATGGTTGTATAACGTTTCTCTGATTGTAGATTGTAGATATGTAACTGTATCTGTATTTTTTCTCTTTTTCTTTGTATTCTTAATTATTTAAAACAAGAAAAATACAATCCTTTGTAGTTAGCTTAAAAGGGGGTCATAATAGAACCTTTCTTTTATCCACATTATCATTATTGTTAAAGCGCTGCGTAATATGTTGGCGCTATATAAATCCTGTTTAATAATAATAATAATAATAATAATATCATGTATGATTAATTTATTGTACTACAGGTAGTCCCCAAGTTAAGAACATCCAACATACAGATGACTCCTGGATACGACTGGGGCTTCCCTGCTCGCTTGTGTGCAGGACAGAGGCTTGATGGGGGGAAGGGGTGGTTTGCATGACTTGCAGAAGAAGTCTTTTGCTGATCTGCAACATCTTATCTCTGTAACTCTTTAATGACCAAGACAAACTCTGCAGTTGTTTCCTTATGCATATCAAAGCACATCTTGCTCCAGAAGTTAATGAATGTCTAGGCTCCTTAAACTTGCTTTGTTTTTTTTTTGCCTTGTTTGTGATTGTATACAGTAACTAATACCACACTGTCCAATAATATGTTGAGACAAACATCTGTCCTAATTACATTTAATAAAATAAATAAGGCCAGTAGCATAAGAAAAATGACATAGGGGAAGGGCCACATGACAGGGTGGGCAGGGAAGGCAGGGACAAGGGAGGGGTTAATTTGTTTATTAACAAAAGGATTGGTCAGAAAGTGCGGGAAGATAGTGGTCTGATGGGTGGGGTTAGAGGTCAGTTATAAAGGAGAAGTAGGTGGGGGGGAGGCAGTTGAGGAAAATCTTCAGAAGGAAAAGTTCCTGCCCTCCCTCCCTCTTTATTTATGCTGGTGTTGTTTTGTAGTCATGGCAGCTGTAGGCGTTTTTTTGGTTGGTCCATGAGAATTAAATTTCAGACAAGTGGTGGGATAGGGAACTAATTACAGTATGGAGTTATTGGCAAGGGGAGCCCCACACGACACGGGGTTGTCGTGGTGAGCAAGGAGGGAGCTGAAGATACCTGCTAACTATTCCCGAGCCAGTGTAGTAGCTGCTAGGAGCCTGTTGAGTGAGCGGTAACAACTTGGAAGGGGTAATTGAGGGGTTAATCTCATGGACTGTTTTATATTTTAAAAGAGAATCACTGGTGTTTTTTAAATGTTTGATATCACGTGGAAAATGTTTTAAAGGGTATTGTTTGATATTGTTGTGTGTTAATTTGCGTTTATGGGTATAGCAATAAAATGGGCTGCTATGGCCAAATTTCTAACTAAAAAGTTGGCATGTGTTTTATTAAAAGTATCCGTGGTGGGTTTGGTTAATGGTTAAAGAAAATATAGGGGAAGGCTTCATCATGTGCCTGTTCCGACTTACATACAAGTTCAACTTAAGAAAAAACCTACAGTCCCTATCTTGTATGTATCCTGGGGACTACCTGTATTGACAGTTGATCACAATAAAAAGATTTATATAAAAAACAATAAAAATGACAGGTTGATCTGCTGTAATGATGATTTGCATGCATGCATTTTTTCCAAACAATGCTTGGTTCTTTTGGAACCTGTGGACAGAATAACTGATAGTAATAATTTAGTTCTGATTTAATAGATACAATTAAGGACCCACATAAAAAGCCCTCTTTTAGTACCATAAAAACTGACTTGATCAATATGTATTATAATGTTTATTGCAAACTTCAACTTACAAGTTGCTAAATTTAAAAAAATAAGGACATAAAATAATAAATAACATACATTAGTTTAGATTAAGGGCAAGTGTGAAATCAGGGTGAGATCTAAATAGGGAATCTTGTCTACTAAAGCTGAGGATGCTTAAGGAAAAGTTAGCATGTTGGAAAAGAAAATAATCTAGCAGGAGTAATTGTATATAGAGCAGAAAGTACATATCATATCTTGTAATAACTAGTCAAGCAATAGTGCCTGAATGTGTGGCTGAAGCAATTGTATGTTCACGTGTAACTATTCTACTCAAGACTTTTAGCTTGATTCACAGAATAAAACAATTGACCTCACAGATAGGTTAAATATTAAGGGTTGTATTGGAATTTTATATTTTGAGTATGCTTGTGTTTTTTTTTTCTGGAGCAGATTGAAAAGCCATTAAATGTAATATAAATTGCTCTAAAAAAACGACCAGAGTATATAACTAAGATTCCTCAAAGAACAGCAGAAAGGGCTGCCTGCCTCAAAGAGCCGCAGGGACAACATCCATGCAACCCCAGGGAGAAGAAACTTGTCCAGCCATGACATTAAAGAGGTAATTATTAACCTTTCTAAGCATTAGATTTGATGACTAGAATAACCTGAATATAGTATAACATGCCTTTAGGGTTTTTATACCTATTAGAGTTTTCTATAGTGATGATTGCTGCAGCAATTAAGTGTACATATATTTAATAGTGACATTTAAACTTATGGGTAGTTTTAGTTAATTTTATACCGGAACCCCACATAAGTGTGTTGTAGACAGAATTTAGAATAAAAAAAAAATTAGCAAGAAAACCTAAGCATTGTAATGTATATTATTTTTTTCAATTATATTAATACTAAAACTTGCTTGGCATGGTAAAGAAATTAAAAGGTGACTTTTGATCTAATTTCACCTTTTTTGTCCAATATATTTGTTTTTGATTAGATATGTGTTCAGTAATTTTCTGTCTATGCAGTTGATTCATAGTTCAGATGAACCAGGTATTTATGGCCAGGAGGCCAATTATTATATAGCTGCAGTTTTACAGTTATTTACTTATGATATTTATCGATGAAGTTGGATGCTTAGTGTAAAATTAATAATAAATCCAAAAGAAAAACAATAAACTTGAAGCTTTATATGAGAATATACGGAATGCAATAAATATCTTTCTTAGTACCAAACGTCCAAAATCTTTCCTAGGACTTCTCGGATTTATAGATATTCCCAGATGTTTACTCAAAAAATAATTTAGTAAAATAATTTAGAGGTTAAGCTATTTTTTCTACTCAATGTCCTCAAGAAGCAAGGAAAGCAATGTCAGAATATAGGACAGATGACCCTTGAAAGTGCTTTTCTTCCTGAATCTACTCTCCCTTAAGTACAGACATTTGAGGAGAGATATGATTACCCTATATAACTATATGAATGATCCATATAGAAGACTCACTTCACAACTATTCACTTTAAGGTCATTACAAAGGACAAAGGGAACTCTTTGAGTCTGGAGGAAAAGAAGAATGCAATCTGTAATGCGCCTGGGCACACAAACCACAGCCAACTCCAAGAATCCTTTGTCAAGCTTTATTTGTAGTCATAAAACAAGACAAGGGTTAATCACAGATGATCAGTCCGATAAGCGTGGTACAGGAGGGTAAGGCAAAGGCACCTCAGGAACAATCCGAGGTCAGGGCAAGCAGCAGGCATGAGTAGTCACAACAATCAGGGCAGGCGGAGTTTAGGCAGAATCAGGTATCAGAACGGGTTGCTACTGGTAACAACACAACAGGTTAATATGAACCAACACAGAGAATGCACCCAAGCACACTGTACTCACAGAGGCTTATAGCGGTCAATGGTGTTCAGGACAGGTTCTTCTTAAATGGCCAGAGTGCCCAATGACCTTGCACCACCTGGCGCCATTTGATTGGAGGATAACTGAACTGGATAACGTAATTCAAACTATGTCCTGCCCCGCAGTGACGCAGCCAAGTGCCTCCCCCCCGGGGGGTACAAAAGACACGCGTGGTAGCGCGTGCACCTCTTCCCACAGCACCCCTGGGATGTGCCCTACTTTGCACATCCACAGGAGTGCTGAGAACAAGACTTTCTCTGTTCACCTTCATAGGGATTCTGGGGATGTCGCCTGGCTGAACTGTAGTTCAGCTAGTACGGATCCCTCCGCCTCCGCCTGGAAAGGTAAGTTTCTTACACAATCACAATCAAAAAATTGAAGGAAACTGTGCAGAGTGGGGTTTGGGTGACCGATCTTGCTAATATGTACAGCATAATGGAATCCACCATCTTTAAATCTTACAAAGAAAAAATTGCCTGGATGCTTTTCCAGAAGAACAGAGTATAACTGGGTATTAACGTTTTAAAGACAACAGGGACTGTTCCAGGGAACATCTGATTACAAAAGAATGTTTTTTTTCCTGTTTAAGCAAGTGGAACCAAGCTATAAAAGGGTTTTTTGCCTTCCTCTGGATCAACTATGTCCATAGGGTTTTATCTGGGATATGCTGGTTTGTAGTACGTTTATTTCTCTAGTGGTTGAACTTGATGTCCTCAACCTGACTAACTATTTACCTATCACACTATTAGAAAAGATTGTCTTAAAATAGCATGTACTGAGCCCAGTTAAGGGGACGGCTTTCCCAATTAAGTCAAATCCATTTCTTAGCTCCCCTGTGTTTTACAAACCTTGTATTGTTAACTAGACCAATTATATATAAACATTTGATGCTTACCAGATGGCCTTCATGATAACTTGAACAGTTTATAAAATATTGATGCAAGTTCAGAACTTATGGCAGAAAAATGTGTTTGTGTATATTGATATGTAAAATTGCTGTTATATGTACTTTACATAAATAATATGTATTATTGTAAAAAAATAAGTGAACGTATATGTATATGTAGTATATATGTTGGCTAATATATCTATTTAAATCTCATCATGAGGTTTACAGAAAGAAAACTTACTGGCTGAACTAATAAGAGCTACAGCATTTGGGTTCCTGACACTTCATTCTTTTGGCTCGTTACAGTGACAGTGATGCCATACATACAAGATTTTAGATATGTGTATTTTTCACAAGAGGATATAATTTACTGTTCAGTATGTTGTTTCCAAACCAACATCTATTATTAGCCTATGCTACTGTCAGGAGAGAGGGAAGACTTACAATTATTTTTTAAGCTCATCAGTTATGAGAAGCAAACTTAAAGATGTGACTTTTGAACAATGAACATTCCTGTAATTGACTTCAGGCAGAAATCTTCAAATAGGATGAATTATTTGCCTTGTCAGGTAAAAACATTGTAGGATCTGAAAGACTGAGTCATTCTTTTTCTTTAATGGATACACGTTATTATGATCATTGTTCAATGCACTGAACTGGAGACTCTGGCTAGCAAAGCACAGTTTTTGAAACATACAAAGAAAGAATGGAAAAGGGTAAAAAACGAGCCAAAACATAAACCTTAGTTATCACGTAAATATCAAGTTGGGCTGAAGATACACAAAAAACGGCAACCTTTTATCAAATATAAATAAGTAGCTCTTTGCAGCTTTGGAAACATCAGAAGAAAGTAAAAAGCCTTTGCAAATGTAATTTTGTCAAAAACATTTGACATATACTATAGGTTGAGAAAGCCTTTCTTTTAAAGGGACTCTGTGACGAGAAAAGAAAAAGAAATAAAAAATGATATCTTAATCTGGAATTATGTTTTTCATTACGAGGATGATGTGCTAGTATAGCAGGCAGCATTAGCACCATACCCTGATTTTTAAGAATTTTATAGTTGGTGTTGTATCATTTCCACGGGTTTTATTAGTTCAGTATAGATAAAGCACGGGTTTACTTTGGTCGACTGCACCATAACAATTGACTGTGGTTTGTTGTGTCAGGTTTACTAAAGTGTTTGAGTTTTGCCTGTATTATAAATAGCTATGAATATAGAACAATGCCAGCCATTCTCTGATGTTTGGGCCACCTAGCCTAAGGACAGTAAAATTAAACTTATTCATGGTCATTACCATTGTTGTCACTGTCACGATACAAGAAACTGAAGAGTGTAATCATATGATCCATAAACACAACCCTATTTTTAAAGCAGTCAAGTAATTTTACGAAAACCGAAAAACTATGTTTATTAGGAATTTATTCAAATTTAAGTTTATAAAGCAGGCCTATCACAACCTTTTTAACATTACAAAATAAGCCGGCTAACCCGTTTGTATCATGTAAAAAAGTACCCCCTCCCTCTCCACCTTTACTGGTATGACAGTAAAAACTAGAAGGAAAGCCGGGTGTCTCCTGGGATACATATGTCCAATGTCTGGGATCTGACATGTGTCATTAGGGGCCTCCTTAAGCGTAAAAAAAGGTATGTATAAATGTAAAATTTTGTAAAATGTAAAAAAGTGAGAATCTTACTGCAGAAGCGGAAGATCTGCAATTTTTTTTTATATTTTCAGGAAGACATGCCAACCGATCTCCCGCTTGCGCAGTGACATAAACAGAAGCTGGAAGAAGATGGCTGCGTCCACTGTCCTGTCTAAGCAGGGTAAGAAAAACAGCGTGGGACCCACTGGACATAAATTGCAGTGGAATCAAGGGTTTTTCAAAAGTAAAAGTAAGTTTGATTTATTTTTTTAAGGAAAAAACTACTTTAGGAATTTGTGTGGGGACGTATAACCTGCTTAAAGTTAATTAAAGCCTGTTGGGCCTGTGGCCCCTAGACATGAAGCTCCATACAAGACATGAATTAGAAAGGTTAGATGCTAGCAAATTTTTATTGTATATGGTTTTCCCTACCTTCTGCCCAGGGAACAAGGTGTCATATAGATTAGGAAGTGAGAAAGGTTCTCATTGACAGCGACACTGTCATTATTGCAAATCTGATTCCTGACTGTGAATTGTTGGATTAGGTGGTTACTAACATCAAATGATCAGAAAGGTCAAGTTAAGGGACCTCAGAAGTCTAAGATGACCTTATTTTCAGTTATTTTATTACCGTGTTTCCCCGAAAATAAGACACTGTCTTATATTTTTTTGGGCTTCCAAAAACACACTAGGTCTTATTTTCAGGGTAGGTCTTATATACTTTTTTTAATGAAAAAAAACACTTACCATATTCCCAAATTCCCCTTACAAATTCCCCTTCTGATCACTCTGTGCTTTTTTTCCACTGTTCGGCAGTTAGGACATGGAACAGCAGGTGGCGCTGTGCCGGTTTCTTTCGCTCTGCTTTACAAACAGGAAAAGACACGATGCTGGCAGAGGAGAGAAGAGAGACGCTGCTGCAGCCAGAAACACACGCAGGATCGCGTATCAGGTGAGTATATTATTTTAATTTTTTTTTTTTAACACATTTTTAAGGGCTCACTAGAACTAGCCTGGTTACATGCACTTCAGCTTCTGACAGGCGAAGTGCATGTAATATCACTCCGCCTGTGACAGGAGCCGGAACTACAAGGAAAGCATCGGCTTGTGCGGCTGTGTGTTAGCCTGCTGTGTGTACGCCCGCTGTCTCCCGCTCGGTGAGTACTGTTTTAATTTATGTTTGCTTTTATTTTTTTATTTTTTTTTTTTATTTTTCTACTAGGTCTTATTTTCGGGGTAGGTCTTATATTAGGGCAGGTTGGGGGAAAAGTGCTAGGTCTTATTTTCGGGGTAGGTCTTACTTTCGGGGAAACACGGTAGTTATTTAGTATTATTATTTTAATGTGTTAAATTGGTCTACTATTGAGGCTTTATTTATAAAACAGGGGAATCACAAATTCCCTCAAACATTCCTTTGTGGGAATTTTCCAGGTCCATGTGTTTCAATAGCAGTAATTGATTCCCACCTGGGAATGTATAAGGTAATGTCTGATTCCCTGTTCCCTATAAACAGAACCCTTGATGTCTTTGTATTTGTTTTTGTAATTGATATAACAATGGTTGTTTTTTAATGTTTTATCTCCTCTTACATGTAATGGTTGTTGCTTGTTCTGATGTAAAGATGCAAGCAATAAATAAAACAACTCAACATGTGTACTCCAAGGACAGTTGTGGAAAAAGAAGATGTGATCTTTTTTTCTTGGGCACATTTGTTTAGACTCATATACTAACAGTAATATACTATGGCCACACTTAGGAAGATAAAATACTGGTGTAAGTGAGTAAGCTTATTAGGAATGATTTCTGAAAGGTATAGCATAGATAAACAAATGTAGGTTTTATTAGAAAAGTTATATTAGAAAAGAGTATATCAGTGGAGAATAATTCTACTGCTTGTATATATGAATTTTGGTTTCAGTAATACTAATATTTCTGGTTAGTTTGCACTAAAGATTATTATTATTAATAAAAATAATAACCAGTATTTTTATAGCACCAACATAATATGCTGCGATGTACATTAAATAGGAGTTGCAAATGACAAACAGATACAGACAGTGACACTGGAGGAGGAGGACTCTGCCCAGAGGAGCTTACAATCTAAGACGTGGGGGGGAGTATCACACGATAGAAAGAAGTATATGGAATGGTAGGAAGTTGTGAGAGTTTTAGGAGACAGAAGAAGATGGGTAGGTGAGTTTAAATAGATGGGTTTTGAGTGCTCTTTTAAAGAAGCAGAAAAGAAAAGTAAGCAAATCTACACATCACTTAAAGCTGAATCTTGGCTTAAAAAAGGACATTTATTATCCCACCATGTGCCCATAACATTTCACATTTTTAAAAAAAATATACTTTGTGACCCAGTGACAGCATTTCCTCTTTTTAATATTCAGCTTCAAGTTTCATGGCAAACAATCGCTCAAATATCCCTGCATTGATAACAATGCAAGGGTAATGTTGTTAATGTGAGGAGCAACAAGAATGGTAGGTCCGGGTGACCAGGTGCCATAAGTAGAATTAGTGCAGCAAGGAATCACAGGACTACAGACTAAGGCAATTAAAGTTTTGGCCTTTAATGTGTTATTTAAAATTAAAAAGCTATAGATTGTTCGGAAGCAATTAGAAGTGAAACCAATAGTGCATTTTTTTTATTATTACTGACCTCCATACCATATTCAGATTAAGAAATCAAATTTGCCTACTTGCTGCCTATTTGCCATTGGATGATGACTTAAAGTAATGAACTCAGCAATAAGCTCTGTGATGTAAAATTACAGCCAATATACTTTTCTCAATGCAGGCTTCTTTAAGATCAAGGTTTTAAAAATAAAAGTACCTTTTACTATGATCTCGTGACCCAACATTAATGTTACTCGGTGGTAATTGTCATGTAATGTATAAATTGGGAAACACATAGCTATCAACAAAATATGGTTTACCTGTAACTCCTTCTTTAAATTACATTTATTGACATATTGACATATATAGACAACTGCGTTCCTGAAAAATGTTAAGGTCATACAGCTAAATTAATCTGTAAGCATTGTTGATTAACCATACATTTCCTATTAAATAACTATTCCCATTTTTTGTTTTTTTCCGAAATAATGTCAGATTTTCCTAAGATGTAATCACATTATTATACATACATATTGTTAAATTATTTTTGGAAGCAATACTTCATAAACATACAAGTCATATTTATACAAAGTGGGTAGAATTAGAGCTTAGTAAAATTAAAATATGAACATATTTTTTAAAGATTAAATTTGATTTTTTTTTCTTTTTAATTTAGGCGAAGATGTCAAAATAAAGGCAAGTTTACAAAAATCTATAACTTCAGATGCCTCCTCTGCCCTAGTCCAGTCTTCCTCTGCTACAAATATTAAGAGTGCACATTAAAGGATTACAAACAACAGGGGTAGCATTTATAATATCCAAAAGGCAAATAGTACATATAAAAGCTGTATCTATAGCAGTTCCTCAAAGTTATGCACAGCTAGAGATCAAGTACAAAAAAAGTATATAACATAGTAAATAATGGAAAAAGTCATGTACCCTAATACTTGCGTCTAGGTTCACTACAGTGTGTCTACAACTTTGTACAATTACTGCATCTAAATTATTTATAACTACATTATTGTTGCCCTTCAGATACTGAATTGCCAAGTGAACAATCACCACATTCACTAAGCTAAGTAAAATGTCCTTTGAAGAGTGAGCATTCACTAAACTCAGATACCATATGTTGAGCAAGAAAAGACAGGTACCATAGATGTTTTGGGGTTACTAGATCAGTAGGAAACAATTATTTGGATCTCATCCTTTGTTAATATTGTTGATGTTTGGCATACAGCGAGGATGCTGGTAACAATCTCTCCTGCTTTGTCTGGGTACTCGTTCTATAAGCCAATAAAATGTCAGCTGGATATTAGGTTTGAAATAAATTGTGGTTTTATGGATATGGAGTGTTAATTTGTAGGGCTTTTTGGAGTTACCCATCCTTTGTTAAAAAAATATTTCAGAGAGCCTATCAATAGAAGCTGGACAATCCCATTTATTCTCAATTAGCTTCTGCAGGTGAAATGCTACATGTCTGAACATGTCTTAGGTTTGTCTTGCATTGTTGGAACATGGCAAATGACGCAATAGGCTTAATTTAATAAAGCTCTACAAGGCCGGAGAGGATACATTTTAATCAGTGAAGCTGGGTGATCCAGCAAACCTGGAATGGATTTCTTAAAGTCATTTGCTATTTGTTAGCAAACGTTTTCAATCCTTGACCAGATCCATGACCTGGATACATGTAAACATATCCTCTTCTGCCTTGGAGGGCTTTAATAAATCAGGGCCAATGCCTGTGGCTTAGTTACCTGTGTTATACACTATAATAATGGATTGTGCTTTATGGAAATTATCAATCCAGGTAATCTTTTCCCATTTTGTTCACATTTTTCCAGTTGGTATTTACATCTATGCATGTATAATGTACATGAAACAACGTATCAATATTCACATTGTAAACATATGCATCGTTCAAATCCAAAGGTGTAAAAAGAAACTAGAAGCGTGTAAGAGGAAGATCCACTGGGAACAAAATACCAAATGAACATGGCTACAAACATTTAATGCCACATTGATTTTTGACACTAGCACAACATGATGCAATTGCTTCAGAGACTTTGTTTATTGTGAACCATTAGGATCCAGGAACATGTGCCATGTTTTTAAGAGGTGTGAAATGCCTGCTTAATGGCCCTAGTTTGATGCTTTCATGTATAGGGTTTAAATGTATAACGGTATAATTACATGGGATTTTTTATCCTTCCCAAATGCTGATAGTAAGTCAGCTTTCAAAGCACATTATATGTGATTTCCTAGTTTCTGAGATTCTACTAAGAGGATTCATGCAGTAATCTTCACATTACAACTTTTGGAAGCTATTTATATAGTCAAGAGCCAAGTGGACGTGTGATTACTCTGACATTATTGTAATCTTTATGACATGGGTCCAAAACAGGTGTTTAAAATGGTGCAGGGTAGAATAAGACAGGAATCACTGAATTAGTTTATACATTTTAAAGCCAAACTCTAAGATAAATATTTTTGTTAGTTTTGTCTATAGTAGGAAATTTGAACAAGAATCTCTGTCATGTTTTTTTCAGGCTTAGTGCCTACTGGAGGGCCTTACTTCCTATCTATTAGATGGGTGTCAGTAAATGAAGAAAAGCAACTCCACTTCCTTTCTATTCAATGGGTGACATATATAATGAGAAGTCAAGGTAAATTTCCTTTTCCTTTTTTCTTTGTAAGGAAGGCATACAGCTCTGAAATACAAAGATGAAAGATGAGTATTATGAATTTTTAGTGGCAGAATACTAGCATTTCATATGTTTCAAAACCAGAAAGAGACCCTTTAAAATGGAAATGGAAATATAATGAGATAAACATTCCACTAATAATTTCATAATTTATAGTTTTACTGTGCCTAAATCTGTGTGTCACAATCTAATAGCCACCATAGGTTGATTGCTTTCCCAGTGCACATTCCAACTCAACAATCCTGATACAATTCTCGGCTTTATCTTTTTCAGCACTACAAGTGTACATGAAGATACATGGTATAAGATGTGGCCATTACTGATCTATATCAGCCTAGAGCCTGGACTGGAAGGGTAGAAAGTTGGATTCTATTAAAATAAAGAGGTATTTTAAGACAATTCCAAGATAAATTAAAGTAGATCTAAGACCAATTACATACATTACAATAAAACCTCATATAAGCTTTATTATGTTAATATAACTCCAACAGTGATTTTTATTATGTTTAGATCTGTGCCTCTTTTTTCTCACACTTTCTGTTATATGATGAATTATGATATTATTCAATTTTCCAAGGATTACCTAAAGCAAATTAGTTGTTTGGCCAAGTTACCTCCAATGTAACAGATTGCAGAGGTCAAGATCCTACTTTTTTCTTTTACTAGCTGAGTGCCGTTGTCCAATTTACTGACTTTTGAAGGTCATCCAAACTATGTAATTCCAAAAAAGGATGGAAAAAGCTGAAAATTCACTTTTTATATTAATGATGTGAGTTGCCATCTGTTCATCTTTGGGAAATCACTTGTATCATGCTGCTTCTGATTCCTTTCCACATTTGACTGACAATTTACTACCAGATCTGTCTAGCTGCCTCCCAGTTTTTGTCGAGGCTGGCATAGAGACATATATCCTGCTAAATAGTAAACATGCTATTATTCTCATTTATCAGAACTGCAGTCTATTAATTATAGAAAATATATGCAAGAGCAACTGCTATTCTACATCAACATTATGAATTACCACTAAGGCTGTTGCACAAATTGCCTTACGAAATATTAAAAGTGTTACAATGACATATTTAAAGACATCCTTAATATAAATAATATTTTTTTTACACATGTAGCACAAGAATCCTATTTAGTGAAGAATTTAGACTGCTGTTTTTCAAGATAAAACTTTAGTTATTCTACAAGTGACAATTCAAACACTTTCCTTTTGTCAAAGTGACACAAACCTGTCCTTCATCTAAAACTACTATTATTAATTATACAAAAAATGTCCTCAGCAAAGACAAAAAAAGGCAAAACAGTATAAAAGATTAAAAAAAATAGTCCTGCTGTAGAACAAATATGAAGTACAGCTCTGCAATAACCACCAGTGTTTCAGTGCTGGCACTTGCAGGCCCACTTCTCCAATCATCCAGCATCAGTCCTCTTCTGGGCTGATCAAAGCCCAGCATTTTTTACCTCACTTTCTGTGAGTGCATGGGGTCATGGACCTGCCACCTGGAGGGGTGGGGTGTCATCATGGTGCCCTACATGCACAAGACAATAGGACTGATTTATTATAGCTCTCCAAGGCTCCAAGAAGATATACTTTCATTGGTGAGTGATCCAGCAAACCTGGATGGGTTTCTGTTAGCAAAGGTTTTCAACCTAGAAAAGATCAATCCCAGGTATTCTGGATTACCCAGATTCACTGATGAAATCTTATGGGAACCTAACAAGAATTCTTGAAAGAAGCTTTAAGTAACTAAAGTTTGGCATCCTTTATTATGAGCATGGCATTGCAAGATCCTACAAAAACATTCAGTTGTGCAAAGAAATCCCTAGCATGTATTATAAAAATATTGGGTTCTCCACAGTGTAATATATAAAGTTATCTATTCAATTTCTTTTCCTATCCAGTCACAAATTACCTGTTCATAGGCTGTTATAAGCCTTTTTACACCCTCCCTGATGTCATATATGTGAAATACCTAGATAGCAGCTGTAAAAAGTCTGTGTAAAAATCAAGAAAACCTTCAGGAGTCAGATCTGCAAAACCTGTGTTTAGTAGGCTTGTTTAGATACAATTATATCATGTCAATTTTCCTAACTGGCTGGAATTATTAATCTTTATGTACTGGTTAGAAGGAATAACAAAATTTCAAGGATCCCTTTAAGCAGACATGTCGATTATATATATATATATATATATATATATATATATTCGCAATATTCACTGATTTTGTAATTTTTGTTAAGTTAATAAATCAATGTCTGTTTAAATCAATATTTGTGATTGTATCAAATATTTTGTTGCCTGAAAAGTCCCTTTATCTCAATAGGAGAAATTTGTCAGAGAAACAGTGGTAAACCAACGCCATCTTCTTCCATCTTCTCTTCTTTGATGCAATTTTCAGTTATCATGATTGGCTGAGCCAGGACAATGTAACTCATGCACAGGCAAGACCTACCCTGCCCTGCCTGATCCAAAAATTTTAAAAGTAGAACTAGTTCTGCTGTGAGGCCAGCTAGTGCAATAAAGAAAGCAGATAGCAAGCAATAGATGAATGAATGAGACAGAAGGATATCTGAAAAATAGTAGAGAAGAAAGATGATTATCTAATAAAGGCTTAGGGATTTCTACAGAAATAGAGACAAAAAAGACACAGAAAGAAACAGAAATATCAAAGTGGAAAGAATAAGAGATGGCCAATATATAAGGATTTAAGTCGTATGGGGACGCTTTGCTAGTTAGATACAAGTAAAGTAGTACAGAATTTGTATTAGTTATATTTAAAAAGAAGTCATGTTTGATGCTATACAGATAGGGACAGAACCATGCAAACAATATTTTTGAGGAAATAAATAAACATTTGTATTTATATTGGATGCAATATCACAACTTTATAATAAATATATTGAAAAGGAAAAGAAATACATGTATATGAATGAAATTATCTATAGTATATTTATTTGTCAAACGTATCCAAATCAGGTATTTGTAATATTAAAAACATTGCATTTTCTTCTTTCATTAGGCACAGCTTCATTCCTTGGCTAATTACTAAAATAATTCCTTCTGAACCTTATAACTAGGATGTCTATCATCTTTTCCATCTGTGCCTGCTGTCTCATGCTGTCCTGCCATCCCATTTCAGTGGCTTTTCAGTCTCATAATTCATCCTAGACATGGCAAAGTAGGACATTTGTCAGTGTCTTTTTAAAGTCTAATTTGCAATGATACTTTCCTTTAGGTCTGCATTTTATTTTACTCTAATACTCTAATATTTTACTCTAATAACATTTTTGTTCCTATGTGAATTCCCTGGCACCTCTCTGTATTAGGCACATTTCAAATTAGCAGTCATTCATTCATTGAGTAAGGGTTTGCATTGAAAAGAAAACTATGGTCTTTTAAAAATCTTTTAAATATTTGATTTTTTATATTTTTTAGCCATCATGCCCATGTTAAAGAAGTTTGTACATTACTTTACAGTCATGAGGTAGACTTTTGTGCCCATTACTCTATGTAATTTTATTGGATTAGCATCATAAATGAAAAATTAAGAAGATAAAATATAAAGATAAGGAGATGTGAATTTAAAAAATGATTGTAGGAGATCAAAGTTCCAACTGACAGGGTGTATCCTACCATGGACAGAAGAATGGGTGTGCTGTGGAGCTTAGTCAGGTCTCAGTGACTTAGCATGATGATTGCATGTGTAATGTTTTTCTTCCTACCTGATATTAGTTAGTTAAGAAGTTGATAAACATGGTTTATTTAGTAAAATTGATAGGGTGGGGCATGAGTAATGTAGGAACATGTGTCAAGAAGAAAAAAAAGTTTTAAAAAAGTATGTAGTTTTTATGTAAATTAAAGTTAACATATAATAGGGAACAGCAATTTCTAAACTCCCTAACAACTTTTTAAGTTTGTTGCAAAACACATGAACATAGTATTGTCACCAAAATTGTTGGGGAAATTCAGGATGGGGAGGGGGTTTTCTATGGGGACATTTAAAAATGCTTAAAAAAACAAAACAAAAAAAAAAAACAAATATATATATAATATATGTATGCAAAGCCCAATAATAGATAGTAAAGTAAGCATTATTGCCAGATAAAGGTTAATTTTATCAGAATGTAGCTCATGAATTCTAGTGTTGAGATCTGTGATGAGATTCTGCCCCAAGTTAAACCCTTTGTGTTTTACTGGGGACACCTACACATATGTTTTTCATATACCATACTTGAATTGCCATTAGGTGTTTAGGTGTGGCAGCCATTATGCATGGTTTGGTCATACCCTTAAGGAGAGTTTTAAGGAATTCTGTTGCTCATTGTCGGTCCATCTGTCAGGCAAAGTCTTCCTGTTTTTTTTACTTGGCAGTTGGAAGCTTTTCTACTTTTCCCTGGTAGGTGCAGGCTTAGAAATGTTGAGGAAATGAATTTTGTTAACCTTTTCATGCACTTATTTTTAAATAGTTTTTTTTTTTCTAAAATATAATGATGTAGGTAATCTTTAGAAGCAGAGATTAAATTTTGACTTTATTTGTTTTTTAAAGCTTACATAGGAAGTTAGTGATTGGGCTACAAGCTACATTAAAGTTCTCCTAAAACCCAAGATTCCTTCTTCTTCTCGTGGGTGAGAAAAAATAAAGTTGTTACTTGTATATGGTGTCAGGAAAGCTGAATAGATGTGCAAAAAAAAGAGAGATTTTTTTTTATCATTTTTGCTGAAATTCTTAAAATCTATCATACTGCATACATAACACAAAACCAAGATAACCAACTTTTTTTTGTAGTGAAATGTCAGTAAGTTTCTAGACATAGAGATATGAAACACTGTATATATGCAATGTGCATCTTTGGTTTTTTGACATTTGTTTGTGTAAAATATTGTCAGGGTTAGAATAAAATTATCTGACAAATAAACACAAAGCTTCATAATATCCTAAACAGAAGACAGAGCGGAACATTTGTTTGTTTTCTTTGAAATATCCCTTCCCCAAAGGCAGTCACTTTGTGTCCTTTTCTACCAGAGATGTTATTTAATTGCATACAGTGATATTTTTCTCTTTGGTAAATCTAATGCAATTTCTTGCAACTGAACAGATAGCAAACCTGATAAACAGCCTGGGCGTTAAAGAAGATATTAACAGTTTTCAGTTGGCTATTGTAAATGCAGAGTATCTACTTTCTTAAAATCTAATAGAAGGAGTAGCAATGCCAGTAGAAACCTTGCATTAAAGCAAGAATATATTAATTAATGATGACTTGTTTTTCTATAAAGAAAAAGGAACCTTGCACCCTGGATGCACCACTTTGGCCTATTGGCTGGACTGACATGATCATTATGGATGGTTCCACCACTCCAGGAATTTAGGGATGCAATGAGCACATCTTTAGGTATCTTTGCACTTAGAGAGACATCTTAAAGTATATGACCAACCTTGCAAGACATGTTAAAGCAAGAAATTAACACATCACACCAAAGGTAAAAAAAAACATATAATGTTCCTTTTTATCAACTTTTACTTACCTTGGTGGGGTCCATCAATGTCCAAATAGAAGATTCCCAGATAATCCTCCAGTTTGGGGGGTGCTTCTCTCTGCACAATGATAGTAGCTTCAGTCAGGTTAGGAACTGCACTTATTAAAGGTGCATGGATGCAAAATTGAGGCCTCTCCATGTCTTTGCAAGTGTATGCAACCAAATCTTATTTTGGCTAGCTTAAAATTGTGATGGTAACCCCCTTTCTGACATTTTAACACTGTGATTGGTTATAATTCAACTTTTGGCAATGATTGAAAACTTGAGACAGATTCCTGATATTACATCAACATAAAGCAGCAGTTTCCTAAATGTATTCTTATATCATGTACAGTGAGTTTTAATATAACTTTACATTTATATGGGCTATAATAGTAAAACTTCTAGGATAACTTGTGTCATTAAAATTGCCATTGAAGGTGTGCTCAGAAAAATACCTATCACTGTACATTTCGCTATATAAAACAGTTACATTGCAGCCACCTTCACCTGTAGCTTCTAAAAGTGCTATCAATGCTATCAGAAAAAAATGTAGCAATTTTGTACAACTAATTTCTATTTTTAAATTTTGTATAAAATAACTGAAGGTTTTCTATTATTACCATTTCTTATATTACTTTTATTCTAAAAACTGAAACCTTGCTTCTCATCTCTGATTCCATGTCATCTTGTGATGCTGTAGCTACTCTGTTTAATCTAGGATTACCTCGTGTTGACAGGCTGGTATTGTGTGACAAGTCATTATTATCTTGCTCTTCCTCTAGCTATGGATATGTCTGAGAATGTGATCCAAATCAGATACTATTTTATGTGACCCGGAGCCTCCTTTAACTTATGTACTGCAGATCACAAGCTTTCTCATGTGATGTGTTCTGCTTAAAGAATGCTATATTCTGACACAAGACGCTGGCCATGCTGCTGTTCAAACATGTATTGATCTCTTTTGTGTCCCTGCAAAGTTTTTTTAATTATTAATGTTTTCTTCCTTTTTATGTTTGATTTCATTTTTTTGTCATTTTGTGTCACCTTGTTACTGTATGTTCTGTAACATATTTTTCAAACTTCCGAAATAAACCAGCTGAACAAGCTATGGATGGACTTCAGGTTTATGTGAAGCAAAAACTTTTTTTCTAGCTTTGGATAGAGAATAGAATTTGAAAAGTGCTCCCATTTTGATTTCTATACTTACTATGCCAAATGACCCTAGCATTTTGGGAAGGATCACCCTGAGGCTGCTGGCTCATATTTATCTTGGGTGGGGAGACGGCCAGCTACTTCTTTTCTGTTATTTATTGAAATCTAAAGCTGCGAGAAAATCACCACTGCCCTCCTGCAGTAACAACCAGGACTTCCATACATCATACTCTTGCTCCTGGTGCTCATACTTATCTGCTCACAGTGCACTAGCTGTTTACATACATAGTCTGCCCCTTGGTTTCTGTCCAGGGTGTTTAGAGATATTGGACCTGATTTATTTAAGCTATCTAAGGCTGGAAAGGATCCACTTTTGTCAGTAAAGCTGGGTGATCCAGCAAACCTGGAATGGATTTCATGGAAGTCATTTGCTACTTGATAGCAAATGTTTTCAATCCTGGACCAGATCCATTCCAGGTTTGCTGGATCAACCAACTTCACCTATGGAAGTGTATTCTCTCCAGCCTTGGAGAGCTTTACTAAATCAAGCCCAGTGACTGCAAGTGAAGCATGGCTACACTGGTTGGTAGAAAGATGATTATGGGAGGGAAGCCATGATGATATTGGGCAGGAGTTGCACAAATTCCACAGGAAATTCCATTCCTAGTGGCCATGGTGCCCTTGACAATGGCTTAGTTGACGTTGTGGGAAATCTGGCCTTTATTACAGTTGGAGAATGCTTAAATGTTTAGTGCTCTCTTCTTCATAAACAACGGTGCCCAGCCTAACTTCCCCTCTCTCTTCTGCTCATTTATTAGCTGTTGTTTAACTAAATTCAGCTGTCAATTAAATATGAAGGGAGAATACTTGGTAGAACTTGGTGAGCCTGTGCTGTGCAGTGAATTGCTCTGATCCTTATGCAAAATGACACACTAGGAGGGAGTTATGGACAGTATGTGACCTCTGGACTTTTTGGTTAGCAAAGATGAACATGAACAAAAACAAAAAACCTTTTTTCCTCAAGCTCAGCTTGAGGAAAGAACTAGTACTTTAAGATCCAAGCAAATTACTAAGATATCAGGTTTGCAGATGGTAAAGAAAGAGTTAGTTAACTGCAATTGATTGGTTGGAAGATTATTAAAAGAACAATATTAATGTTCAGATTTACTTTTGTAAAAGACAATTTTATTTCTCATAAAATATATGTAGTTGAATTACCATTAATAGCACCAGGACCAAGTTACTAAAGCTCTCCAGGACTAGAGAAAATAGACTATTATGGGAGAACCTGGATGATCAGGCAAACCTGTAAGGGATCTGGTCCAGGACTGAAAACATTTGCTAAATAATGGTATGATTTTAAGAAATCTATTCCATGTTTGCTGGATTACCCAGGTGGAGAACTTTAATCAATCAGATCACTGTCACACTGTAGGCTGAATAAATTATGACATACTGACATGGAAAACAGAGCAAGTGATATGTAAGATAGCCATATGTTGGATGCCTTTAAACAGCAGAACCTGAACTTAAAAACCTTTCTGTCTTTCATCTCTGAACATCACCAAATAGAATAACAATATTCTTAAATGGACACACTGTTTATTGCTGTTATGCAGTATACCTATATATGTCCTGCAGTGCAGTGATATTGATAAAAATTATAATAGGTACCAAGAAGCTCTTTTCTATTTGCACTGCCTGTACTGGCATGGCCCCTAAAGACAATCATGGCCTGCAACTAGGTGCAATGCTAGACAGGTACACATTCTTTTGGTTTACTGCAGGAGAGAGAATGAAGGCTGTATCTTGTCCCCAAGGGCAGTGGTCCCCAACCTGTGGTCTGCAAGAAACTTTTGGTTTGGGGGAAGAAGTATACTAGGGCAATACAGGATGAGTGGCTTCATAAGTGGGAGAACTGTGAGAAAAAGGTGTAGAATGCACCTGTCATTGGGTTCAGCCAATACAGCAAAGGGGGCATCTGGGGACACCTGGTCCCTGGTTGCTCACTTGCTAGAATGGCTAAACAATATCAGAAATTCTGGTCACTTAATATTTCTCATTCAATCATTTGCACTTTATTTCAACTGTGTATTTTTACATAGATAACATTATGTTGCAAAAAAGACATGTAAAATAACTATATAGTGTGTGATCACCCGTAGCAACAGGGTCAGAAGACAGCAGTGAATCAGACAGCAGGCTCCTGCCTGTGTATTTATTAGCACTTTAATAAACAAAAGAAATGGCTCGGCTGAGCAACTACATACCTTTACTTAGATAGTCCCTCTCTGACTAACAGTAAAGCAGTTTAAGCAAAACCAAAACAAGGCAGTCTTTACATCACAAAACAAGCATGTTCCACTCACATGTATTCGTTGCTGGTGCAAGGCCGAGCTCTGTTCCCCCACAGCTCTGGGAACTAACTGAGCTGCCTCCTAAGCACCCTCCATCTTGCAACACAGTGCTGATCATCTTTCCTCAGACTCTTGCAGATCACTCTCTCAGCCTGGATCCCTCTGGCTCTCTCTCAGCCTCTGACTGCTCACTCTCAGCCTGGATCCCTCTGGCTCTCTCTCAGCCTGGATCCCTCTGACTCTCTCAGCCTTTGACTGCTTACTCTCAGCCTGGATCCCTCTGGCTCTCTCTCAGCCTGGATCCCTCTGGCTCTCTCTCAGCCTTTGACTGCTTACTCTCAGCCTGGATCCCTCTGGCTGATTATTTCCTGCATATTTAGCCTGTTAGAATTGGGTTGGGCCATGGAACCCACCCTTTCACTCCCTTGGCCGGCTCCAGGGCTTTAAAGAACCTGGTTTCTTCCTAGAAACTTACACAGAGCTATCTCCTCTCTATTCTGGAGCCTTTTTAACACGTTCCCTGACATTCATAGTGAAACTCTGTCACAATAGACAATATTGTCTCTGGAGATTGGTTTCTGTTGAATTTTATGCAAGAATGAACTGTGCTTTAATCTAAGTCAAGTTTTACTGTGGTTTACCTGTAAGTATTTGAAAGGATAACTGTATTGCTGATTCATTTTATATTAAACCTACTTTGTGCTTTGCTTTTTCCTATACCCACATCAGCAAAATATTGTCTTGAGGAAATAACACTTTTACTGTACTGATAAATGTCACCTGGCACAACAACAGAGACATACAATAATACTGCTGAGCTTATTGTACAACAAACCAATAAATCTGTATATAATTCATCATAAAAAGGTTATGATGAAGTTTTTGTTTATTACAAACATAATTCTTGTCTAGAAATTTTCCACTTTGGAGTTGGCGTTATAAATTGTAAACAGCAGGCATTCACAATCTTTTAAAACTCTCCAAAAAGCTGTAAGATACTTTCCCTAGGATAAAGCATAACTTTAAAGTGGTCATGAATTTAGAGGGGTCATAAATTTAAAGGGCTCTGTTTTTAAAACAGGCCACCTGACATTCCCTAAACATTACCTGCTGGGAATAATTTACTGCCATTGAAACACATGGATCTGCAAGCTTCTCACCAAGGAATGTCAGGGAGTGAGAGAGTGAATGGGGGAATGTCAGATTCCTTGTTTATTAAACAGAGCCCGAACTGGACTTAATAGTATTAGTTTTTTGATAGATAAGATACAATTTCAGCATTTTCCCATCCTTGCTATGATCATCAGGCCTAATAATTTAAATCTGGCTTGAACAATTCTCTTCTTACTTATAATCCCACAGGTCCTGGGTTAGCAGACTCATTAAACACAAATCACTTTAAGTGGATATAATAATATTGTAAAAGGTAAAAGTAAGTAAAAATATGTAAAAATGTTATCAAAAGTGTACAATTTGTGTTGTAACTACTCATATGTCAAGCTAATTATCATTCACTATGGTCAAGTTATGGTTAGTGACTTTATTAGGACTAAAGACCTATTCATAGAAATACACATTTGTACCACCTGTATCACAAATAAATGAGCCCCAAAATGTATAGGAAAGATAGGCCCAGAGTTAAAAAGAAGAAAAAGAAAGGAATAAGCACAGGGAATAAATGACAGGGTGTGAAAAGGGGACAGATAAAGAAGGGTTAAGGAAAATGTTTGTGGTTAAGGTCTAGATTATGACTGATTAAGTGATTGGTGGGTGGTGGTTTAGGGTTCACGAATGGCATAGGCAAAGAGAGAGGGAAAAGAAATCAGTAAAAGTTTTGTTGCTTCCTTGCTACCTTACCCATATTTTCAAACTTGAGAAGGTTCACCTGGTTGGAGTCATGGTATTGGTGTTTGGTGGTCTTGGAAATTGGTTGAGGGACCCATGTTAGATTTGGTGTCCTCATAGTTGTAAGATCAGCTGCATATAAACAGGTGGTTATGCCCTGGGATGGTCTGTAAAAAATTCATATCAGCCCCAACGTGGTGCAGTGTGTCTGGAGACCAAAATTATCAATGGTATCAATATCAATGGTTTCACAATAAAAGTCCTTGATGTTGAAAAATTATAATGACCTCTAGAACCTGCATCTAGATGGATCTTGGATTGGCAGTATTTTCCTATTTCACCGGGGTATACATCTGGCTTTTCTCAGACAGAAAATCTGGGCAATAAATCATTATCAGAGTAGTGTCTGTCTTGTTGTGGAATGGCAGCTTGCAAGTGCAGACACTAAGTTTTGTACCAAGTAGCTGTACTTGTGTCTGAAAGCTCGACCCCATGCTATAAACTGTTCGTAAGCTGGACTTTGTCAGAACTTTTGGACGTTAAAAGGGCTATAACTCTGAGCTGGTAATGCTGACACAAATACTATAAGTTTTATGTATGTATTATAAAGTATATAGATATGGTTATACAATCTATATTATCTTTATAATAATACAGCTGCTATAGTCCTTTCCAATCATCCTACACTGAAGGGCAGCCTGGAGGTCTCTGAGCTACCCTGGTCATGAACATATGATGTGCTCTATGCTTTCAAATGGTACAGAGGGATATTGCAGAACATAAGTTTCTAGTGATTTAAGGAAAAAAAATGTTAAAACCCTCTGACAGGTAGCTTTCAAGATAAATACATGCTCATAATCATAAAAAAGGGAATAACATTTAATTGGTGGCTATAACGCATATAATGTCAACTGTAAGTTTCTCTATTAGAAGTAGAAAAATAGTAATAGGTAGTAATTCAACTAGTGTAATTTACTTTTTTTAAAGTGCTTACTTACTTGCTGAAAAAACTTTTAGCAGAAAAAAAATATTGGCATTGCAGTTGTTTTCAGAAGCGAACTACTGCTGAGTGCAGATTACAAAAACAGGCGGCAGCAGTTGGGGGTATCACAGCCACTGAGCTTTTCATGTCCCATTAGGAAGTCATTTCAAAGAGGCATATATTACAACCATATGGGACCAGTCAACAGAGCAGAAGTCAGATGTGAAAGCAAAAAATGGCTTGGTTATTTGTTAACGAAAAAATAAATTATTTGTTATGCAGTTCATTATATTTTATATTATTAACAGGATAAAAATTGTGTTTGTTTTAGAAGTGTCAATGGGATTAAATGCACTTTTATTCTTTTAGCATTTCTCATAAAGGAAAACTCCAAATCATATACAAAATAATTATCAGAAATACAGATAGCTGTTTAAATGTGCATTCATTTTATTTTCAAATTAACATCTTGGTTGAAAAGTTAATCCACTTTGGGTTTTAGCCAATTGAGTTCCTAGTTTGTAGCACAATGGTTTTTCTGTACATTTCATGGCCACCCTAGCCATTGCTGGTAATGCATTCTTTGCAGAAAAGCGATCCACTGATTCATAAGTTAGAAACTTTATAGTGGATTGGAGGTGGAGGTCCCAGAATATAGGCCCAGCCAGAACCTTTATAGTTTTAGACAGAACTGGGAAACAGAACTTCTGTCACTCTATTAAGCTTTTTTTTTATTATGGCATTAATATGGCCACCGAAAGTGGGTCCGATTTCCTAAAGCTCTCCAAGGCTGGAGAAGATACACTTTAATCAGTGAACCTGGGTGTCCCAGCAAACCTGGAATGGATTTCCTTGAAGTTATTTGCTATTTGTTAGCAAATGTTTAAAACTTTGGATCAGATCCAGTCCAGGTTTACTGGATCACGCAGGTTCACTGCTGAAAGTGTATCTTCTCCAGCCTTGGAGAGCTTAAATAAATCAGGCCCAATATGTCATTGCCTATGCTGTCTTACACCCATTACTTACCCAATACTAGTTAGCTGGTCAAAAATTCAGCAGTGCCTGAAAAATCAATAAAAAGCTGACACGTGTTCTGACCATTCCTCATTCAACTCTGTATGGATCAAAAATGTAAATAAAGAAACAGACAGATGAAATGGAAAAACTGGTACGAAAGTCTAAAAGTGAAAACTTTTAAAAAATGTTGTTGAAAAGCATAGCTGATTGTAATAGATTTATAAACATGGTTCACCTTTGGTTACTTTAATTTTTTTTTAAATACGGTTGTGCTCATAAGTTTACAAAGTAGATTTGTTGAAATATTGGCCATTGATTATAAAATATGACTTATCATGCAGGAAGCTTTCCTTTTATTTAGAAAGTGTGCTTAGATGAAGCAATTTTTTATATCACATAATTATGTGTTCCCTGATAATAATTGTTCCCACATAATGATAACTGAAATCCATAAATTGGCCAGACCAAGTTTATACCCTTGATTCCTGGGGCTGACTACATACACGCAAGATAACACAGGTAGGTTCTAACTATGGGTAACTAAGATTGGTAACTTCTTGGAATTGAATTAATGTCTATGTATAAATAGTGAATTTAAATTTGTTCAGACCTGCACTGAATTTTGAACAAAAATGGGCGTAGATGCAAGAAAAAACTGCAAGCACAAAAAGAGCCTGCTTACAATTTGCCAAACAGCATTTAGACAAGTCTTTAAACATCTGAAAAGTATTTTAGAGTGAGGAGACTAAAACTAAACTTTATGGTCAGAATGGTACACATCTTAAAAATTCTGCGTATGAGCACAGCTTTTTATATTATCATTTTGCAGCTGATCCATGTTGTATTAGTAAATGTAAAAATCCATTTTTGATTGTAGAGAAAAGAATAACAAACAGAAATGAAAATACTACGTGTAAACATATATTACTAAGAAATTAAAATTGAATTTTTCACATTAAATGGGCAATTAACTAGTTTTGTTATATCATAAATCATATTATTTAAAAAACATTATTTGATCACAACCACAAACGTCTCCTTTTCCTCAGTGTTATCGACAACATGAGACTTATATTATTTAAGAAGTAATCTATGCAATAACTGTAGTGAACTGGCTATAATAGTAATAAAACTATATTAGTAATAAAAATGTGTATGTGCAAATAATTCAGCTGATCTATTGAGTAATGCCATTAGTATTTACAAAAAATCCATTAATTGTAATAACAGACACCAATACCAAGCCTTTATGTATTTTAAGTTGTCTTCAATATTTTGTAAATATATTTTCAATATATTTCTAACAAACCACCTAAAATATTTATCCTTAACATTATTTCATTCACAGTCACTACCACTGCATGCAAATGTGATTGCATTGGAAAGGATTTGCTAAGCCATTAGAGTGAGTAGAAGCTTGCAATGTCAACTGTTCTTCCAAATGTTCTGCTTTGCCCAGTAGGAGCTAACAATAAGTTCATTATTTATACTATTGCAATGTTTTAGGATTTTTAAAAGTTGTGGTACTTTATATCATTCCTTAGTTTTCTGCATACAAGATTGCATGATAAAGATAACAGACCATGCACTATGACTTACTGTTTGGTGTATTACTGTTTGGGGTGCACTAGGGTGCATTGACAGTCCCTTTAAAATGAAAGGACTGCGTTAAAGCAAGGCATGTTAATGCCCCACATAAAGAGGGGGCAAAAAACATAAACCAGAGGCAAAGGAGGGGGGGGGGGGCAGGTGGAGAAATGGATAAAGCAGGGTAGGTCAGGATAAGCCTACACATTTGAGGGGCTGTACATAGGTTGAAAGTTTAGAAAGAGGTGCAGAATAAATGTTTAAAAGGGAAATAAGGAGGAAGTGGGGGAGTCAGATAGTGGTGAGGGAACAAGCTTCTCTCTCGGCCGCCCATTTTCTAGGTATAAAAGAGAAGGGCAAAAAGTGGTCTAGGTCCTCAGAGGGCATTTTTTGATGGTGTGTGTGGCAGGACTTAGGTGTGATCTCCAAAAGGTTATGGTTAATTTGGGCTACCTTTAAGGTGGCAGATAAGAAGGGGGCTTTGAGTAGTGCTCCTATTCTCGAGCCGGTGTGGCCTTTGTGGCTGGAAACATAATATATGGTTGGGGCAGCCCCCCAGTTGGTATGATGTGGTGAGAGGCACCTCCAAAGACTTGCAACATGAAAGGGTGTTGTATTAAGGTAAAATGGGTTGGACTTAATGTTAAAGGTAATTTGTATTTGCATTTACTGTTATGGTTATGTTTTTATAAACATACAGATATGTTAGTTGTTTAATGTTTACATTTTAACTTGTGACAATAAGGCAGAAATTACAGACACTTTCCAAGGGAGGTGGTGTCATGTGTGGTGTTGGGAAGGTGAATGAAAAAGGGTGGAGGGGTCAGAAAGATTGGCGGACATCCTAATTACCAGGGCCATGCACATTTACACCACAAAGGTAGATATAAACTGGAAATGTAAGTTAAACACCAATAAGGTCTGATAATGGAAACTGCATATTCATGGTATGGACATACATTTTTTATGTAAATAAAATTATATATATTTTGTAGTTTTAGATAGTGCCTTTTTATAGCTGCCTTTATCCCTGCTAAGGAGATTCACACTGCCATCTTGCTAATGCAGGACATTTTTGTCATCCTGTAGTCCACCTATTCTCACTTTACTTGCCCTTCCTTACATGTCGTTTCTCTGCATTTATGAATAATACTTGGCACTGTTGGGTATGTGGGATCACGTGACCTGCTCCTCTGTGACAGTGTCCAAGTCTAACAGTAAATCTTTGGCCCACAGACGTGCGACAGTGGGACAGTGACATCAGAGCTCCCCCTGGTCACTCCAGTTTTTTATTAGGTAAGATATATGAAAGGAAGCAAATTTACCTCCAGTTTTACAAACAAACCAACAATAGCAGCCACTCTGGTTAATTTAAAATCAGCAAAGTTATGCAAAACAATACAAAAAATTCCCAGCACATTTTCTAGCAAGACAGCACAAAAATCCTAGCAAATCAGGTTAAAGTTGGAGGATTTTTTTGCATACAATGGGAAGCCACAATTCCATCCATGTCATGTCACCTCTGTGAAGTGAGGTCAATATCTTTCAAATAAGTTCCTAATATTAAGACACAAGTAGCTAAAAATTAACTTAAGCATGCTTACCTGGAGGTATTACTATTCTTCCTGAAAGGCAAAGCAACACAGCAGAAGCCCGGATTTCTTTAAAATATCTGAAAGTCCCCAGTGTGTCTGTACCAAGCAACACAGACCATTGCTTTGATCAACGTAAAACTAGCATAATAGGTCACGTCTTAGCCTTTAGCATGATATGTTGTCATTATTCTAATAAATAAACATAGTAAAAAGACTTTTAACAAAATACAAAACCTTAATCCTAAATAAATAAAATATATTTTAAAATTGTGTGTGTTAAAAGTGTGCATAATACTTGAAGCATAATAATGGCAAACTTCTTTTTATGGACTTGAATTAGAGTCATCCATCCATTTTTCTTGTTCTCATGAAAAAAATATGAAAGATGCCTATTCATCCAGAAACCAAAATACATGAATCATATGTTTTTCATGTTTTTAAAGCTCTTATCTAAAATGCTTTTTAAAATTCTCCTGAATCATTAATACTTATAAGCGACATTATTAAGACATTATTTAGTTGCAAGTTTATTTTTTACCAGTGAGTTTCAACATATTTTAGCCTTAGGAAAGTTTCTGTAGGCTACAGCATTTTGTTTAACCAAGTCCTAAATATTTTATCAACCTTTAAAACAGAAACCTTTTTTTGTTTATTTATATACAAACATTGTATTAATTTAATCTTAAAGCTGTACTCTAGGCACACTACAGAAGCATTTACTCCTCCAAATAAGTGACAAGCCTGGTAAAAAAATATATATAAATAAATATATATTTTTAAAAAATGTTCATATTACTATATGAAAATAACAAGCAAAAGTCAAGCAAATTGCAGTAATGAAACTGAGCCAATCAAACTATATACTAGCAGAGTTTCATTGCTTCAGTTTCAAGTCAGTTCAATTTGCATAAAAAAATGTCTGCATGTTATTGACTATTTCTATGTTTCAGCAAGGAGTAAAATTCCCCATGGCTTTTTTTAAATAGAAAAAGCAGGATGTAATGCATAAACAACAGTGACCCAAACAATCAGAATGTATCCTTTACTTATCTGACAGCAGTAGTTCTAAATTTGATTACTTGCTGTGTGTTAGGCTTAGCGCACATGGTAGATTTTATTCTGTGTGATCAGGCTACTACAATTGCCTACAATGCCTTGTGATTATCCACTAGAGATTGCTATACATTTATTGCAATTGATTGCACACATTTTGAGCATACTAGGATCATTAGCAATTCATCACTCCTACATGTTGGACTTCATTGTTTCTCATCTACAGTGATCAATTGCTAATCACTAGCAATTATTCCTGGACAATTGTAGTAGCACTAGCATAAAAAGCCATGTGTGCCCAGCCTCACTGTGTTTTCCACAGTCATTGCACCTTTCCCTTTTTAACTGACTTTGCCTATCAGGTCATTCAGAGCTGGAAAGTATTCTGAATATAAAGCAAAATGTTTGATTCATCAACCATTTTTGTACACAAATTCACCACGTTTCATTTAATATAGATATATAAATGGACAGCGAGATGAGAATTTCTTCATAAAAAGGGTTTACGTGGGTATGAGTCCACATAAAGAAACCATGTAATTTGAGTATACAAGGCACTATTTTGCCATATCTATAGATTTTCCAAAAACAAAGTCTCTTATATTATCTCCTACTATTATTTTAAAGACTTGAAAAGGGTAATATGCTATCAATGTAGAACCCTATGGCACCCCATTCAACTATTATGCAGTTTTTAGTGCCAACCGCAGCGGTTGACAATCACTTTGTCATGTTGTCGAGTGTGGTTGCCATTGCAAACAGCAGCCCAAAGTCCAGAAGTGACTTGTTGCTTTCAGGAACTGCACCATGATCTATTAAAACTGCAGCTACATGCAAATGTATACACATAATGGTTCCCAACGTCTTCCATTTAGTTGAATGGGAGCGGTTGGGAGCATGGTTGAGCCTGCAGTAGAATTGCAGCTGACCACAAATCTGAAATGGCTCTGATTCCTGGAGTTGGGCTTTCATAAGACACTGTTACTTTGTTTATTTTTGGCAAAGCATGTTTCCATAGCTCACCCTCATGCATATTTACAGCATATATACCCAGCTACAATCCATTGACACCTCTCTGCACCTCCGGAGCACTTGCATACAGATCAGACCTCTAGGTGTGGAAAAGCATGTATCCACCTCCATGTGACATTGTTCAAGCTAAAGGAGCTTATCATTAGACCCAAACACTGGTTTTGTAGAAGGTGTCATGTTGACAGTGGAGCTTAGACATCCAGGGTTTTCTTGATTTTAAGGAAGCACAAGAGAATGCAGGGAAAATACATACACTGGGGGTGGAATATGAGCAGATACTTTTACTGTTCCCATAATGGTAAATCCCTCCCTAAAGGATAAGGTAAGTACGACTGTCTTTTTGATGGTTAGGAATCAGATGATTGGTCTGTGAGCAATACATTGAGCTGTTATTTAGCATTTGTAGTGCTCACCCCCATAAGGGACAGACAATTTTTTTTACCAGGGTTTCTTCTTGTAGTTTGGCATAAGAAGAGAATAAAAATTTGTGAATCTTCATTTTAGGGGTTTATTGTAACTCAACACATACAAAGAGAGATGGTTGGGGCAGCAGAGTGTGATACAGTGGCAGTCCATAGCACATCCATAGCAGTCCATCTCAGACACAATAATATCTGACCTTTACTCTCCTTGCATGACCCCCTTGGGTCCACATTGAGCCACAAGAGAAGCATCTTTACAACAGAGTGAGTCTCCTTAAAGAGGAACTAAACAAAAAACTGACAAAAAGTACACTTACCTTCAATTCCGCAGGGAAGTCCCATCCATCCGGGGGTGTCTTGCACCTGGTCCCACGTCGTGCCAACATCCGTCCCGGAGCCGGCTCTCCAGACGCCACCATCTTCTCCTCTTCTTCTAGGTTTGTCCTCCTATGTCACCTGATCCAGGTGCAAGATTGGGTGATGTAGGATGAAAAAAAATGCTGATCTCACTGCGCATGCGTGAGTTTGACAACTTTTTTCCCCCCACGAAAAGTCTCCTTCTGCACATTCCCAAGGTGCTTTGGCCCCGGGATGCCTGACGTAGGCTTTGCGCTCCCAGGCAATCAAGAATTAGGGGGTGGTGCTGCACCTTTTTTCTTTTTTCTAACCTAAAAAAAAAATAGAACTTTTACCTTACATAAAAGGGTTTAGGTATGCTTTAAAGTAACAGTCAATAATATTAGCACCAGTGACATTCTCTTTCGATTCCTTCTCCCCTTGAATCCAGACCTTCACTAATGAGAACTTCTCAGTGGATTAGGTCTACAGCCTAGCTAGGCCTCGGAGACCTAAAGAACCACTTGCCCTGTCCTCTCTCCAAGGCAATGGACCCCTATTTGCCTTAGTTTGTTTCATATTTAACTTATAACAGAAAGTTGCCTAAACATCTAAACATGCTGCCAAACATTGTCATAGGCTAATCTAAAAGTAATGCACCATAGAAGTGATAGACTCCTACCTTTGCTATAGACTTGTGCCTCCTCTGTGATAAAAGGTAGCTAACCATCACTCCCTGAAGAGAATTACTTCTAGAACTGTTCAGATTATGCTAAGATTAACTCCTTTAATCTCAAAGGGACCTCAATGTACCAAAAAGTGCTATATATATTTAGTAATATGATTTTTTCTACAATCTTCTACTAACAGAAATTACTAGTTGTCAAACAGTCTACTAGTTATTTCACCAAAGACAAAGATTGTAAACTACATTTTTTCCTGAGGATGCAAATCTTATGACAATATTAGTTCTTTCTCTCTTTCCAGTCACTTTCCAGTCTATTTCATTGCAAGGAAAGCACAGTTTTACAATTCAACATAGATTATGGACAGCAGAATAAAATGTTTTTTTTTTCTTTTTTTGACAGAATGTTTAAATTGGTCCTAATGTTTGCAATAGTCAGATTCTTTCTGCCCCCATCCTTATAGTAAGTTCCCCACTTTGAAATAAGATAAAAGGTACAGTGGTATAGCTGTTTATTTTACTATCATTTCAAAAATCAAACAAATCATAAATGAGATTTTATTTTCTTTAGTCCTAACATCATCAGTATTGTTAATCTCTGAACGAAATTCCCGAGAGACAATAGATTGAATCATCAGAATAGAAAATTAAATATATATGTAAAGTTGACTTACCAGCATGATGGTTCATGATAAACTGTGTGTATTTTTTTCAATATTTTATGGTTTGCTTTGTATTTTAGGCTATGTTATTGACAGTGTTTCTAGCAGGATACCTTTTCTACTATAAACAAGTGTTCTGGGCAACCCAACAGCTGTCACATTTCATGAATAAGTAACATCCATCTCCCTAACGCATATTTAGCAATATACACCATGAAATAATTCACTAAACGTAGCCAGTGTATTTATAGATTTTTAAAACACGCCTTTCATAACAAAAAGTGAACCATGAAGATTGGAGTGTAGTTCTTCACATGAGGGTCTGTGCTTTTTATCTTTTTTTCTTAAAATGAAGTAGGAAACATCCAACTTCAGCACACCAGGGATTCTTGCAAAACACCAATACTCCATTGGAACACGAATATCACCACAGTTATAAAAAGGAAATCTAACATTTATATTATACACAGTTTTTGATGTAGTTGTTGTTACTTTGCCTTGAAAATGAGCCTGGAGCTTGCCTGTACTCTTGAAGGGTGTGCAAAACTGGGGTCAGATTAAAACAGCATAGAAGTGTTGTGTTATAATAACCAAAAACATTGGGGCATTTAGAATAAAAATTCCTCATAGGCTCCTGGCAATGGGAAAAACATTCAATGTTACATAGAATACTTGCATTTTATGAGCGGACAAAAGTTTTTTCTTAAGGTCTTATTTTTATTTATTTTTTTACATGTGCAAGGTCCGCTTAAATATCATTTAAACTCTCTGCATTTAAAAATGATGAAAAACAGAAAATTACAAAATACAAATCACAGAAAGGAAGACAATCATTTTAATATATTTACTTTAAAGTTATTTAATTGTTACCTGTCCATACAGGATGAACATATAGGTCACATTTTCTTCCACAAAAAGTCATCATAATCTACAGGTAGGGCAATGTCTACAGTATGTGTTATTGCAATTACTCTTAAGGCTGCAAAAAAATATAACAACATATCTACAAAATTTACCTGTTTTGGTAAATAAATACAAATACAAAACAACCAGTAGACCTATATTACTGATATTGCCTTTTCTACACCTATTAATGATAAGTTCTTACAATATTCATATAGGATATACCTTGTTTTAGTTCATACCAATTAAAATTGTTTTTAGGAAATTATAAATACGTTTTCGCCAACTTTTGCACAATGTGTATAACATTCTACAAGAAAACAATAAATATATAAATCATTTTCTAATAACACATATAGATAGTATGCCTACTGAAATTCTAAAATAAAAAAAAAAAAACAAACAAAAAATTACATTCTAATCTTTTGCCCAATTGCCTGTTTGGAAGCCCTAGCAGAAAGAATGGACAGTGTATTATTAATTGATTCATTAGTTAAAGTATATATGTTTAGCATATTTGGGACTGGATTTAAATATTGAAACGCATTTATCTGAAAGTTTTATTGCTCATATTCAAATATAGTATTTGTTCTTGACCTTGTTTTCATAGGAAAGCAAATGTAAGTGCTAAAGCAGGCAATATGGAGAAGCTGTAAAGGTATGCACAGACCTCCTGGGGTAGTTGACGCTCTTGTTTGAGTCAATGGGGAGGAAAAAAAAACTGACGCACATCACAGGGTAAAAAAAGGGTATTGGGAAACATTTCTAACCAAAAAAATATCATGTGTCAATTTCTGCTTTTTTTGGTTAAAAGAAGAATAAAACAAAAAAAAACTTTTATACAAAAAAGTTAGGGTAATCATGTCTCCACACAAGAATAATCTGATGTAACATCCACCATTGCCCCACATTTGGCCATTGCACTGAAATAAGAACCAAAAGACTAAATATGAATCAGAGTGTGCCTATGGGTAACCACAGCCAACTGACATGTAATTCCTGCATGTGGTAGTATACCCTCATTTCACTCACCAAAACTTGGTCACAACCAACATCAATTGAATGTTCCCTGCTGTGCTTTAATCATAAATGAATATTCACTGATGTTGGAACGACAATCTGAGGGCAATATGAGATTGTAAGTGTCTAGGTAAGCCATTGCCAACCAAAAGTTCCACCAGAGGTTGCTAAGGGTTGGTTGATCTATGTCAAAATAGTTCAGACTCCCAACATATTTTAGTAGAGCCACCTGCATGAGACTAATGATGTTTTTAGGTTTCTAGAAATTTGTTTTTTATCCACCATGTAAAGGTGGAAGTCTTTCCTCTGGCCACTAATTGAAGAGGCCTTTTTTTACCACTGACCCCAAAACACTGGTTTTAATGGGTTTCTCAGGACCTTAAAACTATTTAAAGGGTATAAAGGTTGACAAATGGTGTTCTATGTAATACTTAGATTTTGTTATGGAATATTTTCTAGCAATGAATCCTCTGTAGTTGCTATGAAATAGAGGGGTCTTTATTAGACATACATTTTTTATATTATCACATTAACACCATTCAGAGTTTGTAGTAATTAATGTCATTAAGTGCATTAATGCCACTATCAGTATATCCAAAAAAAAAAGTTGACCCCTCAAATTCTTCCCCTGAAGCTATATACGGCATGCCCAACTATTGAGGGGCCTTAAGATTAACCCAGAACTCAGTATTACTCACAAACTTTACCTATCATCTAATTGCCATAGGAAACCAGCACAAAGAATTCTGGCCCATAACCTCATCAAAAGAATGTCTGCGTTAACTTGTTTAGAGTCTACTGATACATCTTTTCTCAGAATAATTAGGCTGTCAGCTAATGATCTGAACAACCCTTTACGCCTTGCTTTTCTATATTTACAATTAAACACCCTTCTCACAGAAGCTAGCTAGCAATGAGCCTAACGTGCTTACCATTTGTATGTAATCAGTATTTAATCAGCTGCTGTGTTTAAAATCTATATTAGGAAACATTTTCTGTATAAAAAAATGAGGGGGTTGGCTAGAGGCGGAGGTAGGCAGAAAAAATACATTTCATTTGGGTGCAAAGGCTCTAAGATAATGATAAAACATTGAGATAAATTTATTTCACAAAATCCAGACATCAACGGTAATTAGTCTTTGGTTAAAACATTTTTTATTTTCATGTTTTCTCTCCTTAATTATCAACAAAAAAAAAAAATGACACTCTACAAAGTCTGATGACAACAAATTTCTAAAGAGCTACATAAATAATGCAGAACAGAAATAATGAAAATATCATCTACACTAATAAGAAGTAAATGTTTAAATTGCAAAAAAAAGAAAGTTGTTTCTTGTAGGGGTAAAATGTTTGCTTTGGCGATATTTTGGGAAAAAGGAAAGTTTCTGGACTTATGTTAATTTTTCCCTTTGTGCAATTCAAAAAAGAGATATAGTGAATATTTATTCTTTTCTGTTAAACATGGTCACATATGATCAAAATAAAAACTATTCTTTCTTTCTTAAAATAAAATCCAATGAATGTACCATGTTAACTATTTATGTTATATACTATAGGTATGATTTTCAAAACCTAACCATTTTAGAATTATAAATACTCTTAAATGTATCAGATGCATACATTCATCCAACTTACATGCAAATGAGATATTATATTAACTATGTACACTTTTGTTTTCTTCTGAATAATAAATCGTTTAATTCAATATGCATAAGAATTGTGCATTTTTCTTGAAAACTGCAAGCTCTTCCCAAAAAAGACATTTAGTTATAAATATTTTAAATAGTTTAAATACATATTTCATACCAAGAATATAAAAATAGCATTTTTTTTGATAAATAAATTAAGAGGTTTCATTAAAATGACAAATAACGTGCAACGGCTAACCCACCATCTACCAACTCTGTTTGGTTGATTGTCTAGGAGATGACATGCAGCGATAATTGTCCCTATGTCTTCTCTGAACTGACAAATAGACAGCAGGAATCATGGTCACCTGAAGCAAGCATTGACAGTGCTATTGTTTGCAAATGACAATCAGGCACTCAGGAAAGAGCGTTTTGCTTTGTGATATAATAACTCCCTATGACATATGTGGTCATGTGTTCTTTTGTATATGACTCCCAGCTGTTTTGACCCTCAGGGTCTTCAGTCTGCAGTAAAAAGCCTGGCACACAGACCAATAGCTTACATAAGTAACAAAAACACACCTTCCACACTTCTAAATAAATATGTTAAGGTACTGTGCTTTTCTGTATTATTTCTCAATAATATATTTCGCAAATAGCTGAAATGAAAACTTTTCCATGTGTCATTGCAGTCTCGTGCATAAAGAGTTACCACATTGCCGCTTTTGCTGTATATTACGTATCAGTTATCATTATACATTTATGGCTTTGTCATCTTTAAAATCTATTGTACTTGTAACAATGTCTTGCGGGTATTCTTCTGTTGGCTGTCCAGAGATTCCACCTGTCCCTTCTACATCCCAAGAACCTGGCAGATTTTCAAGGCTTAGTGAACTAATTGCTCCTTGGCTAAAACCTTCTTCAGATCTACTGGGCAGCACAAGCTGCAGAGAAGTGTCAGATGATGAACACATAGACGGAGAAAGAGTTGCAGAGATAGACTGCAGAGGAGTTAATGTGGTGTCCGAATGAGGTGATGTACACTTCAAATAAGAATATTGGTCAGCCTGAATAACTTGATAATGTGATGGAGAATATCCAAGGCCTGACGTGTAGTAATATTCACCTTCTAATGAATTTTCTACATTTGATACATTTCTTTGGGGGCTGCTTCCCACACTGGAAGGATCCATGTTCCACAAATCAGAAACGACAGTACCTTGACATAGCTGTGTTGGAGTTCCAACCAGGGAACCTTCCCTTTCTATGCAAGCTTGATTTGTTGTCCATGTCATTCTAGTTTGCATTTGATCCATTGGGGAACCTATTGTAGTACCCATTCCATCTATTACTGTACCATAAGTTGAATAATACCCAATTGGTCTTTGAGCAGCTAACAGGTTCTCTAATATATTCATGACAATCTTCATATCTTTGCTGAGCTGGGATACTTCGTGGGTTAAAGTACTGACCTAAAAAAAAACAAAAAAAACAGTTTGTATATACAGTATGTTGATTTAGGCTTGCCAGTCCATAACATGATATTATCACATTCAAATAAATATAAAATCAAAAATATATATCTTTACAAAATAAACGAACATTTCATATATCTGCATACCTTTCACTGACCAGTTATGGTGCACAATATATTCTTCAAGGTTGGCTATAGTGTATTTTCATAGGTCACTTTAAAATCAATCTCATTTATTTTCATGGGAATTTTACAGTTTTTCTTGCTAGCTGTATACAGTGTCCTAAACTAATATTATACATTATTGTTCCTTTTAGTAGTGGAACTGTCCTATTGACATAAATGAATATTTCTATAGTGGTTTTATTATCCTAAATAGTTGGATATCCCATGAACAATGAGATAAGAAAGTAGTATATACAAATATCAGAATAAATGATATGCTACAGAAGTCTTAAATGCAGGCAGCGAAGTTACTTGTTGCCACAGGCTTTGGATTTTTAAAAAGATGCATTGCTTTGCTAATTGTTGATGACGTATTTCAATGAATCTAACCTTTACAAACAGTTTAGTTTCCCTATTGATTTTTTATAGACCTTCTTTAGAATACTGTCAGGCTTGGGGAGACAGGGTGCACTATGGCTTGCACAAAGGTGGTGTTAGCCCTGAGAAGGGCCAAGGTACAGAGTCTAAGCAGTAACCAGGTATTTTCCAGAGCCTCTAGTGGTGAGGATGTTGCGCTGCTGGTTACTGCCAGGTTGCGATCCTTGGGCACTCCAGGGTAGGCAGGATGAAAAACAGTACCAAATCATTAGGCAGAAGATGTCAAGGAAGGCCGGGGTCAAGGCAGGCAGCAAGCAAACGAGGTCAGGTCACAAGCCAGGGGTCAAATACCAGGGATCCAGGAAACAGACACTGGTGACACAGGGACCACCGCAGACACAGGAAACACAAGAGACACTGGAAGCAACAGGAGGCACAAGTGACACAGGAATATCCACATACAGAGAGGAACACTAGAACAGCACAAGGGAATTGGCTGGGAAACAACAGTTTGGGCAACAAGGGGTTAACACGGGAGCTGGACAGGAAAAGCACTGAATTATCCAACAGGTGTAAAGGAAATGCTCAACAGAGTGTTGTGTCTGAGCTAGCTAAATAGCCAAGGGTGATTAAGAGGCTATTTCCTGATTGGCCAGCGAGAGGAGCGATACTGAATAAATCTGGAAGAGCAGGCGCACCCAGGCTCAGAAATGCAGGCATGCACAGGAGAGAGGCGTCTGTGCTTTAGCGAGGAAGATGTAAGTGTGACACATATCATATTTACTGATATTTTTTATACTACTTTTGAACTTCATTGACCTCATGGGGCCTCCATATTTGTAATTATTAACTTTATTTCCATTACTATATACAAATTCACCAATATACTGTACTTAAAGGGCTTAATTTACCATTTACCAGTGTGCAGTAAAGGACAAGCAACCACCTGTTTACCTATATACCTAAACATATACCTTGTCTTCTTTAATGTTCTTTTTCACTAAAAAAATTTGCTTAATCAAAGAACAGGGCACATTTTTTTCTATTTAAGCAAAATATTTAGGTCACTTTAATGCCACTAGTCTAGAGAAAATAAATAGACCAATTTGTAAAGAATGATGTTGCCCTGTCTTGACAGCATATCCTCATTATAAACATAAACTCAGCTGTCAGATACATAGATAATGTGACAGGTACATTATTTACTGACATTCGAAGTTACAAATGCCACCAATTAGTCTGAATAATATAATTGCTTAGCTATTTGATTTCTGATATTCATTTGACAGATGAATAAAATGGTATTTTGTGGGCTTGAAAGAAATGCTTTAAATAACATTTTAACAGTCATTAAAAATCTCAATAAAGATTTTAAATTAAGATTATGGGGGCACCAGGCATTTGTTTTCAAACTGAATTGAGTGTTTCTTGCATTCTTGAGCAAATGAGCTATTTCAAGGAATGCCCCTGGGTTGTGCAAATTGGAGATTTAAGGTGCTCATACAAAGGTACTTGTTTTGCTCTGCTCACTTTAGGCAAGTTTAGGTTTTGTTTGCTAGAGGGAGATACAAATCAGAAGCGCATAAGACCAGAAACAGTTATATAAATGAGAGGGGCAGCTGCCTGGGGCCCACTATAACCTAGGTCTAAGCCCCAGGCAAGCCACCATCAGCCTGAGGGTGCCATGTTCAGGAGGTCTGCAAAAGCATGCATATTTTTATGTGGTAGAGTTCTTTAAATATATATAATAATTCTGTTGCATGGCACCAGACTCCAGCAACCCAGTTGCATATATATGTGCAATAAAGGACATCCTAAGCCACTATTCCTTACCATGAGATTGAATAAAGAACACCAGGCACACAAATATTTATCCAACATGTTTTCTTGCTTTGCATGTGTTCTGCATGGTTCTTTTTTGCATGTGTTCTTACTTTGAAAAGGTGTTTGTGCTTGCAGCCATTTTTTTTTTACTATTTCTGGCTAAACACTACAGGACAGCAAGGTGGCTGCAATATCAGCTTCCTGCCTATATGAAAACTACCAAATCATGTCACATGATTCCTTGCATAGTGATCTACAGCACAATGGGGTGGCTGCAAAGGAAGAAATTCTGACCTGAGAAAATTGTAGAAACAGGTGTAAGACATTTATGGGGACTAACTGAACATAGATTTTAGGACAGGAGGAAGCAATTGGCTTGACTTGATAGCTCTCCAAGACTGAAGAAAAAACTATGGGTGAATCTAGGTGATCAAGCAAACCTGAAATAAATTTGGTCTAGGCTTTAAAACATTTGCCAAATAATAGCAAATAATTTTAATCTATTCCAGATTTGCTGAATCACCCAGGTTCATCCATAATTGTCTACCTTCTCCAGTCTTGGAGAGCTTTAATAAATCAGGCTCAATGTAACAATTTAGTTTAAATTTAAATTCAAATTTTATATTTTCTTTAGTAACAATTTAAAGCATTGGTCTCCCAATTTAATTGCCATTTAACTTATATACACCTAGATCCTAACATAATGCACTGAATTATATTTTTTAATAGTATGGTATCACTACAGGCCATCACTAAAATAGTACTTGTAATAATAATAGTCATAGTAGTATATACATATATATATATATATATATATATATATATATACTTATATTACATATAACAAAATTAAAATAAAACAATAAAAATCCCCAATGCAAAACACATCCATAATTAACTGACATCCATAATACATTGTATTATTACACACCCTTTAAAAATGTAGAAGATATTTACATTTTTTATAACAATTGAAATGTAAGTTTCATACTGCACATGAGTCTGAAGAAGACTTTACTGTGTTCCTTATTCACAAATTAAAATTATTTATCACTGAGGTGAATAATGCAAATCAGTTGTTTCACATTAGTTCCAATGGATTAAACTTTTTAAATTCACATTTATATGCACTATCTTTAATGGATTAAATGTACAGTGTTTCAACTAATGTGCTCAATGCACCATTCATATGTAACGAATATTATAAACAAATTTCTAGAAGGATGCTGCACTGATGTTTTCTATTTCACTGGAATTAGGAATCAGCCCTGACCGCAGGATCTTTTAGAATCTTAGAAGAAGGTAATTGTGTTTACAGGTTGTAAAATATGAACAAATATTTTGCAGAGATGAGACCAGCAACATCTATACCTATTACAAAACAGATACTTCTGCTCTCTATTTGTATGTATACTAATAGCCCAGGCTTTACTTCTGGGGATGGAGGTAAGACCGAAGTGATGCTGGACCTGATCAACGCATGCTACCGTATTTTTCGGACTATAAGACGCACTTTTTCTTCCCCAAAACTGGGGGGGAAAAGTGGGTGCGTCTTATACACCGAATACATGTTAAATATACCGGTAATTAAAAAAAATCATACTCACCCGATACCGCGATCCCGCGATGCTGTGGGCTTCTTCTTCTCCTCGCTCTCCTCCCGGCTTCAGCGCGTGTCCCCTCCTCCTCCTCTGAGCGAGGAGAAGCCGGCACACGTGCCCTCGCGATCCGGTAAGCAGGCTGGATCAGCCTGCTTATGGGATCGCGGGGGTATGCATGTCGGCTTCTCCTCTCTCAGAGGAGGAGACACGCGCTGCAGCCAGGAGGAGAGCCAGGAGAAGCCGACACCCGTGCCCCCGCAATCTCATAAGCAGGCTGGATCAGCCTGCTTATGGGATCGCTGGGGTATGCGTGTCGGCTTCTCCTCGCTCAGAGGAGGAGGAGACACGCGCTGCAGCCAGGAGGAGAGCGAGGAGAAGAAGAAGCCCACAGCATCGCGGGATCGCGGTATCGGGTGAGTATGATTTTTTGGCACAGGGTGATCAGAAGGGGATACATTGTGTCAATGTATCCCCTTCTAATCACTCTGTGTCAATGTATCCCCTTCTGATCACTCTGTGTCAGAGTGATTAGAAGGGGATACATTGACACAGAGTGATTTTTTAGTATTTTGTTCAGAATCTTTTTTTTCTAGGTTTTTCTCCTTTAAAATTGGGTGCGTCTTATAGGCCGGAGCGTCTTATAGTCCGAAAAATACGGTATATAGTATTAAATCATGTTAACACACAATTCTTTTGTGAATAAAAGTTCACCTGGCAAAAGAATAAAGTTAGTATACATAATGCCTGACTTTTTTTCAAAGAACTATGTGTTTTAATTAACACAAAAGCTGGAATTGAAAATTATGCTTACTTTGAACCTTACAGGGAACAAGTTGCATTTGGCTTTATTCCATATTTTGAATATTTAGAAACTCAAGGCTAAAACAGAAATAAATAAAAACATATTTACTGCTTTAACTGCCAAAGGATGTGTGACTCTATGCAGGCAACATTGTGATTTCCAGACCACTTCTAAACTGCATGGGCACTTGGACAAGGAGGTCTTTGAGGATAACCACCTGATGTTCTCAATGATTACAAGACAGAATAGCTGTGTCAGCTTCCGCCTTCATTCTACTGCTCCACAAATGCCTACATTCTTGTTCTGACCATATTGAGACATTAATAGGTCAGAGCACATTGCTGATGAAGCACAACAACATAACAAAGTGCTGCTTTGTAACCCTATACATCCTGAAATGAACTGCATATCTGCTGCTCTCACACAAGTAAAGTACTTGAGAGATAGGTATTTTCTTTTACCTTAATACTATCTTCTAATTCCTAATAACAACACTCATATTTGAGATATACACATGAAACTGCCATAAGGGCTGCAATTTTGTATTTTTTTCTGACACATCCTTATATATGGCACCAACAAATATCACAGACCTAAACAAAGCATGTAGACTAGTCATATCAGTCAATTCTCCTCAGGGAGCAGCTTTCATTCTAATATTCCCACTACAGTCATACACAAATGCATGCTTGGATGAGCATACAAACTGGTTAGTAAATTTTTGGGGTTATGGGAAATAACTGGTGCACTGTGCAATCTACACAAACACACCAATATATCTGTCACAATAGATATATTGGGCCCCATTATTAAAGCTCCCCAAGACTGGGGATGATAGATAAATAAATAGATAGAATAAATAGATAGATAAACCCTGGTGATCCAGCAAAGCTAGATCTGATCTGGGAATTTAATTATTTGTCAGGCAATAGAAAATGATTTTTAAGAAATCTATTCCTTGTTTGCTGGTTGACCCGTGTTCTTCCATCATAGTCTATTTTCTCCAGGTCTGGAGAGCTTTAATAAATCAAGTTTATTGTGTAGCATAAAAGCCTCTATCTTTAGGAGATATCTACTGCAAATGTCTTGGATATTAAAGAGCTGGGTTAACAATCAACAATTTGGTTGGGTTTGGGTTTTAATCTGTATTCATAAATAACATCTAATAATCATTGACCTTTCTTCCAAAATTTGCCTACTCTATTGTGCTTTCAAGTCTAGCCAATTCTAAACCCTACTTTCTGTAGGTTGCTACAGAGGCATGGATTATAGGGGCTGTTCACCCAATATTAATAATTCAGTTTTTGAATCTGGTTTCTATACAGCAGAATTTAAAGATGATATTTCTGTTTCAGATTTCTGACTTTGCCAGAAAATTTCAGTATCCCTCTTGGAATTGTCATTTTTTTTATAAAGAATGCAACTAGAGTCAAAAAGAAAAAAACAGGTAAAAAAGCCTAAAAAAGTTAACTAGATAGAAGTTAGAACAGAGTTTTTGAAGTTATGAGAAACCCAAAAGTTGACTGTTACCTTGTAAAATCACATTGTAAATATTTTAGGCTGGTTTCACATCGCAAATGCAAAAATGCTCAGTAAAACACAACACAGCATGATTGTGGATAAAATTGACTGCTTTTGCATGTACTGGTATGTGTGTGTGTTTGTATGTCTTTTTACTTTCTCATAGAATATATTCCAAATACCTAGATTTATTTGAAATTGAAAAAAAAAATTTCAAAACAAGTTTAAAAATTCTAAATTTAAAAAAAATATATTACACTGCTTGTATGATAAAAGACATTAAACCAAATTTATAATGAATATTTTAGCTAAAAGTGTTTTTAATACAGTAAAATTACAAAGAAATTCTATATACCTCATGATTGAGTCTTGTTATCTGTTGTTTGGTTTCTTCTGCTGTAATAAAAAGCATTGCTGGGTTGAAATCAGAAAAGTCTGTAAAGATAAAAAAGAAGTTTAAATTTACTGAATAGGTAATTCAAAATAAAACAACAGCTGTAGACAAAATGCAAGGAGCATGGGGATAGGAGGGGAGACATAAGTGACAGAGAGAACTCATTAAGATGCTGTTTTTCCAATCAAAGTGTGGGGTGAAAAGGAGATCTGTAAATGCTACTAAAGAGCAGCAGGTCTACTATCGTTCCAGACAACACTTTGTTGGGTGTGGCAGAGTTAAGCAACTTTTTAACAGGACAGCAATAAACATGTTGGTTCCTTCTTATTGTCCTTGTCAGTTTCACTGGGTTTTGTCAGTTCAGATTTCTTGGTTGGTGGCTGATAGAAAGCATCAGATAAGGTTTTAAGACTTAGTAATTTGTATATGTAGTTATAAAAGCATTCCTAAAACCTAATTTTACATTCAGGTGTTTACCTCTTCCTTTGAAAGAATTAAGAATAAGTAAGCTCCAATGGGTAAATCTCATCAATGCCCTTCTTTGTATGAAAACCAAACATTACATATAATAGCTATAAATATTTCCATTTTTAGCAAGCGATATCTCGAACAGTTCTGGGCTATAGATAAGACATTAAGGCTCAAGCTGTGAGTGATTGAGCATTGCCACCAAAGGTACTAAGAAAAAAGTGTAAAAAATAATGCAGTCATAACATCCTAGGACAGGATTATATAAGACTCAACTTAGAAGTGCCTAAAATGAAAAAAAAAAATCTGCTTACCTTCAATCCGGCAGGGTAATCCGATCCATCCCGAGGTGTCTTCCATCGCGTAATGCATCGTTTCCAAGCCAGTGCACTGGGCGGTGCCATCTTCTCCTCTTTTTTCCTGGTTCCTCTTCCTACGTCACCCCATGCAGATCCGTCGTGATGTAGGTGACGTAGGTTGGAAAAAAAACCTGCCGATCTCACTGCCTCACTGCCAATCTCATTGCCCATGCATGAAATTTTCTCTTTTCACGAAAATGCTCCCTCTGCACATACCCGAGATGCTTGGGCATGTGCAGAAGGAGAACCCAAGAGCCTCTCGGGATGCATGACATAGGTATCCCGAGAGGCTTTGCACTCCCATTCATTCTCGATTGGCTATGCGATCTAGAATTAGAGGGCAGTGCTGCACCCTTTTTTTTTTTTTTTTTTAAAAAAGGGTGTTGCACTAAAAAAAAAACCTAAACAAACAGAATTTTTACCTTGCATAAAAGGGTTGTCTACCCTTTCATGTAATGTGAATTTTCTGAGTTTAGGTACACTTTAAATACACCTTAAATTATAGGTTCCCCAAAAACTGCTAACCCAAGGTTTAGGTTGATAAGCCAAATCACCCACTAGCTTCATGATGTGTGGGGTCCAAGGAATGGAATCTAGATTACAGGCTATAGTCTTAAAATATACATATATCTAGGGGAAGGGGGTACTTTTCTCTGATGGTGTCTGACTTAATGAAGCTTGAACCCATGTGTGAGAGAAACTTTACCTGATTTACCACGTTATGTGATAAAGTATACATGTGTTCATTTTAAGTATCCAATCATGCGTAAGAGAATTAAAACAAAAGAGAGTCTTTTCACATAATTAAATTTTTGAAATTAACACAGGTTCACTGCATTTTATAGGTTAATAAAAATCACAGTTTTTTTCCCATTTCAAACAATTCAATCTACATACATGAATAATTTTGAAAATTAACCTAATTATATATTATTCACATATAGGACAGAAATCCCATACACATTTACTCATGCAAACGGCAGACAGATGATTATATAAATAAATACTCCAATTATTTTCAGATTGTTGACAGAAACAGACGTAGAGGCTGCAGCTTTCCAATTACAACAACACATCAACAATAAGAAGGACACAGCGGGAAAGATCACACGGTGGTAACAGAGTTACTTGCCAGCAGTTGAGTTAATGAACATGTTATAGGGAGGGGTTTGACGTGGCAATATATTGCTGCAGTATATATGTTGCTGAGGAGACACTTTTAGAACAAGCACAGCATACTGTGAAAATGTTTTCCCAAAAGGCATTGCTCTAAATACTAGAGGAAATTATTGCTTTTCTTCATTGTCTCCATTGTCATCGCAATGCTAGAGGCAGCTCAATACAACTCAAATTTACTCTTGCTTAATTTACATTGACCTAGAAGTTCACATTCCTCATAATGATTTTTTTTGTTCTGTGAATGATAAGTGGCTTAGTTATTAGTAATTTTAAAGAGAAAAGAAAATGTTTCCTTTTTTCATGGAGATCATTTTAAATTATGATGATGGAGTTAATTGCTATTCTTTCTTTCATACCATTGAAGTAAGTTGTTGTGGGTATGCAAAAAATATTGAAAGAATAGTTAAATATGAATATTGCATATTAATATTTAATATATATAATATTGCATAATTATATCTCAAGCTGACAGGTGGAAAAATTGGAGAATATACATGGTTGCATAGTATGTCTTGTCTAAGTTCAAAGGCTGAAGCCCTCATTTAGGTCTTGGATTTGCAGTTTTTACCTTTTTTGTTTTTTAATTGCACTTTTCTAGTAAAATTCACATGCTATTATTCACTTGCTGATTTGACTTACATCTTTTTTGATAAGAAAAGGAGGACATTACAATGCTGGGTAGATGAAGCAGGTCAGATGTCCTATTTAGCTACCAAGCATATGACCTAGAATTGCACTTAGAAATTTCTGGAACTACTCAAACATCATATTCCCAGGAGACTGACCAGTATCAAACATGGCTCTGAGCCCCAGAAAGGAGCTTGAAATTGGGCAAAAGTATAAAGAAATTTTTAGAGGTGGTGAAACTTTTTTTAAACTTAAAAAAAGATCGATCTGCAGGGCTGGAAGTGGCAGGTAAGATTCTTAACTTACTTTTTCAAGAATAACAAAAAACTAACAAATGCTTTTGTGTGCATTCCTTTAATGCAGAATACAAGATCTCAGAAAATCTGACCCAAAGACTTTAATAATAAATGACTGCCATTTCTGGATATTGATAGTTAAAATGGACATAATTAGAAGACTGAACAAAAAAAATAAAAACTGATGTTGGAAATATACAGGCAGAACTCAGGCTGCTGGTCAGTGAAAGCTGTACTGGGGCTTTTCTGTACAACTGCTGAGGCCAGCAGGAACCTCTCTCCCTCCGGTTTGCCATCTCAAAGATGTGACAAATGTGTGGCGAAGGAACATTCATTTTTCATGGAAACACAGCCGTTGAACAATGTGGGAGACATGTCAAAATGATGTATTTGTATAGGGTGCATCCACTGCTAACAAGTACATGGTATGAAGTGTTGAAGAAGAATGTATGCAAATGTTAACTAAAAGCTAAATTAAAGCAGAACTTTGATAAAACTCTTAATATGAAAAGAATATAGGGACACATTCCACTAGATTATCAAACATGAAAAGTAACCTCTCTTTTTCCTTTTCATTTCCATTAGGTTTCCATATTCTCAGGATCCAAGATGCAGAGTTCTGAATCTTAGTGATGTCACAACAGATTGAGATCATGCCATATTACTTCCTTGATTTGCTGATCAGTTTATATTTCACAATGAATATCACATGTGCATGGGTAACCCGTAGAACCAACAAGATTGTAACAGCTGTTGGCCAGTTCTAAAATCAAGTAGCTATTGGCTCAAGATGATGTGGATATGATATAGATGGCACCAGTGTTAGAAAAGAATGATGGACTTAGGGGCACTTGTGCCAGCGGACCTAAAGTAAAAGATTACGTAAGCTGGCATTTCTGACCTCATTCTAAAAACAGCGTCTCCTAATTCTCTGCTTATTATACCCCATATAATAAAAAAAATTCATATAATATATAATAATCATTGACCTAGAATGAGTATGCAGCTCAGGCGTTCAACTAATTGTCACACAATTATCTGCATGCCTGTTTGAAGTGTGTAACTGAAACAACTGAAAGGAGAATTTTACCTGTTATATTCACCTGTCCCCCTTTTGTCGCAGGGCACCACCATTTTCTGCCTTTTTTTTTCTTTTGCATCCTGATCTTCCATCATCTTGATTTACCTGGCCGGGATGATGTAACTCCCGTGCAGGCGCATGAATTAATTCAGTCCTGGCACATACAGTGAAAGCTGGGATTATTGGCTCCCATGTGATATCAGACAGATTATCGCAGAGGGGACATCGCCTTTACCTTTCTGCAATAATGACCTGCCTGATCAAAAATACCAAAAGATTTACTTCCTGGCACTTTCGGTTCAGCAATTACAGCTTTCTTTATTCCTAATCATAATAATAATAAGTAATAATTTAAATTTAAATTCATATGGCTATATGAATGCTAACTTTTGCAGGATAAAGTGTAGCTACAAGTTCCCACCAGTATTAGAGTTTAATTGAGCATATATAGCAGAATATTCTCCAGGAAAAGTAAGCATATTGGCTCTTCTCTACTATTAACAAAACCCTATGTTAACATTTTATTACATGTACACTTTAATTCCTACATGTTTGTGTATGGTTGGTCTACCTTTGGAGTATACTATTTCAGCCCTATTTAGTGTTTACCACTCCCTATAAAACAGCCTGTTTTGCCCCCCAAAAAATAAAAAAGATAAGCATCTTGGTAATCATGGTAAGGTAAAAATAAGCTGCTTAACAATTTGTTATGTTAATGGAGAATATTTTTCATGTTGGTGACCCATTTATTTAATAGTGTAATTCTATCCCTAAATCAGATCTATATAATATTATATCAAATGGTATTTTCCCTTGTGTGGTAAATTATGCTGGTTGATAAATTCAGGTCAATGAGCTGTCATATTACATAAAAAAAATCACTGTTTGATTGCATGTCAGTAGGGAAATCCATTTTGACTATGCTAAAGATTTGCTACCCTGTTTCCCCGATGATAAGACACTGTCTTATTTTTTTTTGAAGGCCAAAATATGCTCTAGGGCTTATTTTCAGGGGGATGCCTTATTTACCCATGAAGAAGCTTATTTTTCATTTTTACCTAAAAAGGGGGGGCTGTCTTATTTGATGGCCCTGCCTTATCATCGGGGAAACACGGTATAATGTCATACATTACTTATTAGCCATAATTTCCACATAATTTTCATGTGAATTAAATGCAGCATATTGATTTTTTATTGCTTTTTTTTTTTTAAAGTTTTTAAAGGCTTCCATCAAAACCTATAATTTGATTTTGGCAAATGGTTTATTCTGACTCAGTCACAAGGCTGCAATGTACGCTTTTGAGACAATCTTACTGTGTATGTCTGTCTGTACCCACAGAAAATCGGATATTACACAATCACACACAGTTATAGATAGCTTCAACTCAGATGTATAACGCAGAGTTCAGGGGTTAGTAACATGTAACACATAGTTCAGGGGTTAGTAGCATGTAACGCAGTGTTCAGGGGTTAGTAGCATGTAACGCAGAGTTTAGGGGTTAGTAGCATGTAATGCATAGCATGTAACGCAGAGTTTAGGGGTTAGTAGCATGTAACGCAGAGTTTAGGGGTTAGTAGCATGTAACACAGAGTTTAGGGGTTAGTAGCGTGTAATGCAGAGTTTAGTGGTTAGTAGCATGTAATGCAGAGTTTAGGGGTTAATAGCATGTATAACATAGTTCAGGGGATAGTAGCATGTAATGCAGAGTTCAGGAGTTAGTAGCTTTTATTGCGGTAGTATGTTAAGTGCAGGCTTTAATGGTTAACATTGAGTGTACCCCATAAATATTGACAGTAAAAAACATAAATGCCCACAATTAATAACAAATCAGCTCCATATGTTTTGGTTGGTCAGATGACCTAATGTTAGTGCATGGACGTAGGAGATTCCTTCACACATTAAGCAACCAGCTGGATCTTCCTGAAGCACATGCCCTGCCCTATACTCTAAAGGCACAGTGGCACATTGCATGCTAGGACTGGCTTATCTACATTGTGTAGGCTAAATTAGCACCCCCAACTGCAAATAAAAGTACTAGCTGGCAGCCAGGCCCACCCAATGTTATTTTTTATCGGGCCCAGCAGTACTTCTGGTACGTCCTGCAGGTCGTCCTGCACACTAGCACACATAAGATTTGAGGCACACTGCTGACAGAGTTAGGGGAATAAGGCTTGAATCTCTGCTCCTAAAATTGCCAATGGCAACATTCTGTCCTTTTAGTTTTACATCATATTAGTCTGTTTTTATACTTCATGTCATATACAGTAGCTGTCAGTTGTATGACGAGATCTTACATGGGCACATGCACCACTCCATGCACCCTGCCTAGTGGTTTATCCCCTCTCCAGGACAGCTATGAGCAATAGAGAAGGCATGTTACTGATTTCCCATGAGATTATTTATTAATGTATTCAGACAGATTGCTGGCCCTTTCTCCCAAAAAGCTGAAGTTGACAGTCTTTCACCTTATAAAGGCAATCCATGGTACTCATGTGTCTTTTTCCTCTCACATCAGTAAAAAAGAATTGCAGCAGATCTCTTTTCAGAGAGTATAAAGTTTTTAAAGTAAGAAGCATTTCTCTAGGGTACTGGGAGCCTAAAGCCTAAGGCACCTGCCAAAGTTGCCTTGCAATCAACCTGCTCATTTTACGATCTTCCTGGGCATAGTTTCAAAAGCTCAATAGTACAAAGCTTTATATTTTTGAAGCACAAACTTTTGTTATTACATCAAACTACTGAAATAACAGCAAGCCATACTAGTTGCTTCTAATGATGCTAAGAATATTACACATTTTTAAGTGAAATAAAAATGTAAATTTTTTTTACAGCAACAAGAGTTCCGATCTGTGTCCTTTGACATGTCATCTTATTTTCCCCATTGTATTAGGAGGAGTAAAAACTTTATGTCTTACCAAAAACGAAAATAGTAATCCACATGCTTACTTTTATCCTGAAACTAAAATAAAATCTTTTTGATGGGCCCACCTTTTAAAAAAAGAGAGCTTAGTTAACAAACACAATACATATACATTTTGCCTCTGTAGGCATTTGTAATACTACTGGGCCTAGTTTTTCTGCACTGGGTTGAGAACAAGGAGTATCCAAATCACTTAGACAATGCCATAGTGTTATTCTATCTATCTAACCCCACTGTTTTACTTTACCTGCTGTGGTTTGATTTAATCTTGCCTGTTGTCTCAGTTGATAGGCTTCAAAGTCGAATGCTTGACCTTCTTCATTACCATTATCATCTTCAATCCCGTCAACAACTCTGTTAAATTGAAAGTATAATTACTGTTTATTACCTTAAGTGCATTTTAGACCTGTAGGGCAAAATCCTCACATTATTTAACTAATAAACTATAAGTATGGTGAGTATAGCTGTATTAGTGGACTTTTACCAAAAAAACCTAAACAAATACCCAAAAATATCTGTGCAATTTTTTTTTAAATTAACTTTTAATTTTTGTCAGCACTGGAAAATATTTAATTATTAAAGGTATATATATGAAAAACAATAAAACACAAATACAAATAGGAATGTATACAGTTTTTACAACATCTTTTCTACAAAATCCCATACATTTTATACCAAATATGTTTTTGTAGAACTGTTTTTACACCTGTATGAGATTTTACAGTTTTTCAACAATTTTCAACTCAACTTAGAGACATAAACTATTGTTGGTAATGTTTTTCTATGAATCTACTACAGTTTGTATTAAAGGGTAGGTAGACCAAGAGGTGAGAAACCTGAAAAAAGCATGCTGATCCCAAGCATTTTTGAAATCCCTTAGTAATGAACGATTTATCACATCTGCTAAAAGTCTCTTTCAAGTATTCATTACTCTTGGAAAATGAATTTTATGCATACACTGTGAGATTCCTTTTGAAAATATTAGTTGCCTGACATGTTGATCTATATTTTATTCCTTAATATTTTTGCAATCACTGACCAACAAATAGTAAGCAGAGCAGATGCTCTGAGCTAATGACATTTTAATACATACTAAGTAAGCAGTCCTTCAGGAAATTCACCAGGTGAACATTCATTATTACTTTAGGTAAAGTAAATATTCACTTACTGAAGTGGGTAGAGGGGTAATAGGGTCAACTCCACAGAATAACCAGATCAGATTTTTTTTATATTGGCTCAGTTCTTCTCTTTTCATCCTAATCAGAATTTTGAAGTTTCATATTCACATTTAGCCACACATTTTTGTGCATGTGCGACAACCTTAATTTGCAGACTGTGGAGCATTGCTATTCATTTTTACCCAGCCACATCATAGGTACATAGATTAAATTGGCACCAACATTGGGATATACTAGATGAAAGGGTAAACCTGGATCATTACCATTCACCCATGGGTAAGAACTCTACTCTTTGGTCATGTTTATTTAAAAAATAGTCAATTTGTTTAAAATCTATTAGAGTTTCCTATTCAATATTTTTCTATAGAGACCATTTGGAGCTCTTTGTTACCCCTCCCATTATCCTTGGCTGAGGTGTAAAGCTTGTTGATTCAGGGGAGTCCATGTGTCGTTGTGAACAGTTGTCCAGCAACCTTAATCTTTTATGACTTTTTGGAGTGTCACCAAGTAATGTAACTGTATGCTTTGGTGGTTCACATGATTTTTTGATCTACAATATTCCAGTTTACAACTAATCTCTGGTGTGAGCTCTGAGAAGAGCCAAGGCTCAGAGTCTAAGCAGTAACCAGGTTTCTCTAGAACCTCTGATGGTGAGCATGTTGTGCTGCTGATTACTGCCAGGTTGCAGTCCCAGGGCACACCAAGGTAGTCAATATGAAACATGGTACCAAATCAAAAAGAAGAAAGATAGTCAAGGAAGGCCAGGGTCGAGGCAGGCAGCAAGCAAGAGTAGTCAGGTCACATGACAGGGGTCAATTACCAGGGATCCAGGAGACAGACACCTGTGACACAGGGGCCACTGCAGACATAGGGGACACAGGAGACACTGAAAGCAACAGAAGGCAAAGGTGACACAGGAATATCCACAGACAGACAGAAACACTGGAACAGCACAGGGAAGTTGGCTGGGAACCAATAGACCGGACAATGAGGGCTAATGCAGGAGCTGGACAGAGAAAACACTGAATTATAGCTATATACGACCTAAGTTATTGGTAAGTTATTTGTAACTATGTCTGCTCAGGAGAGGTATGAACATATGATTTATGTCCTGCAAAGATTTCCATGAATCCCACTCTTAGTATTGTATAAGAAATAACTTATCCTTGAGAATAAATTAAATACACTAGATTTCATCCAGGAGTTCTGTAACCCATTGACTTACATGTCCATTAAACTACTCAATGAATTCATACATCCTTAAAATTTATTGAAGGCTACTAATTAAGTGTTGGTATTTTGTTACGTTTATTAATATTAGTAGTACTATAAACCATAAGCTTTTAGTACACAATTACAAAATATTGGTAAGTTAATGACTGCAGGCACCTTTTATTTTACCGGGGTCATCACACATGAACATTTGAGAATATCCTCTTACATGCCTGAATGTGCTCCATGACTTGCTGACAATGTAATTATTTTAAAGCCTGAGGCACATAAATAATGTACTGCAGCTTGCACAATACAGTTTGCTTATATGTCACTATAACCTTACATACATGTGAGCAGAGACAAATTATGTATTGTTATACATGCATGTATGCTGTGTGTGCATGTTAAATATAACTAGATATCATTTTAGGCACACATTCATTTTTGTTAGTGACAGTTTTGTACCATTATCTGCGATACTGGATTTACAGATGAAGCTCACATAAAACACACATGTGAGCCGGAGCTACGCTGCTTGACTGTGATACATGTATTTTATACAGAGACAAATGAGTCCCCCATGCTGAGTCTATTTTAGTTTAGTTGACATTCTTGCTTTGCCTTTTATTTGTGAAAGTTGTCAATCATTTGAGGCTGGTACTTATAAGCGCCTGAGGCAGAGGATCCAGGTCAGTCTCTCAATTTCCTGTGTGTCAAGACATGAGGAATAAAAGGGCAGAATAGATAAAATAGCACTATTATTAGATGCAAGAGCCTTTCATACATCTATTATGACTAAAAAGGCTGCATTTAAAACCGAATCAGGCTCCAGCTGGTGAATGAGTTTAATTCCTTGTGTTTTTTAATATGTAAATGCAAGGAAAATTAAAAGGAACTTGTCAGATTTAAATATAACATTTTACACTGCCCCTGATTCATCAAACAAAATCGGATTATCGGTCGCGCATTCGTATTAGCGATCCGGAATCGCGCGCGATCGCGCTATTCAACAACCGGAAAAGCCGAGTCCCGGACCGCGGTAATCCGCGATCGCGGGTCGCGCGTATTATCGCGCTTCCCGCGATCGCGGATTTCAATGATGAATCAGGGGCACTGTGTCTGATGTAAAAAAAAAAAAATTAAAAAGCAAAGAAAAATGCACCCAATAGTGTAAATTGAAGTAACCCTGGACAATTAAACTATTTCTATAATTATCCAACAGCTAGAATTTCACGTGTGCCATCAACATTATGCTATATATAATAGGCACACAAAGTAAGTTTGGGTGTAAATTCATGCCTCATCACCAATGATAAAAATAATAGCTTAGTGTTTTTTAAAATGTTATTATTAATAAACACTATTTATTATTAAATAGAGTGCATTAGATTTAGTGCTAATGCATTTCACTAAGCAGTATGAGTTATTTAAACTCTAGTTGTAAATTTATTTATTTTTTTCTTAAAATACAAGAATGTGTGGTGTATTCAAATTTTTATAACCATGCAATCCCCTATATAGAAGCACCCAAGGTGGGGGAGAGAAGAGCAGGACTTTGAGCCAAATTGGTTGTATGCAAGTTTTGCTGGATCACCTAGGTTCTTCCATCATAGTCTATCTTCTCAAGTCTAGGTGAGCTTTGAAAAATCAGGACTGTGTGTCATCCACCTGGCTGTCCTCTGTATGGCTGAGTTATGTACATATCAGAACTGCATAATTAGGTAAAATAGTGCCCGTCTCTTGCAGTATTATGGGTAAAAGAGCAGCTAAAAGCTATAGGAGAGAGTGAGCAGTAGCCTAGAATATTCCAACTGCTAACCTTGGACATTGCCATTAGAAAAAGTAGAAATCTAGTATGCTCCTTATTTCTTTAAATTGTGAATATGTCTTTTAGGATCATATGGATCTCAAAACAGCATTTTTGGGATGAAAAAGTTTCTTTTTATACTACTTACATTTATACTATGTACAGATGGTTAGATTTGCTCTGCTGGCAATCCCTCAAATCTGCAGGGTCAGATCTTCACACATGGCTGTCCCATGTATTGAACTAATAAAAAAGGTTCCTTAGGACCAGCTGGCTTAGCATGTAGATGAACTAGTAAGGAGTTCAAAGGATGCAACTGTGTAACTGTTAGATCTAATCAGTTATAAAACAGAATCCTGGGAGAAGACAACCATCATCACTTCAGGTTTATTACTTTTAGACGGCTTTTTTTTTCCCTGCTGCTTGCTGCAATCATGAGGGTGGTATTTTATTACATTAGGACACTTTGCCTACAGCAAAATATTTCAGAAATCCCCTGATGAAAATTTAATTAACGTCTGGCTTAGTGAATAGCAGGAAAAATGGAATGAGGTTAAACTACATTAAACAAGAGTGTTAATGTGATTCTTGTGTTCTATTATATGATGTACTTTAGGAGGTGCTAATAACTGTTTTTAAAGATCATAAGATGTAGAGATCGGCATTATAGAGTTGTGATTATCAGTATAAAAGAAGGGTAGATAGATGTTAAAATAATACAGATTTACTATAAATTAACATAATAAATGTTCTGTATAAAAGTACTGCGGTGTGAAGGTATAAGAAAAAAAACAATATTTTCTTCTTAAAAGGGCCCTAACATCAGATGTACTTTTAAAATGGAACTTCAATTTAAACTGTGAATTGCATAAATATATAGTCTGCTCTGTTTCTATTGTCATTATTATTATTTTCTTTTGCAAGGCTGCACTGTCCTGAGAAGTATCTTTACTGCTCTGGCACTTACACAATTCATTTTCTGCATTAAAGAGATGTTAGAATAGGAACTTTAAAATGCTGAGCTCACGTCAACAGTTCCTCCAGGGGCATCAAGATATCTGATAGTAGAATTCCATTCCATTCATATGATTTATAATATGACTTAGTATTCCCCAATCTTTTTATTGAAGCTCAGCAGCCAAAATGTTGCTCATCTTTGGAACCTTTCAGCACCTCTGCGAAGAGGTCAAGCTTGTCTTGCATACAGATTGTCAAAGTAGCTAATTGCAGTCTTCAGTTTGTGCCAGTGCTACCAAGGCAAGCGGTTTTGAAAGTTTGCTGTAAGAAGCATGGGGCGCATATATGGGTTTTTGAAAAAGAGAATTATGTTTTTGGCCACTGTATGTATGCATGAGACCTGGGAATCAATAATTTTGCAGAAGCATACTTGTTCTGTCCTCACAACACTGTCCTGTGTAGTGCAGCTAGACAGGCAGCTAAACACTGTAAATAAGGCCAATAAGCGGAGAAATCTGCTTCTTGACTGAGATTCTCTGAACTTTATTGTCTTTCCTCATTTACTTTAATTTTTTTTTTTTTGAGACTACAATACAATACAAACAGATATATATCAGTATACAGAGTACAGCAATATATAGCTTACATCTAGCTATCTAATGCATAATATTTCTACATGCTTCTTCATAAAATGCTATCATAGAGGGCTACTTACAGACAATTCGTTTGCCAGGCTTGATGGGAAGGACAGATGCTTTTCACTGAGAAACTAAGATGGAGACTAGGCGGGCCTTTCACCATCCTGTAAATCTAGATAATTTCTTGTTGCTGGCTAGAATATATTATGCAAAGACTGCTTACAAAAAAAACAACCACTAGAGGGCAGTAGAAAAGCTAATGTATATCAATACTATTGTCTCTGCTAAGATGCAATGAAGGCAGCACAATACTTTTTTTTTAACCATGTGCATTTATTGTTATAGCTTATAAATTTTTAGCTTATCAGCTGTAGGTATTATGCATGTAGTCTAGGTAATATGACCATGGAACATTGACAGGTCTTTATTTAGCCCTTACAGAAAGCCGAGTGCTTTCTTTAATGATGCATTTATGTGTTTTTATTTAGGCATCATCTAGGGGCCAGCATTTACTTCCTGGATTGAGATGCTGACTCATTTGAGTAAAGGGCCCACAGTATGATACTAAGCCGATTAGAGCCTAATATGGCCGCACAGCAAACTGCTGCTGTGTGACTGGAAGAGGAAACCCCACTGTGAGCAACAAGATTTGTTGGCCACAACTCAGTGGGCAAACACAACATGTTGTGTTTGCTAAACCATGCCACCATCTGCCACAGCTGCATGCAAAACACTGCTTCTATTCAATTGAATGTAAGAGGTTGAGACTGCGACTCCTGGGACTCACCACAGGTCTGGAATTATACAGATATCTAACACATCAGCTGGTTACTGTGTTCTCTCAAATGTAACATACCGTAAAGTTACAGGGATATGAGTCTGAGGAAATACTTTATTCCACCTACAGAAAGCTAATTACTTTATCTCATTTGACCACAGTTAAAGGACTGTTTTCATGATAAAATATAGTAGCTTCAAAGTGTTGAAGTGTAACTTTAATTCATATTTTAAAGAATATTCATTGTAAAAATTTGGCAGCTATATATGCACACTCTTCTTTGTTGCTTAGTAGCACCTTTACAGCTTTGTTTGTTACCTTCGAAAATGCTTTTAAAACCTCATAGCTCCCATTTCCTAAGTGCTGAGATACAAATGACTTACATGGTATTAGTGACATCAATTTGTATTAGGTCTCCATCAATTTCAGACAGCAGCATCCATTTAAAGAATTTTAAATCTGTAAAGCTAGCTTGTTATGCATCAAAGTTAAGATGAAATAAATGTTATAAAAGAGGTACCTGGGACTTAAATCTGGTGGTCCTAGGCTTGTAACTGTTGGAAGGTTGAGTCTTAAATTTTTATCCCGTCTTCTGCTGTTAAAATAGGATTCATTTTCTAACCTTGTTTTTGAGTTAAGATTTGATGATTTCATTGGCGACTTGTATGGGACATTTCCAGAGAATGGTTTTAGATTAATCCCCAGAGAGCTATTTGAAGGTTTTTTGTACTTTGTGTTCCTTGTACGAATGGGAGAAGGAGATGAAGGTTCATCTTCCCCTGTCTCTTCATCATCATCATATTCTACGATGGATGATAGCCTTTTATTTACACTGCCATTTCCCCTTGGTTCTGTCTGAAAAACAAAATATTTTAAGACTTTAAAGTTGGTTTAATTGACAATTATTGTGTTTTATGATGTTATGTTCTTCAATTTTTAGATTATAGTGTTGAAAGAGCAAAGTCAAACAACACAGGCAATTAGGCGAAAGTCTTGGTACACTATAAGATCATCATTCTTTCCTTGCAAAACTGCTACTTAAATTCTGCAACTATGTACCATTTTTGTTCCTTTTTATACAACAGAGATTAAAAATGCATTTATTTCCTTGCAAACTAATAAAGAGTTATTGATTAGCACACGCACATTACAATCGCAGATACAAACACACCACTTATTACAACCATGTAAACCATAAAACTTTACACGATATATGATCGGTATTCCATCTGACTTGATTGAAACTTAAAACAATGCGTCTGATTTAATAAAGCTCCCCAAGACCGGAGAAGATTCCTGGAATAGATTTTGTAAAATCCTTGCTGTTATTTAGCAAATATTTTCAATCCTAGACTAGATGGATTACTCATGATAGTCTTCAACAGTCCATGTGTGCTTCGATAAATTAGACCCAATATCTATCAAAAAACACAACAGAAAGCAAGATATCTAGAATTTACTAGAGATATCTAGAGTTACAAAATTCTCTGAAGATGCTATGGAACACCTAAGAAACTTCACTGTTATTTTTCATCAGTATTAAAAGTATGTTTGAGATGTGGGAAAGCTAATGGTTCCCACCATTCTTCTTTCTTCCCACCAATTCTTCCCACCAAGACCCACCATTCTTTTTGGCCTATCAACGCCTATGCCAAATCTCTCATTAAACATTCGTTTAAAGCTGCTAAATCCGGTATTCTTCTACTCTGGAATCACCCCTACCTACCTATGGCGGTATTTTGGTCAACAATATAATGCCTATAGAGGATCTCAATTCTAGTTTACATGATGGCAGAGAGAAATTGGTATTCCAGGGTCCTCCTGAATACAAACGCCACCAAGATCTCCCATGAACAGACCTGACCCAAACTATTAGATTTAGTTTACATATTTTAGAACTGTACTTTGAATAAACATAAATATTTTTGCATTCCATTTTTCAGTTGCTACTTTTTGAGCGTGTTTTTCTGTACAAGGAAGCTGTGGCACTGAACCCTATTTAGTGGGAACCAACTGGTATTATTACTAGTGTTAAGCTTTTACTTTGGAACATCTAACTTGGAATCTTGATTGGAAATTAGCCTTCAGATAGCTGTAATATTGGGTTACTATATTTACTTACTACGAGTATTGACTTATTATAGTTATATGAAGAAAATATGTATGACAATCACTAGGGGATATAAAACAGTATTTTCTTTCAATGACCTGTTTGAATATCTTCAGGCAGTCACAGATAAAAAAAATAGGGTTAAAGTTTGAAAATATTTTCATTTAGTTGTGTTGCTACATATAAACCATTTTTATATTTACTGTCAGATTATATCATTCATTTTAAATCAGAACAATATCCCCATTTGAATGTAAACAAGTTGTATATCCACAACCTTGTGAAGGTTAACAACATGTGAAGGTTAACGCTGCGTTTTCATATAATTTATATTCTAATTAAATAATTTATTTAATATATTACATATTTAATATAATTTGTATATTTATTATTAATATAATTTATAATACAAATATCAATGAAAAAAAAATAAGGATTATTACTCATAGTTTTAGCTGAAAAGTTCACTATCATAAAAACAAAGAGGTAGGTTCCAGAATTTACATAATCAGAAAGTTTAAAACAATAATTACTGTTTTTAACAAAATATTTCTACAAGATATTATTAATATATTTTATGGTTGTTAAAAACAGCAGTTATAATAATATACATTTGCATAATATATTTATAAAATAAAACACTGTATATTTACATCAGGAATATTTCCTGATGACTGTACAGACAGTGATTGGTAAGAGATTGAGCAGTGGCATAAACAATTTGTATTGAAGAACAAGGTAATGCTCCTTTAGGGGTCGATCATTTGTTGATTGTACACACACTAGATAACAGCAGATCATTGAACAAATTAATCTGCCAGAATTGTCCTGAATCTTTGTTTTTCATTATTATTTGTCACAAGCTTCATAAATGGTTGTAGAATGATGGATCGGCATCTTTGGGACATGTGCGTTTTAAACAGCATTTATCTAGAATGTGTACAAGCCTTTGTACTTGTACTTTGTAATCTTGTTTGCCATTTTCCTTGGGGAGTATAGCCTCCCCAATGACTCTATCTTTTTAGCTGTTTTAGTTTTATCCACCTTATACAGATTTAGTAGAGTAATGTGAAGGATTCTAGTCTTTAATGCCTAATTCATTGTTCATCCAGTCCCTTCCTCTTCTAGTCTAAGGGCCATATTCTGCACGCCTGCTTGTCCTTCTTTGTGATATCCCCAATATATAATATATTGGGGTTTAACAGCCTTTTTCTGAACTATGGCTCTTTTTCACAACTTTTTCCTAGCCCTCATTCACATTTTCTCTCTTTGAAGAAGCAGTTGACGTTTTATAGCATTTATAGCACAACATGTCAGGTCTAATTGGCAGTGTATGTAGGCTTGAAAGAAAAAAAAACAAGGCATGAAGATTGTTGAGGCACTGAAGTATATAGGGGTTGTAAAGCATTTCTTGTTTCCTTATAAATGTTAATATGTGTCTAACCAGAAAATTTGGTACATGTAATATGATTTAATGTTTTTAACTGCTACATCAGAACAAAATTGATTAGTGCTTGATTTTTTTCAGGTTATGCCTATTTAAATTACCCTTTTGGACCATATGGGTCTTTCTGTAGTTTCAATATTTACTGTTGTTTCATAAATATCTTCCTGGAAAACAGCTTTAAAAAATGTATATATCTCATTTATCCCTGTAACCCAGTTCCCAGAGTCAGTTCTAGACTTATCTGTATTTTCTCTGTTAGCCATTATATTTCTCTTGTTTGCTTTTAAGGTCTGTGTAGCCAAACAACTAGCTATTGAAAAGCAGGTTTGATACCATCATGTACTACTTCTACATGGTACTACATGTACTACATGGTATCAATTCAATAAAAGCATTTTACAAGTATATTTGTTAAGGTTTTACAATATTCTGTGCAAAATTAGACTTTAGTACCCCTCATTAAGGTCCCAACTCCCCAGCTATATATTTTTAGCACAGCGAATAGCAGAAAAAACACTTTGAACATAGCTATCTTTGATAATAGAAAGCCATGTATAAAATGAAATTTTGAGGAGGGAAAGGTGCAAAATCTGTCACCTCAAAGGGTAGCATTCGATTTTCCAATATTAAAAAAGAAGTGAAATACCACTATTGCTGTACTGTTCCACCCACTACCTGCCTGAGCCTACCCACCTTTTACTGTTGATTTTCACCTCTAAAACTGTGATGCTCCACCCACTAACTGTCCATGTTGGTCCTCCTATTCCTGGAGATATGTTCATGCTACCACCCACTTCCTGCTCAAGCCAGCCTATCTATCAGTGGAGATTTTCATAACTATCACTGTGTCACTCCACTTACTACTCACCTTTACCTGCATTTTTTCAACTGGTGATTCTGTAGGTTGCTCAGAATGCCAGGCTTGATTATATTGTAAAAATGTCAGATCCAATAGGCAGCATGCGAATATGTTGTGACATTCAGCACCTAAATCCCAATACCAGTTTACATGTCACTGCACTTTTTAAAATAACCTACATGAGCTGTTTAGCTAAAAGAGGTGGGTAGATAATAGAAAATCTGCTTTGTGGGTGACTTTATTAAGTTTTTTTTTAACTGGTGGACCAAAGAACCACTGAAAATGTGCTTTTCTTTTTTCTAACTTTTAACTTAGCATGTCTTGTTTCACACCAACTCTATGTAGAAGTGGTTATCTTGGTAGAAGGCAGCACCCTCTTCTCCCATAAATGATCATCTGATGGAGGAATAAAAAAGCAGCAGGAGAGTGGATAAAGCAAAGGCAAAAGGATCTTTGCACTGCATATCCTCAGGTACAGCTTCCTTTTCAGGGAAAATGGTAAGACATAATGACATATTGACATAACAAACCTAACTATAATTATTGTGAGAATAGATGTCATAGGTTACGGTGCCTTCAATGATACCTCCCTGCAAATAAAGAAACACACAGGAAAAGCTGATATTTTTAGGGAGAAATTTAGGACAAATGCACAAATGTACTGTTTTAGCAGAAAAATATCATTTCTATTACCTAATGTAGCAAATCTTCAATTTTTTAAATTCAGTTCCATTTTAAATATCTGCAGATTATACCGCATTAGACCTCATTCCTAACTTTCCAAAAAGGGGAAAGCTCATGCTTTTCCTCCCTTTCCATGTCCTTTGTCTATTGACACAAAAGGGTTTTTAAGGCAAAATCCCTGCCCCTCTGACATGAATAGCTAAATAAGAAAGTATTATACTTTTACTTCTACTTCTAAGGTGTCCTTCAAAGAGTCAGGAGTCAGGGAAGTATAGATTATTCTTTTAAGGTCAGTGATTATCACGTGGTCATCAAATAGGATGCAGGCTTTCTGAATTGGCTGAGCAACCCAACCAATCCCTGAGGTGAAGTTCAGACTCAAAGAAACTGGTTAAGTTATCCCTGTTATTAAAAATTCTTCTGGGCCAGCTCCAAACATGGTTATACATAGACTGTTTTCTTGCGAAGAATATTGTCTGGTCTGAACTCATTATTTTAAATTATTATCCACCAGTAAGCATCACAACCGCATTATTAATTTTTGAAGCACTTCTTTTTACACCGGTTTCGCCACTATTAGAGGTAAAGCTCAATTTTGTGGCAAATCTTGCTTTTATTGGGCCATGTATGGCTACTTAAGAGCCAAAGACATAATCAAATGGGTTAAGACAAGATCATTAGACAAAATTAAACTTTATCCACAGAAATTACTAACCAAACAGACAAATAAAAGGCCAGAAAGGGATGTTGCAGCAACCATTTCAGCACTAGTTTTATCCTATTTTTTCTGGTGACCCCATTGAATGGCCATATGATCTGGTCTTGGTCACTTGTCAAAAAATGCAAAACTCAAAAACAGACTTAAAGACTTTAAAAAAATATGAAGTGAGTATGGATACAAGAATTAAAGTAATGCAAATACACAATGGTAACCTTAACAGCTAATTTATGACACTGGCCATAGACAGGTTGATGTTTCACCTAACTCAGCAAATTATCTGATTATTTTCAAATGTCTTGATCAGAGGCAGTTGTCTGGCCTAGTTTATTAGAAGCAGATGGTAGGCTATTCAGCATCAGTGGTTTCTCAGTTATTTTATAGAAGGGCTTGGTACTAATTAGGAAGCACTCATTTTTAAATTGATCATTACTTGGTGGAGTTTGCTAAATGAGTACAGAATGTTCAGTTTGCCAAGTGAACATTTACTTGGTTTAGCAAATGTGGTTAAACTGTGGGTAAACTTTGCATAACCACCTATGTGCAAGAAATATAAAAAAAAAACAGTAGTTTTGTTTACATTTGATTTGATGACCATTGACTGGATGACTATAAATATTCTTAATAAAGTCAACCACATAAATTCTAAGGTTCTTGAAGTTAAAGAAAAAAAATCCTAATCAACAGCCAAATAGCCTGTCTATAGCCAGCATGATTAACAAACATCTTCATGGAAAAGAGATGTAACCTATATGTAATCCTGTAACAAGAAGAATATATACAGCCATCCCCTAATAATGAATATACATAAAGAAATTTGTAAACAGATTTGGGGGTCCTTTTAAAGCCATATTCATAAAAGCGTATGCTTAACTTGGGTAAAATCTAATGTTTTTATGATATATTTATGTAAAACGATACAAAAAAAGCCTATCCAAACTTGGAAGCTAGTTGTTTCTTGCATTTAATGAAAAAACCTTTTTTTCATTCTGTTAACATTAATAAAGAATGAAAATATATATCTCTGTGAAGTAATATTATGTGTATATATATATATATATTATATAAATTATAATTCTACATGTTTTTAGATTTAAGTTTGAAAATAATAGTAGTAAATAAATGGTAGATGATAGAGAAGGGGTAAAGTTAAATTGCAGAAACTATATATTGCCTATGAAAATGAAAAAACTTTCATGAATAGGGCTGTTAATGTTGAATTCTAACATTGACTGCAGGACACCACCCTATGTTTTGTACCTGTGACAAAGTTGATTTGCAAGAGAGTCTTGACATTCTCTAAAATAAAAAAAGAAAATAATACTTAGTTAATTAAAAACAGAAAAAGCAGAATATATTCTATTTTATATGAGCTGCACTGGCATGGAACTATTCCTAATGGTTTAAGGTAAAAGCTAAAGTCAACGCCATTGGAAAACACTTTATTTATAAAATAGTCATCCGATGTATTATTATTGCTGTTCATGTCAACAACCCAGAACAAACATGCAGCAAATAGTTTGAAAATGTGGATCTACATACTTTTTCTGACTTAGAATTTACTGAAATCAGGGAATCAGTATGACAATCTAAACAATTAAAATTTTCAGAATAAGGTCCGGTCAGTGGCAACCTAAATTCTCCCATGGCAAGAAGTCCACTTTAATGCACTACAAAAACCCAAGTTAAACTTTCACCTAGCTACCTTAAAGTCATATAGCAGTCAGGGTACTGTTTGGTGGCTGACATCCTGAAAAGTTTTTTTGTCTATCTGTCTGTATCCTCTATGCTAAAACTGATCAACAAGATAGCTTGAATAGTGAAACAGGTACATTAACAGCCTCTAGTACATTGGGAAGCTGCAATGCTGCTGCAGAACCGTGGACAACATAAAAATAATATATGAAATGTAATATACCAGTAGCGCTAACTCTTTTTCTGATTCCCCCTGTAGCATACTTTTTTACCTGTCTGTAGCAAGAAAAAAATAATTGTCACCGCAATTATGAAGCTAAGAGACAATTCCCTTGCAAGGTAAAAAGCCTAACTCTAATACATCTTTAAGACATTATTACAAACATACATGCATATTTTATAATATTTGCCTAAATATATCCTTTATTGTTATAATTCATTGAGAGTTCTCCTGCAGTCACAGCTGATTGGAGGCACTCGCGTGCCTCCTCTAATCAGCTGTGACCACAAAGTTCCCTGGGTTTATATTGCCTCTATTGCCTCTATCAACCTCTATTGCCGGGGATCGCACACTGAGCTGTGTTTTTTTAAATTCATTCTCGTTTGGCAAATTTACACCGGCCGTTCTCGCTTACAATTTCGGTAAGCGAGAACGGCCGAATCTGCTGCGAGATCGAGTTTTTAAAACTCGCTCGTTGATCCCTAATCCCTGCAACGTGCATGCAAACCTTCATTCCAAATATAGGGGCACCAAAAAATGGAAGTGATTTTTTTTTTCATTTATGTTATTAGGTTATATACCAGATGGTTCTAAGAATCAAATTTCCAATGTCAAAGCACATATTGATAATCTAAGGGGATATTTTTAAGGTTTATTTAATATCTATACAGCTGATTTGGTAGCCTTTAGCCCTTTCTGTAATAATACTACATACATCGCCCTCATACAACACTCTGTCAGTCGATTTAAACTAAAAAGTTGCAGCACACAGTTTTTATACAAAATCAGGAAGGCCCTCTGTCTATATTTATGCTGGAGTCGGATTTTACTGTAAAGGTACATTGTATCCTAATAAAGTTTTATATAGCACTATTCCGTGGATAACTGCATGGATGTCTGGACATCTTGTACACTCTTCAAGTACAAAATGCTGGTGCTGACCTCCAGTAGTTCATACATAAAACATTAAAGTACAAAAAATGGTCACCAACCCTGTCCTTAAAGTACAAAGTAGGAATAAAATGTATATCCAGGACATTAATTTACCACTTTTTTTTTACTTTACTTGAATTGGATTTATTTTAAACAAAGGAAAGAAGAATGGATGATCTGTGTTGAAAATGTTTATATATCTTTTCTGTAAAAATGTGACATTTATGGATACTTGGATTACACTCAACCTTTTATTCCCAAAAGACTTCATTAAACTTCCAGACTGGCAGTTGTAAGTTGTGTCTTGGAGCACAAGACATTAAAAAATGTATTTTCCTCCTTCATAGACATTAGGAAACAAATAATGAGATGCTCATTCCTTTTTTAGTCAGCCTTAACATGCTTAATTGTCTAAAAAATGCTCAGGGGCATATCTATATAAATAAAGTACAACCAAGCTAAATAGAATCTTACATCCAAGTTATGTTTTTAGATTTGCATTCAAAGCTTTTCCACCTGAATCATTCACCAGCTTTTTATCCCAAGGGGTCTCTGGTGGCAAGATTTTCCCTTATTAATTTGTGTCTTTTGCTTGAAATGGCTCCCCAGTACTGGATATCCTAAGAATTTATTCTAAAAGTTTAAAACCTAACTCCTGGATATATATATATATATATATACATACACACTTTTGTTACAGTAGGGCTGTCCATGCACTGCAGGGGATAAATGCTCCTCTTCTATAATCCCCGATCAGAGGCACTGACATAATTTCTCACAATGCAGGGTCAATAGTTCTGCAATGAGAGCAACAAATTACTTAAAAAAAATCCATTCTAGGTTTTATGGATCACCCAGGTCCACTGATTAAAGTGTATCTTCCCAAGCCTTGGAGAGCTTTAGCAAATCAGGCCCATTGTTCCAGAAGTCTAGCGATTTGTACAGATGCCACCTAGCAAACATAAGCTGTGCTGCCATAAAATTTTCAGAGAAGAACATATGGTCTTTAATATGTCCTTATACTTTTTTTTACGTATGTATGTGCTGGGCTATGGGTTGCCTATTAGGTGAGTATCCTATGCTTTTGGGACTCATTTTTAACTTTTTTGATAGGTCTTATAGTTAAAAACAAAACATCTATAGGTCAATTTTGCATAGGTAAGCTCCTAATTAAATTACCCTAGTACAATGAATGATACTGATACTGATATTGATGGATCAATAAATGATACAGTTGACAGGAACTAAGCATAAGTATAAAATATATACGGTTAGGTCCATAAATATCTGGACAGAGACCACTTTTTTCTAATTTTGGTTCTGTACATTAGCACAATCAATTTTAAATGAAACAACTCAGAATCACTTGAACTGCAGACTTTCAGCTTTAATTCAGTTGGTTGAACAAAAAGATTGCATAAAATCGTGAGGAACTAAAGCCTTTTTTTAAACACAATCACTTCATTTCAGGGGCTCAAAAGTAAATGGACAAATTAAAAAGCTGAAAATAAAATGTTCATTTCTAATACTTGGTTGATAACCCTTTGCTGGCAATGACAGCCTGTAGTCTTGAACTCATGGATATCACCAGATGCTGGGTTTCCTCCTTTCTACCAGGCCTTTACTGCAGCGGCTTTCAGTTGCTGTTTGTTTGTGGGCCTTTCTGTCCGAAGTTTAGTCTTCAACATGTGAAACGCATGCTCAATTGGGTTCAGATCAGGTGACTTGGCCATTCAAGAATATTCCACTTCTTTGCTTTATAAACTCCTGGGTTGCTTTGGCTGTATGTTTTGGGTCATTGTCCATCTGTATTATGAAACGCCTCCTAATCAACGTGACTGCATTTAGCTGGATTTGAGCAGACAGTATGTCTCTGAACACCTCAGAATTCATTCGGCTGCTTCTGTTCTGTGTCACATCATGGATAAACACTAGTGTCCCAGTGCCACTGGCAGCCATGCACTCCCAAGCCATCACACTGCCTCCGCCATGTTTTACAGATGATGTGCTATGCTTTGAATCATGAGCTGTTCCACGCCTTCTCCATACTTTTTTCTTGCCATCATTCTGGTAAAGGTTGATCTTGGTTTCATCAAGTCCAATCTAGCCTTTCTATTCTTCAGGCTTATGAGTGGCTTTTACCTTGCAGTGCACCCTCAGTATTTACTTTCATGCCGTCATCTCTTTATGGTAGACTTGGATATCGATACGCCTACTTCCTGGAGAGTGTTGTTCACTTGGTTGGCTGTTGTGAAGGGATTTCTCTTTACCATGGAAATGATTCTGTGATCATCGACCACTGTTGTCTTCCGTGGTCGTCCAAGTCTTTCAGCGTTGCTGAGTTCATCGGTGCTTTGTTTCTTTCTCATGATGTACCAAACTGTATATTTTGCCACTCATAATATTGTAGCAATTTCTGGGACGTTTTTTTTTCTGTTTTTGCAGATTAAGGGCGGCTTGTTTCACCTGCATGGAGAGCTCCTTTGTACAAGCACCCACCCCTCAAATCAACACCAGGCCTTTTATCTGCTTAATTGATAATGACATAACGAAGGAATTGCCCACACCAGCCCATGAAATAGCCTTCGAGTTATTAAAAACCATTAGATTTTTTTTCTTGAAACAATGTGCAACAATGTAAAAATCTGGCGTTTGACATATTCAAGGCAAGTGCAGCATAGGTAAAGTGTATGTATAACCAAAACTTTTTAGGTTTTAGACAGGATACAAAAGGATTATGGATTAAAACCCCTGCCTGGATAGTTTTTGTACTGTCTGTCTTTTATTGGTGGAATTCCTTTTCAATATCATTTTTAGATACAACAGGAGGTGAGTGAAAAATCTATGAAGAATATAGGGAATTTGCTTATTTGTATTTTATGGAAGGAGGATGCCCCTAACTTTTTGTCCTGCTGACAATAGTAATATTTTGAAATTCTATCAAGTTCATCTCATAAAACAACTTAAGAGTATGATGAAAAGCTGATAAAAGTAACAATATGAAGAACTGAGATCCACATGTGCTTCACAAGACACTGATTGGATTGAGTATCTTCTTTACTACAGTGCCTTAGGTATAATTATAGAAAATCTATATTTTAAGTATTCTTTAATCTCTAGGCTATACCACTTAACTCATGGCTACCTATGATTTTTGCTCTGATCTGCAGATACATTTCATAAATGCCAAGGTTTTGCATTTTACCCCAACATAAAGCTTGCATTTGACATTCCTTAAATAAAATCATATTTAAAAATACAATTACTTACAGAATAAAGCCATAACATAAGTTGATCTTTATATCAAACAAACAAACTTTCAACCAAACACAACGGGAAAAACACAAGGGAAAAATAAACTCTATAAAAGGCCTAAGTCCCTCTGCAGGTATGAGCTAATGACTATTCAGATATAAAAAGTAATATATTAATAGGGCTCACAAAAAGCACTAGGAATAGCAGGCTTAGGGACTGGCCTGTTACTATACTTATCAGCAATAAATTGTAATGCAATACTTAAAGCGGAAATAAACAAAAAAAAAACAACTCACCTTTACTTTCAGAGATCGGTCAATCCCTCCGGAGGTTTTCTGGATTGGGTCCCCCGTCATTCTTGATTCCCCCTCATTCTTGATTCCTCGTCCTTGATTCCATCTTCTTTGACCTTTTTCAGCCTTCTGCCTAAATCACCTGATCTTGCACTGCACAGGTGTGATACAGTGATATAGCCTGTGATAGATGGGGAAAAAAAGTGCTGATCTCAGTGCAAATGCTTGAGATTTGCATTTTCTTTTTCCCCATTGAAGAAAAAGCTCCTTTTGCGCCTGCCTGGTATCGGGCATACACAGAAGGAGCAGCCAAAAGCCTCCTGAGATGCATGACGTATGTATCCCAGTAAGCTCTACACACCCATTCTGTCTTTATCGCCATGGCTTTACCTTTTTTTTTTTTTATAAAAAAAGGGGGTTATCTAACCTTTTATGCTGCACTATTTCATAACTGGCACCCAGACATATACAGGAAGAACATATAAACTTCATACAGATAGCTTCCTTGCTGAGAGGGTGCCAGAATAAGCCTTCATAATAATATGTATTGAAGTTAGAACTGAATGAGAAATCAAATGTATCTAAAAGAAAAAAAACGGAAAACTTCATGGGGGCAAAGAACCCCATAGACTGACATTCTAATAATCAATCATTTACTCAATAGTAAGGAAACAAACTTAGGGGAAGCAGGAACAACAGATTATAAAATTAGAATTTTGAGCACCATGTATTCATCTGGAATATTTTGGGCTCAGTCATAACATATGAACTTACATCACTTTCATGGCCCTCCCGAAGATTATATGTAAGATCTTGCTGAATATCTTCCACAAATTTATGTGCATATTCTGGATAAAAGTCCAGAACTTCATAGAGACCTTTAAGGATAATACACTGTAGATCACAGTAGGTCAGAGCTTTGACATCCGCATTCGTTTTTATCACTTGATCTTTAATTGATAAAGTTGCTCCAATTAAATCTCCTTTTCCTGTAAGAATAAAAAATCATGTTAACAAAATACTACGCTGGTAACCTGTGATCACTAGATTTGTCTTGTAGATATATATTTATGGATCCATTTTACATCTAGTTCAAACAAGGTTTTATTTAAAAAAATACAACCTAAAAAAACTAAGTATTAATGTATACTAGGCACTAGGCAAGTTCACTTAAGAGGTTGGACTAAACATAGTCTATATTTTCATTTGTTGTTTTCTTCTGTCATGCCAATTTTCTGCCAGACCAGCTAAAAACTTGCCTAGTAATTCTAGAAAAGGTGGAACACATTGGGGCTGATTTATTAAAGCTCTCCAAGGAGAATATACACTTTTAACAGTGAACCTAGGTGATCCAGCAAACTTGGAATGGATCTGGTCCAGTATTGAAAACATTTGCTAACCAATAGCACATTCCCTTTAAGAAATCAATTGCAGGTTTTGCTGGATCACCCAGGTTCACTGATGAAAGTGTATCTTCTCCAGCCTTGGAGAGCTTTAATAAATCAGACCCATTATGTTCCAATAGCCTTTTCATAATGCACTGTTAAGTGCCTCAACAACCAATCAGCAGACTTGTCATATGGGGCCACTGACCCCATATAACATGCCCTTATATCTTGTTTTGACAGCTTGGCATCCCACCTCTTTAACAATCACTTTGCCTACTATGGGTACAGGGTTACTTATAGTATAAGCAGGTCTTAATTAAAATGTACTGATTTGATTTCCAGTAATTTAATAAAGATATTAACATTGGAGCGCATAGGATGATAAGAAGTGCATGGATATTCTAAAATAAATAAATAAATGAATGAAAAAAAGACAAATGGCACAAATTGTGGAAAACAAGGTATTTTATCTTGGGTCAAAGAAAAACAATCAAACTCTATATATCATTGGCAATTTCTCGACTTTTTTCTATATATAGTATGCTGCTAATGTAGTAGTTGTATAAGGAAGGTGTGTCATGTTATTATATATAGTATTTTGTCTGCATTTTGTTGTTCTAGTTTAGCCAAGGAGGAGAGTATACTAATGAGTTAGAAGCATTGACCAGTCTCCCGCATTGTGTACCTCCTACTTACTGCTGTACTATGGTTCACTCATACTGGAATGTCTAGAAACCTAACAAACCAGGCTGTTCCCCAGATATAAAACATCCACAGAGTTATAAAAAAGTAAACCAATAACCACTTCGGGAGGACTCTAAGTAGAAGGTAACAGAATGGGATCTTTTAAATATAAAGTGGTTTACTCTACTATACAACTGCGTCAAAAAAAATATGCTGCACATTAATAAAGTATAGCTATGTGCTTTACAAATGTACTAGTGCATGTAATGTGAACGAGGGGATGTTAAAAATTGCCAGGAGAACCTGGTCATGTGACCTGTCAAGCTCAGAGGGCTCTCTTTAGGTGCAAAACTCTATATCATACTTTAGGATACATACTGCTGCCTACGTTTAGTCAGTTTAAGATGATGGTATTCAGTAGCTCTGGGGAATATAACAGAAAGCTGTACATTATAAATAAGCAAATTGGGTTAGTTTATTTTTCTACCCACAGATTTAGTTTATTCTAATTTACTGTGTGTGGACCACAAGTCCTTATGCTCAGACTTAACATTGCCAATGGTAAACAACAGCATTATTCCATAATTACTAATAAAAAAATACATTTAGGAAATTATTTAAAAAAGCTAAAGTATTCCTAAAATTCCTTACATACCGTGCAAAAAATACAAACCGCATGACAAATGAAAGATAAATTGCTCTGTCTTTTTAATGCAAATCAATTAACCTCCAGCAGTGAATTAAGCTAGCTGAATACACATTTTTTACACTTTCGTCTTTAGATTTAATTTCATATTGTATAATTAATTATCTAATTTCATTTTTCAAAGGAATTTAGATGTTACAGTTAAAAAATGAAGTAGTTAGGATCATATTTATTTTTATATGATTATTGCCCTCTATTGGATTAGTTTGGGTTTGTTTTTGAAAATGTAAGAAGTGTTCAATTGAACTTGATGGCAGCTTGTCTTCTTTTAAACTACTATATGTATCTTGCCTCAAAAAAGGAAAATGTACATGGATTTTTTGTTGCAAGAAAATTATTCACTATTTCTTTTAATATAATATGCACAAAACCTGCAAAATTAATTTGTTTTTGAGCCTGGTATATAGAATGTGTTCACCAATAGCCACAATGGATACCACTTTGCTTTGTGTGCACTTCTGTAAACTTAGATGTTACTCTGTAAAAATAGAAGTGATGCCAATAATGTGCTGCACATGTTATGTACTGGTAGACCAGTATCCATGCAAAAGGAGAGACAATAACAGAGGGAACAATCAGAAAATAAATATTTACAGATTTAAAATTAGTACACATGGAACACCAATATTCATCAGAAACACATTGTAACTTATATTTAGATAATTTTTGTTTCAACTGGATTCCATCTTTCATATAGCTCATGCCCAACAACATTTTAACATGCCACCTCCCTTAACATTATATACAAGTAAGAGCTTTTAGTATGGGATTTTTATTGAAATATTATTTTAAATTACCATCTTTTGTTTTTTTTTTCACAATGATTTTTTTCATGGTCCCAACACACAAAATCTCTACCTCAAGATTTATTCAATTCTCATGGTTTCCATTAATATGACCAACATAACACTTGCTGTTTCAACATTCCTAAAACCACTCCAATATGATTTGGCTCTACACGTTTCCCATACAAGATGGCTGCTTCATCAAGAGGAAGGAGTGGGTGTTATAATTCACAAATCATCATTATATATGTTTATGTTCAGCTGGGGTTACCTTAAAGATTGCCCTGCAAAGCTGCATATTACTGGCATCCTATACTGTCAAAACGTCCAACTGTTAAAGTAGTCACAGGTAGGAGGAACAGTTAGAGACTCCATCAAATTTCACAAAGGAGTTTAGTATGATGAAGTTTGTCGGATTTGATGGAGAAGGAGCAGGTGCAAGATCGGGTGGTGTAGTCCGCGGTAGATGGGGAAAAAAAGAGTGCCAGTCTCACTGCCCGTGCAAGGTCAGAATTGTATTTTTCCTCATTGAAGAAAAAGCGCCTTCGAAAACCTACCCATATGTATCCCTGGAGGTTTGCAGTCCCTTTCTGTCTTTATTGGTGCGATGCGGTAGGGGCTTTAAACCTCCTCCCCCCAAAAAAAGTAAGGTAATTATTTACTTCATATAACAAGGTTATCTTTTTTTAAGTAGGGTAAAAAAGTCTTTAACAATTGCTTTTCATTAAAGAATATTTTATATTATATTTTTTAGAGCCTTTCTATAGTGTTAAAAAAAGGGAAATCATTTATGAAAAATATAATGTCAGATATAATATTTTTCACTTTCCTAATTCCCATTATTTCTACATTTTACTGTTAAGACATCCCCATATTGTACTGATTATGACTCATTTAAAAATAGCTGTGGTTCTATAGCTGAAGAGCTAATGAGCAGCTGTCAGCTCCATGAGGAGCATACAATCATTACAAAATTATGCAGCATTATGCTATCATACCTTGTCTCTAGCTCAAGAACTGGTCATTTGGGAAATGACAATGATTGGTTTGCTTTTAAATACCGTACATCATTTTGCTTTTCATTACAGCCACTGCACTTCCAAACTAATCATGTGCTTTTAAGTTTATGCCAATAGTATAGTATTTCAGACCACTGTGCCAAAATGTGAGAGCTTTTTAATGCAGTTTTGTAATTTAAGTGTGTAAAAAGTCCTATTAATCTAAGCTCATGATGTCTAAAAATAAAACAAATTTTATTAAGAATAGTGCAATCCTTCCATAGAAAAGCTGTTCAAAAAAAAAATATCAGTGTTTCTATAATTTCCAGCAAACTAGACATTTTTTAAAATAAAGTACATGCAAAATACAAATAAAGTGTATAATATTACGAACTTGTTGGGGTTGATTAACTAAAAAAGTGGTATATTAACTCAAGCAAATCAAATGTTTTTTTTTTATTTCAAAACCAATTATGTGTTTTTCAGTTAATGTTAGTTAGTATTGCTCAACTTTATCTCATATAGTTCATATAGAAATATGTTCAGGCAAGCTGGGGCTAATATTTGGATTCATTCAATGTTAATTGTAAAACGATGATTTAAATTGAACAACAGATTTGTTTGGTTCTATCTGAACTGAATAAAATGTTAGAATAACACTAATGATAACATAAATATAATAGTATATAACATACAATATATACCATATGCTGTAATACTCCTGAAAGATGTTAAATTTAGGTTGTATTTCAAAGAAAAGGACTTTACATATAAAAGTATATTTATGTTAAAACATTTACACAAATGTCTTGAATAACACCTTGGATAATTTATTTGTGTCTGTGTGAAAGGGTACTTTTGGTTAATTAACCTTTTAAATATTTCACATGGAAAATTTAAATTATTTAGCCAAATCCTGTAAATTAGAACATTCCTAGCCAAGCTAGTTGCCAGGAATAATTGAACTCTTGTATGAATGTGTTGGAGAAATGTCATTCCAACCTGGCCAATCAGGATGGCTGAAAATCCCAAGCACTAAAGAAGAACAGGTGGGGATGCTGGCACCAGGAAAGGAGCGAAGGAAGGAGAGTTTAGTTAAAAACTGCAATCAGGCTGGTAAGTTTATTATTGCAGAGCAGAAGCCTGTCTCTTCCAATAAAGGGTATGATTGACTTAATGGGCCTGATTTATTAAAACGCTCCAAGGCTGTAGAGGATACACTTTTATCAGAGAAGCTGGGTGATCCAGGAAACCTGAAATGGATCTGGTCCAGGAAAGAAAACATTTTCTTACAAATAGCAAAAAAATTTTAGGAAATTCATTCCATGTTTGCTGGATCATGCAGCTTCACTGATTAAAGTGTATCCTCTCCAGCCTTTGAGAGCTTTAATAAATCAGGCCCATAGAGTGTATACTGGTGGGAGGTGAGTAAGAAACAGTTGTTCACCATTCAATATCAGCACCACCACTGCTTAGCCTAAAACCTGGAAGGTAATGAATAGGAACCAGTTGTTTATATAAATATGGGCATTCAACGATGGTCTTCTCCTAGCAACCACCAGTCAATATTATGTTTACTTATATATATATATATATATATATATACTCTATAAAAAGAAAACTATACCTAACTTTATAGGGAGCAATCATATTAAAAATGCAAGTCTTATGTGACAGGTTTAAACACATATAACATGTTGTTGTGCACTTCTCAGTAATAATGTAATAATAATGTACTGTAGCAGACAGCACATCCATACATCTGTAAGCTACACATTGCAAGTTTTCCATTCTACTACATTTGCCTCAAAATAACAAACTTCTGGCACCAAAATACCTTTTCTTACCTTCACCCAACAGCAACATTCACTTTAATCTCATGAGTATATAAATGTTATCATTCTCATACCTCCCATCATTACAATAGTGTGACATTTTAGGTAATTTTATTGTGTTTTTTTTTTATATTGCATTAGAATAACACCAAAATTTTTATCACAGTACATACCTAGAATAGCCAGCACCATGCCATCCTTTAGAACTTCCATGGAACCTGAGCACACCAAATAAATTGCCTGCAATGCATCTCCCTGCCGAAGTAGGTACTCTCCAGGAGCACAGAAAGAAGTTTTGATATGCAGAGACAGAGACCTGAGGCAACCACGGCTAGCATTCTCAAAAAGGGATAGTTGAAGAATCTCCTTGTTCAAGTACATGGTTATATCCGAACGTAGCTCATCTGGAAATTCTTTCAGGAGCTGTCAAATTCAGACATGGAATTAATTCAGCTTAGAAAAATGTATCATTTTGGGCTTAGTACGATATGAAGCTTTCAACAATTTAGAGATGTAACAAATCTCTCCTACAGATTCCTAACTTGGATACTTGTGTCATCGTTTAAAAATAAATAATCCTGCAGCTACTGTTGTAATGAAACTGGAAATTGATTTCTGTCACGCAGACAACTCCTGAAAATCAGAATTGCTAAAAATGTCACTGAAAATAGTAATATACAGACAATACTGACAATGTAGAAACAGTGAGTAGCATACAGAAGGAAACGCTGTTTTTAGGAGAAATGTTGGTTACCCTGCCACGCTGCAATTTTTATTTCAACTCCCTGCTCCTGATGAGTTAGGTTTGGAAAGTTAGAAAATGACCTGTAAAAAATTATGCAACTGAAGCCTGTAGAAATATTTTCAAAACAATAATTCACATTTGGTACACATAAATCTGTAGTTACTGAAATGTGTATGACTGCAATTGTAATACATATTAGTTTACCTAAATCCTAGGGATTTGGCACACACCTACCTTCCTGTTCAAGACTCACAAACTTCCTCTCCATCTCCCCGAGACCCCCCGAATTTATTTGCAATTAACTTGAACTAAAACTAATATTGCAACACAGATTTTGCTAAAATAATTTTCTAAGTTTGCTTAGCAGGTGAATCATCATCATTCAGTGGAATCTTGTCACGGTCCCTTCCGTGACAGAAGTTTGAGGATCTGTCAGACTAGCTGCATGTGTGATTATCTGACAGCCTCTTTGGTTTTACTTGTTGCTGTGTTGTTGTTTGTAACGACCACTCCCCTTGTATCAGGTGCAGCTGGGGCTCATTACTGCTCGTCCATTTAGTCTGGCCTCACACTTCATGCTGTGCGGTTAATATTCACTACTGGGATGTTAATAGCTGGAGTGTCCTGCCATTCTGAGTTCCTGTTGATTTCTGCTTATAAGATAAGTTGCTGTTCTTTTGGTGTATTGGTGTTTTGTTTAGGTATTTGTTGTTTATTAGGCCTCAGGGAGACACTGGGTCCTTCATAGGGGAAGGGACCAGCAGTCTCAATCCAGACCCTACTGCTAGGGCTGTGCAGGGCTAGCAGGGCCTAGGTTCCTGGGTATGAGTATCCCTACCTTCAGGGGATGCTCATATGGTTAGGAGTCAGGGCTGGATTAGGGTTTTGCAAGGGGTGACCATTCCCTTTTCCCTAGGTATTTGAGGCCTAGTAGTTTATACACCTTCCTGTTACCCTCCCCTCCCTGTCATTCGTGACAAATCTGCACTCATCATAGTGAATTTAGAGAAAGCTTTGTAGACAAATCAATGAATTTGAATGAATTTAACTTTTCATTGCAATGTCTATGTGAACTGTTTCATAAGCATTTAAACTTGGTGTTTAAATGCCATGTTTGAAAATTTCAGTTTATTCCAATGGGACTGTCCACACCAGGGAGTTTCCATGATGAGCTATAATGAAAACGCATCTTGCAGCATTTGGAAAGTGTTAAAACGCCCATAAATGCCCATCAAATGACCCACAAATGCCCACACATGCTTAAATGATTGCAGAAATGTTTGCTAATGGAAATCTCTTGGAATTAATAGAGAGTTTATAGGTGTTTTTGAGGATTTTTATGTATTTTGGGGTGTCATTGGGTGTTTTCTCCTATTCTACCTCTTTTACTTCTCTGACACATACATTGGTGTAAAATAACTTTATTAATGCCTAAAACTCATACAAAAGCTGTATGGCCATTTATATGCATTTAAAAATTAAGTAGACTAAGTAGTGTAGACTTAGCCTTCGCTAAGTGAAAATTATCTTGCAAGGTGATACTCCACTTTGCTCAGCCTATAGAAGCAACGATTTCATTTTTTTTTGTGTTACTTTTGATGGATTTTACTGATCCAAGCTGATCCTTTGCACTGCACTTTGCATTTCATTAACAAATACACCGTATCAAGGGCTGCTTTTTTATGTGAGAACACATGGAAAGCCATGTTGCAGGAAAATTACCTGAACAGTGTTCAGGAGGAACGTTTATTGAATAAATGCCATTTCCTCCCCTACAAGTCATTTCCTCAAAACTTCAACTATTACTAAATTATTAAATTATTGTTTATACATTAACCTCCCTGGCGGTACTCCTGATTGTCGCTCGGGGTTATTTTTCAGTACCAAATCGGTAACCCCGAGCCACACTCGTGGTAAAGGGCATTAATGTGTTTTTGCCAAAGAACCAAATATTGATAAAGTAGAACATAAAATGTACATTACCTCATGAGAATCTATCCCATTATTGACCGACCAGTTGGTTTGGAAATATTCCAGCATTCTCTGCTTCAGTTGCTGTGGAAGGTGGTGTACCCGTATAAAATCCTTCAAATCCTTGGTTCTTGTATGATAAAGGGACCATCTGGAGTACATTCGTTGGATTATAGCTGTCACATTACCAAATACCAAGGCATGCATCAAGGCTGTATTAGAGGGAAATTTTGTTTAGATTACAAGTTATGGAAAAAGTGGAAACAACAAATGTTTTAGTTTTTTATTGTAACAGCACACTACTGCTTGACTATTAAAAAAATCAAATAAAAATAAAGTCTTTAAGATTACCTCCAAAAATAACATTTACAAATTTTTGCTTTTTTTTGCTACAGGATTGTGTGCACATCATTCCACATCTTTATTTTTCCCTATAAGCCACATGTGAAATGAGAGTATCAGCAACCTCAGATAAACAAAAATCAATGTTTGTAACACCTTGGTGCAGAAGCTAGCCAGCTTCAGAATACACATACATTTGCAAACGTTACAAACAGAACCATTCCATTTTAAAGGAATAATATACCATTTATAATTCATACACAAGCAGACCTTTTCATTTTGGACACAGGATAGACAAAACTGTCATGATTCAGTAGAAAATTCTTCCCATAAAATACCAAATCTGCAATGACATTTCCTAACAATACTGAAAGAGAAATTAGATACCATTTTGCTGTGTTTCGAACTACCAAAGAAACAAAATACAGAATGTTGTTCACTGATTATCTGTTAATTAATCTTTAAACGTGTCATTCACTTAGGGCTCTATTTATAAAACAGGGACTCAAACATTCCCTAGAGAAAATCTCCCATGTCCATGTGTTTCAAGGGCAGTAATTGATTCTCACCAGGGAATGTTTAAGGAAATGTCAGATTCCGTGTTTTATAAATAAAGCCCTTAGACATAAACATATAATGGTAATGGAATTAAAGCCTAAATGGCATAATTATGACTCTCAGACTCCAGTGTCAGACTAGACTAGCTTTCAATCTTTTAATTTTATCACACAAAACACTAATAATGTACTATATCACTATATATATATATAATAATGTACTATATCACTATATATATACACAAGCTGTTTATATGTGCTTGTAATTGTTTTTTTTTAAATGCTGATTTATAACTGTTGCTTAAATTGAGAATGTTGATGCATGAGGACATGAATATTTATATTTATATACTGCTGAGATAATTAGTGTAATACATCTTATAATTTTCATTTAAGGAGCTTGCCTTCTTTAATCTTTTTGTGTATGCAGCACATTGTTTCATTAAATCAGTAACTAACCCCTCGTCCCAATGCATTACTTTTAGAATACCTTTGTTAGTTAGTAATTAGTGAAAATATAAAGATCAGAAAAAAACAAATGTTTGTAAATCCATTCTCAGAGATTAACACTGATTAATTAGCAGCTTGCATGAAATTTTAAATAGGTAATTTGCACTGACGGATTTTATCATAGATGATTATAGAGTACATGGATATGCTGAAATTTTGAAAAGCTTGACATTCCCTAAATATTGAAGGGTTATTTCTCAGTAGTTATACCTTAATATATAAATAGTTATAAGTATATAGGTATAAGTATATAAGTATAATTTGTGTGTTTTTTTTATTTTTTCCCCCAGTGCTAGTAAGACTAGCTTAAAAAATTACTGATGATCCTTGTCTAAAATGTTTCTTTAACTCACTCTAAGCTGTGCTGCGGCTCAAAATCTAACAACGTCACCTGTATGCAGTGATCTAAGTTTTAGAATGGGGGAAAGGAGTAGTCAAGGGTGTTTAAAAAAAATATGATTTTGAAAAAAAGAATTGAAAAGTTGAATTCAAAACAGCTGGCTTGCACATGTTTGCACATGTATGCATCAAAATCTCTGTACCTCATTTAAAATGTTAATAAAAATGTTTTGATTAGGATTTTGTGCCGACTAGCTGCAGAGTGTACTGGGTAATTTGGTATTATGTACATTATCCTGTCTTTTTTTTATTTTTCAATGAAATCGTTTTTAGATTTCCCTCTAGATAACTTAACTGCATCTGTCCACTCTTGAACCTCTTTCTAAATAAAAAAAAAGGGAATACATATGATGAAGAAGGCATATTGCTCAGTCTAAACCAATTGCAATGTCTGTATTGTTTTTAATATGTAAGCAAACAGCTACAGTAAAGCCAAGTCTATTATAATTCCAATATAATAGCACCAAAAACTGTTAATTGATAAAGATGCAATGAATACTAATGAAATGAGTTAGCTCGGCAACATATATATAATTACACTAATTTTATAAAATACTTGTGTTTTTTAAATATTTAAAATTGCAAAAAATGTTAAAACAGAAGTGTTTCAAAGACTAAAGTAAAAATTCACAAAATAAAGAGACAGTGGCAATGCAAACAATTATTTTTTACTTAAAGTGCAAAAGAAGTCATTACCTCCAATTAGCATAATGCAAATAGAGAATATCTTTTCTGCATCCGTATTAGCAGATACATTTCCAAATCCAACACTAGTTAGGCTGCTGAGTGTAAAATAGAGGGATGCAATGTATGTGCTTCGAATAGTGGGACCACCTTGTGTATTATTGCTATAAAAAGGCGACTCCAGTCTTTTCCCCAGCTCATGCAGCCAGCCTGGCAAAACAAAAATAAAGTGAAGTACATTAAATTACAAAACAACTGTATAAATATGTTCATAAAAAATTAAATTATAAAAATAATAAAAATATAACATTTCTGTATTAGGACTAAAAGAACCAAGCATAAACTCTGTTCAAGTCAAGTTAGCTCTTCAATGCATCTGCCCAATATGTACATTTGCTTATTGCCATCACTATTACTAGTAAATAAAAAGAACGGTGAGCTTTACTATTGGTTATTGGTCATTAAATGTTGTTAATCATGGCAACCATGTAATTGGAGTAAACTTTGATGGGCAGAGTGATCTTTGCAGCGCTAGGTCCCAGGTTTAAATCTCATCCAGGGCACTATCTCCATGGTGTTTGCAGGTTCTCCCCGTGTTTGTGTGGGTTTCCTCCCCCTTTCCAAAACATGCAGTTAGGTTAGTTGGCTTCCCCCTAAATTTGACCTTAGACTGTTTAAATTACATATTACTATGGTAGAGACATTAGATTGTGAGCCCCTTTGAGGGACAGCTAGTGACATGGCTATGGGCTTTGTAAAGCAGTGCATAATATGTTGACACTATATAAATACTAGATAAAAATAATAAATAAACTTCAGATGATGTGGAACATTAGGCTATGTTTGTTTGGACCAAACAAAGTCTTGTTCAAGAGACACTTTTTAGGATTGGCTATTATTACAGACAAGTTAGGCTAAAGCTTTTCTTCCCAAGCAACAGAGTTGCAGACAGTATATATTGTCAAGTGGTAAACTCAGAAGATAACAAATTATAGTACAATGTCACATATCTATAATAAACATTTAAGCAAAAGTACATATAATTAACTGTATATGAAAGGAAACCAAAGAATCTGCCAGACAAGGTCCCAAAAGTCACCACTAAATGCCATTTAAATACAAATGATTTATAAAGTATGTTTAGAACAGAATTTATAATTTTTTCAAAGTTGTAAAATAAAATGATGGTTGTTGCAGTATTTTTATGTAGCACAAAATTCACATAGGCAATGCTTTGAAGCTTTGCTTTGATTAGAGATTATCATTTTAAAATCAATGATGAATGATGGCCCTAGAATTATTGATCTTCCTCCTGCATGCATGGGAATGCTAAAAATAATTATGCATTCTTCATTTTTGTACACATACAGGCGCTTGCATTTGTGTTCATATGTGGATGTTTTAACTGTTTTACTTAGTTATTACTATCACAAAAGCTGACAAGAATGTAGAATCACCTTTATGTTTTAGTTTACAGCTGAGATAAAAAAACACCTTCATAGTTATAGCAACAAGAGTGGCTATTGGAGAATTTACCCTATGTTTCTGAAGTCTTGGATATTTAGGATTCAAAAAAGTATTTTTATCCTGATAATCTCATATTTTAGGGTTTATGGCAGTGTACAACATGTGACCTATCGTAGTGCTTTCAAAACTTGAGCATACAATCAAAGAAGGCTCTGACATTTTTCAAAATATAATAATTCTTTATCTAGAAAAGGTCTACTCCTTGTTGAGTAACGGGTTATGTTTCACAATCTGAAGGTCAAATCCTAAAGTATTTAAAAAATATATACTTTATACAGATATGAAGGAGTACAATGAAATTCAGACAAGTTTATTTAAAGACATTTCTTTCACGTTTTCATATCTATACCATGAAAAATGTTGTATATGTACTGTATCATGTCATAAACAAATCAGCAAAGTTAAAGTACAGTCACCCATATAACCCTAGACAAGCTAATATGTTACTGCTTTCACCACTTTAAAGCAGACCTATCATCTAAATGTTTAATTTATATAAAAGGGTACATAACTCTTTTATGTAAAGCAAAATTGTTATTTTTTTCTCAGCAACAAAAAAAGAGTGTAGCCCCTCTTCTTCTGTCTTGAGTGCCATGGCAATCATGAGAGCACAAAGACTCCTGATATAACTACGTCATGCATCCTAGGAGGCTCCTGGCTGCGCCTTCTGAGCATGGCTGATCTCAAACATGAACAGAGGGGACATTTAAAATTTTTGGAGGAAAAAAATGCCGATTTCACGAAGGCGCAATGGGATCGGCATTTTCCACTCCACTTTACAGCAGGCTATGTCACCCGATCTCATGCTTGTGTAGTGCAAGATTGGGTAATGTAGCCAGACAGAAGAAGAAGGACGAAGATGGCGGCTCCCAGCGCTTCCTACATGCTGGGACGAAGATATATAGCAGGACGGCGTGGGACCCAATCACAGACATCAAAGACATTAAATAGGGTATCAAGGGATCTGAGGATAAGTAGGTAAGTGAGTTTTTTTTTTAATTTTTGTTCCGCTTTAAAGCAAATGACTATGTTTGGGAACATTGAACGAAGTTTGAGAAACTTCCAATTGTTCTGTTGTAACTTCCTATTGTTCTTGTACCATTGCAGACCTCTACTAATAATGTGTCTTTCAAGACTAATGTAATTGACTCCTCCACTCTAAAATCCAAATCATTTCCATTTAATCAGCAATTGCTTAAGAATGATTAACTTCCAACTAAAACAGTAAATTATGAACAGTAGCTGAAAATGTAAGACCCAAAGGCAAAGTATTTTAACCTAGCGATAGTTATGGATAGCTTGTCTACACTTCACCACAAAAAAAAACGCACAACCACAAGAAAGGCAAACATTAAACATAAACAATGTGAAAATAGAGAAAAAGGACATTTATAGGGTTTTAAAATAAGTACAACTTTTTTTGTTTGAGATATAATGGGCATTTTAAATGTTTTCATTAAAGTTACCTTGATGTATTTATGGTAACTGCCACAATGAGTTTACTTTAGATTTGGCTTAGCTAGTGTTAGCTTTATGTTAAAATAACATAAAATTTTGTGATATGCACAAGGTATATTTAGGAGGCATGTGTTTATGAAATATGTAGGGCTATATTTCTAATATGTTTTAAGTGTGTAAAAAATATTAACAACATTTTTTACTGTGGGGTTTTTTTGTAAAAATGTCAATTGGGCAAATTTCTGCTTTAAAATATGCTCAAAAATGAGGATAAAATATTGCACTTACTTTTAGGGCGGATTTTTAGAGCCTTAGATTCAATGCTGTTTGACACAGTTACAATCCACTTCCCGGACTTATTTGTTTCTTCTTTGTGAATACACCCAGAGAAACAGGAAGGGGAAAAAAATGACAGTAGTGTAATAAGGATCTAGTATTTTTTATATTTTGTAATTTTTTTGTTTTACATTTTGCTAATTTGCAACATTTTCAGTGCCATCTTATTTATTAGGCTATAATTGGCTATAATTGTGCAATAAAAATCATTTCATCTTGTGACTTTATATATGCACCACCACAGCAAGGTTTTAAATAGAATGAATAGGGGAAGGTTTTTAAAAATATATATACAGTATGCATATCAATAAGAAATGTTTGCATCAAATGCTTAAATGCCAACATAATATATGTATATATACATATATTTATATATATATATATATATATATATATATTCTTCAAAAAGGATATAAGTTTTTACAAAGCCTGCTGTTTCTTTATTTTAGACTGACAAATTTACAAAATATATTTTGTAACACAATTATACTATTTAAGTTGATGATACTATGGATTCCATTGAGAATTCATCCTGAAAATGTGATTGCTCATGATCAGTAGCTGGGGGGGGGGGAATTAAGTGGTTAAGTTTATTTATGTATCCCTATCATGGGGCAATGTGCGGAACACTAACAGACTGCACATGGGAAGGGATTCAAGTGGAGAAGTGCTTAGTGGGTTAGAACTATCTTAGTAGGTGAAGACAAAAAAAATTTAAACCTAAAAGGCAAGATATCAGTACAAATAATAAATTTATTACTGAGCAAAGTATTTATCCTATTTCACTAGATTAGGTATGTGTAGGACTTGATGTGATAAAACAGGTCTAAAACAGGTTTCTATTTTAATTATAAGAAATGCAATGTTACAAAAAGATATCTACTTAGATCAGCTACTACATGAAACAGCAAAAAATCATGCTTTTCTGGTGACCCTGTAAGAGAGGCTTGGCATGCTTGATTTTTTATTTTAACTAAACTAATAAAATGGAGGAGCTCAGTTATGAGGAGAGATTAGCTGAACTGAATCTATCCTCTCTTGTGAAGAGACATTTAAGGGGGGATATGATCAACCTGCAAAAATATATAAACTCTCCACATAGAGAACTATCTTCTCGATTATTCCCTTTAAGGACACCAAGGTCAAGAGGGCACTCTTTGCGTCTGAAATTTAATCTCCGAATAAGGAAGGGATTCTTCACAGTAAGGTCTGTGAAAATGTGGATATCGACCCCCTGAGAAAGTAGTTTCAGCAAGTTCTATAGATTGCTTTAGGAAAAAGCTGGATGCTTTTCTAGATGCACAGAATATAACTGGGTGTTAAAGTTTTAACGTAAGGACTACAGAGACTGTTGATTCAGGGAACATTTGTTCTCAATTGTCTCATGGGATCAGGAAGGAATTTTTTTACCCTGTTGAAGCAAATTGAACCGGGGTTTTTTGGCCTTACTCTGGATCAACTATGTCTATTTTATCTGGGATATGTTTCTTTCCTAGTGGTTGAGTTTGATGGACTTATGTCCTTTTTCCATTTATATTTCTTAGGTTTCATTACTGTTTTCATAGGTTGTAAGTAGCCTTGAGGTTCTTGTTTGTTAACAAACACATCATTCACATAATACTTCAGATTTGTATATATATAATAATATCATATTAGCAGAGTCCCCTAGCTAATTCCAACCACTTTATACATGAGACTGTCATTCGTATATACACCATATGCTTCCCATTACATAAATACATACATATATCTACTTGCTTGCCTTTGATGTAATTTTATATCCTGCATCTAATTATTATTCTATGAAGTTTACAAGGTTCAAACTCAAGTAAAGCGGATACATTATATGCCATAAGATATATATTGAAATATTACACAATGACCCTATACATTCTAAAACTATGGCCTCTGTTTAAAAAATGTTTTTACCCAAGATTCATCCATGTTTTACCCACTATTCACACATTTCTTACATTGCAATTTGATAATGTATGAACAAGTAAAAGGTAATGTATACTTTTTCTAATCAAATCCAATGCGACCAATCAATTTAAATTAGAAACATTTTGCATGTTTATTTCCCCTGTGGTTGAACTTAAGGAATGTGTAAATGTTATATCAATAGTAGTGTTGGTCGAACAGCTGAGTGTTCGATTTGGCAGCTATTGGATCGAATAGCCCGATATTTTTCGGGTGATTGAACGCCGAATTGGAACACCATTAAAGTCTATTGGTCTATCCAAGAACACATACGGAACAGCAGTTCATCTGCAGTAACAGCTAATTGGAAGCACTTCCATGCCTCCTCCAATCAGCTGTGACCGCAAAGTTCCCACAGTAACCAGACTGTACTTATCAATGATAAGTACAGCCCAGTGACCATGGGAACTAAACTCTGTACTTATCATTGTACTTGTCACACCTGATAGGAGAAACATGAGTGCTTTCAATCAGCTGTGACTGCAGATTAACTCTCAATAGAGAAACTCCATTGAGAGTTCATCTGCAGTTCCACTGCAATCCTGGGGCACTAGAGGTTGATTAACCTCTAGGGTCCAGGGATCGCAAACAGGAGTATTCCTGGATTCCTCCATGGCTGCAAGGGAAACCTCCTGTTTGTGATCCCAAGGCACTAGAGGTTAATTAACTTCTAGTGCCCCGGGATCACAGTGGATTCTCAGGACTGCAACCATTCTTGCAGCCCTGGGAATCCTCCTGTTAGTGATCCCCGGGCACTAGAGGTTAATTAACCTCTAGTGCCTAGGGATCGCAGTGGAACTGCAGATGAACTCTCAATGGAGTTTCTCTATTGAGAGTTAATCTGCAGACACAGCTGATTGAAAGCACTCGTGTGCCTCCTATCAGCTGTGACAAGTACAATGATAAGTACAGCCCAGGCATCAATCATAAGTACAGCCCGGTGAACTCCATTGAGAGTTCATCTGGAATTCTCCTTTTTTTTTCAACATATTTTTAAACACCAATTCGCAAAGTCCAACACTGTTTTTTGGATCAGGACTGCCCGAATTCGAACCACCATTTTTGAGTCGAATAGAGGGACAACCTGAATTCAAACAGCAACAGTAGTCAATAGTATATCTAAAACAGCAGCAAACTATTAACGCTAACTTGTAAAATGTATATACCAATAAAAATATGTACACTGAAAGTGTATGTTTACATTGCAAAATGAATGTTAGTAAGGAAGATGAGCTTATGTTTACTTTAACTACCGAATTTGGTGTAAGGGTAAAACAAAAAGGTTTTATCTAGAACCTGATTGACTGATCAAAGTGAATTTTAAATCCATCACCTTATTTATTTAGCCCAGTGAACATTCTCTTTTCTGAGTGCACAGTTACAAGTACCTATTATTTATTGACTAAATCACGTTGCTTGTGGATATTTGCAGCAGAGTAACTAATAAAACGCTCACTGAAGTACTATGTACTTTTCAATCCTAACAATTCATACAAACAATGTTAGCAGTAACAATGTAAAACAGCCTGAAAATACTTTTTTAACCATTAATATTTGGAGGCCACGTTTTTTGAGGATATCCTTGTTTGCTTGTTCGTTCTGCGTATGTAGACAATGGATGTTCTTTCTATCACTAGTAAATGAGGATTAGACAGGATGATTCATTCGCTGATTGACGTCAGAATAACTCATTCACTAACTGATACAGCTGTTCCTGAAAACCCACATTAACGAGAGGAGGGGGTTTGGTAGGCGGCTCAGCTCAGGACTACAATGCTATTTTCCAGTTTTCTTCTAGCGCTGTATCTTGCAAACATTAGAGTCACAAAAAAATAATTATCTATAGCTAATATATTAGTTCCAGTTTATGTTCTGTAATGTCTAAGCAAAGACTTTAATAATTATTTTATGTAAATTATTATTTTCTCTTGCTTTTGTTATATCATAATATTTACAAAGAAAATCATATTGTAGATTTATGTTTTGTTAACCAGAATTTAAACTAATATGTATAAAACAAGTCTTATTCTTTAAACCAGACTTTCCCAACCATTTAGGCTTGGGGGAACCCTTGAATTAACTTTAAGGTCATAGGGCACCCCTGCTATATCCACAGCTTACAGTACATGAGAGACACAAATTGTTCAATATTGATGGAATCCTTAGCAACCTCTGGAGAAACCCTGGTTGAGAAACACAGTTGTAAACCATACCCATACTATAATTAGGAGCATAATTACACATCATTTGGCTACAAAGATACATTTGGAGCCTCACAGGTGTCCTTGATCCTAACAAAATTGAATGTCTAAAAAAAAGCACAGTTAGCAGGGGAGCTAGCAATCATAGATCTTTAAATCTGCTCACATCTTCCACTGCTACAGCACTGAAAAAGGGTGGTCTAGTAGTACGTTAAAAAACAAAAAATAGAGTTTAACTGCCAATAAAAATGGCCATCACAATATGTAATGCCTTACTACATATAATTATTATTCTAATACAAATAACTGGTTTTTGTAATGCAACCTTCTTTTATCTGTAATTTATATCAGTTCATACAAACACTTTTCACTCATCTAAAACTGTCCCTTACCATCTATCAGATTTTAAAACTCATTATGGCTCCTGTGCAAAAAAGTGAGGGAAAAGTTAAATGCTCAGGCAGTGGGGTCAATGTAATATTCAGTTTGGTGAATAATAATTCATATGAGCTATTGCCAACACCAACAACATCAAGTAAGAAAAGTAGGGCAAACAGAGGGTTTTTTTTGGCAACAATAGTATTGTATTAGTGATATAGTCTCATAATACAATATACATCCAACATAATACAGATCTCACAACACTTTGGAGATCTGTTGAGTAATGGCCATAAAGCTGGCACTAGACATATCTCATCTATAAGTTAGGCTCCCAATTAAACCAGCAACAAAGTCCAATCAATACAAATATATAAACATGAAGATATTTTATGGTAGAGCGCATACGTGTAACCGTATTACTCGGCGCATTTCACTCGGAATGGGTTTCCTCAGGGGTAAATCGCACACTTAGCAGAACATTGTCATATGATGGTCCATAGTTCCATTAGTCAGGCACTCATTTAGTCACCAAGGATATCCCCCTCTCTTACCACAACTGGGGTAGCTCACTGGCGTATGTATGACTAATTAATTCATGGACCAATGTCTATGACAATGTTCTGCTAAAAGTACGATTTACCCCTGAGGAAGACTATACCAGGTGAAACGTGTCAAGTAATACGGTCAAACGTATGGTATAGGACTTTGACAGGCTGTGCTTTACATAAAAAGGATTTGCACAGCAAAAACAGCTAAATGAACTATTTTCAGTACACAATCTGCAAAGTAAATTTGTGACTAGGGACAACAATTCTAAAGTCTTCCTCTGTAGGTCCGAGTCTGGTGTTCTTGTTCTTGAAGCCAGAGGAGATACAGGGTCATTGTCAGCAGCAACCTCCGCATTCCTTAACGATTCAGTACAGAATTCACATATCAAATCAGTGACAGTGATCAGTGAATCACAGAAATCACAACCAGGAAACTGGCATTGTTAGACAGAGAGACATTAGTAATGGAAGTATTAATACTTCAATACTGTATGAGAAAGCTCAGTTTTTTGGTTCCTAAGCTACATTATGGTTTTATGACAGGAAACAGAATTTAGTAAACTCCACTTTATATGATGTTAGGCATATTAGGCAATACTAGCATGTAGCACAATATTTATGTTGAACTCAGGTTGTTTATTACAAAAGGGACAGGTGATGTTCCCTTTGCAATAAAATATACCAACCTGCCTGTTTTTGCTGACATGTATACTGAGCTTCACATGCCCAGTTCAGTGTGATGCTGGGTATCTCAGCATACCCCTGGTTTCCAAAATAAATTAACCACTTTGCTCCAACTAACCTCCAACCCTGCGACGAAGCAGGGATAAGTGAGGTTTGAAAAAAAATTGTGATCATGTGGGTAAGTTTATTTTACTTTAGAAGGGACCTGCCCTTCAGAATTGTAGGCCAGTTATAAACCAGTTGCGGACACAGTAAACAGTCCACCCCTGACTTGTCTCCCACAGTCCTGGATAAAGTTACATGCTGCCTATCATCTGTCTCATTATGGATGGCTAACACATTTTGAAACTCAACCTGGTTAGAACAGAATTTATAATCCCCCCCCCCCTTACTTTCAAAATCTTCTAACTGTTAACACTATTATGCGAACCTCCCCTCAAGCAGGTTGTCTTAACAACACCTTTAATCCAGAACTCCCCCCCACTTTCGGAACATTTCCAGGTCCTGCCACTTCCACCGGAGCAACATCTCCAAAATCTGCCCCTACTTGTTCCCAGAGACCACCAAATACCTTATACATGCTCTTATCCCTCTCAATTATGAATACTGCAGCCAGATTCATCCATCCTTCCCACCGCTCCTCTTCTGCTGCATCTCTTTGTAATTTTTTTAACTGGTTTCCATTTCACAATTGCCTTCAAATCCCTCCACAGTTCTTGTCCCAATTACCTTTCTGACCTGGTAGAAAAATATTCAACGTAGAACGACATTTAAAAGAGCCCTCAAAACCCTTCTTTTCAAATTCGCCTACCCACCTTCTTCTGTCTCCTAAACCCTCACTACTTACCCATGATTCTATTTCCCCCCTTCCTATTGTGTACTAGTTTCCCACACTTCCTAAATTGTGAGCACTTTTGGGCTATTTAATGTACAGTGCTGCATATTATGTTGGTGCTCCTAGCAAATAATCCTTAGTGATTTTGTTAAGTTACAATAAAGTTACTAATAATCTTCCATGTCGCTTTAGTCTAATATTGTAACTATTGGAAAGTGCAAAAGGTTATCAGCACTCAGTCAAAGTACAATTCCAGGTTTTTTTTAAACATCAATGCTCATCATCCACTATTTGTTATCCCTAATTACTAATCCCCACTCTCATCAAAAATAAGGATAGAAAAATAATTTGTAAAATTATATCTAATACACTGATTTATGTCTTTGTTCACTCTCAGCTACAGGCTTTTTTTTAGTTTCCTCCAAACTAGCAACATTTATATTATTAACTATTTACACAACCTGAGTGTTAAATGTGTTAGTTTGTCCGATTGTACTAATTCCTTTTATGTATGTACTAATCCTTGGCAGTTAATACATATACAGCTGAAGCGATTCAAAGAGATGGCTATGATATTCTTTTCTGAACTTATTTTTGATTCATTTAGCTTTTTTTTGTGTGGACAATGTGCTGTATGTTGAGGGCTACATTATTATGTGATCTGCATTGATCCAAACGTGTTTATGCCTTTAGCACACTATAAAAAGCCAAAAAGGCAATCATCATCATCTACCAAACAATACACCTACAAACAGCATACAGAAATGATCCCACTTAAAAGATGTGATTTTAAGTGTAATGTAATATTGAATTCCATGTTACATTTGCTCTGCTAATAAATTTACAAGAATGCATTAATGAGTTCCATACATGTCATATACAAAAGTAGTAGTAATATTAATGATAATAGAACTGGAAACATTACTAAAACAGAAAGACCAAAGAAATCTTGGTATAATAGAAATAAAATTGTAAGGTCCAGCACCAGAATTCACCAGACACCAGTCCCGCAATCTATTGCTGCACTTTTCACCCCCCCCAGCCTTGGGAGACTGGTTGCATCTCCCAGCACACGGTTACCCCCAGGACCTAATGCGCATGGGATGGTGTCTAAGGAAGAGCAGGCAAAGGACCAGGAGCACACAGATAAAGCAGTGCAGGGTTCTACACGAGGAAATCCACAGTATAAAGCCCAGGTAATACATACCACCAGTACACCAGACGAGCCACCCAGGGAGTAGCAATAGCAGAGTCGGGGTCACAGGCAAAAGGTCGGTCCAAGCAGCATACAATTGATAGGTCAGGAACAGGCAATGGTCAGTAACAGTAAATACAGCGAAACACACACCAACAGATCAGACAACCTAAATGATTCAACAGGCACAGATCACTGGGAGCAAAGACGTCCCAGCAGCTAATGGCAGCGCAGGACTGGGATCAGTAATTACTCCGCTCATTAGTCTTAGCACAACTCCAAATACCCTTCAACTGCAGTCTTAGAACTGGGGATGCTAACAGACCATTAACAGCCAAGCAACATACCAGTCAGCCCATTCACACATGTTTTTACCCAAGTTGCTCAATATAGGCCCAATGCAATTGGAAACTGAATTGGAGAGGGGAATTCTACAAATCAGGGACACAGGCTGTAGTAAAGCTTGACAAGAATTCTAAGATTTACCTATTTATCCAATAGTAAAGAAAATTTGGGTAATACATACATTTTACCCACAGTGCCCTGGTAAACAATATCCACCTAAACCTAAAAAATAAAACTTTGAGTTATGAACTAAGGCATGGTTTTGTAAAATGAGTTTGTGCTGAAATGTAATAATTTACTGTGGATTTGCAAAATAAATTATTGGTTTTATAGTTCCCAACAAAATCATAAAACTAAATAAGAAAAATAACTTAAACACAAATTAATGAATGGTAAGAAGACTTTAACACATATATCAGAAAAGGAAATTAAAAAACTTAGATTAATTATTTGGACAGTTCTCCTCTCAACACACAATAATACTATATTGCAGGAAAAACTAAAACATATTTACTATACACCAATAAACCCAATAAATATTACATCATGTTTTAAACCAGTCTGTCAGATTCTGTTGTTAACTTAAAACCTGTAATTATGAACATTATCAAAACCATAAACAGATAATCTATTTACATTATTTGATAAAAAAATATCTGTTAAGTAGTAAAAAATCTATGATAATTAAGAGAAGATATAATACTATATAATAGTCTTACTTATAATTACGTAAGACTATTAGCAAGAAAGTTCAGTGATTTGAACTTCACTGTATCAGTATGGAAGTACTGATATGTTCCTATTTAATTTACTGTGCAAGGCCTGTTACAAAGCCTAGGCTCCCTATTTATATTGTACAGATTTATTATTGTTTGTATGCACACACAAAAAAACAGTTAACAATCAGAAAAAATGACTAAAGTGATTTTGATTGGATTGCAGAAGTCTAGTGCAAAGACGGAATGAACTAACTTTTAAAGATATATTATTGTTTAAAGAATTTACAACTAAATTTAAAAAGTGTTATTATTTCAGCCTAAATGTACATTATATCTGACTATATGTACACAATTAAGAATTATTTTTCAAACAAAAGCCTTAGTGATCATTATGTTTTAACATTTGTAGAACTGGCATTTTATGTTTGCCTTCCATAAATATTTACTATCATAAAGTTAATCACTATATATTTCATTATTTATTTAGCCCTTTGCCCCTCTTTTTCTTCTCATAACTATGTAAGCCAACCTGTTGGGCTTTGTAAATTTAAACTGTATGGGGTTTTTTTTTTGCTCTGCAGCTGTGTCAAGACTGTTTGCAGTTGTTTTGAATAGGTAGAAAATCTCCCTCCACAGGGGCAAGAAAAGAAAAATGTGTTTATCTTTGATGTGGTTCTCACACATGGCATAACTTTTAACCTTACTTATGCAACATTATTTTTCAACACCTGAGCATTAAAACAAATGCAAACAACAAACCTTTATTTTTTTTAACTTGCTGGAAATCCTAAGAATGATAATGAATATAGCTGAAGTTTGTACAAACCTGTTATTGTTTAGTGTCATACCCCCTCACCCCCCCGTTCTGTGTATTTATCCTAAACAATTGTTTTACCAGCTAGAGTAAATCATCAAGGATACCAAACTCTTATCACTTTATGGTTATACATATAAATCAGATCAGCGTTATTCTTATTTTAGGTAATGTAAGAATATTAACACAATGTTTTTTCATAATGGGGTAAGTATAGAGCAAATTCTTTACCTATATCCCAAGTAAGGGGGTTATTTTCTTCCATTTCCATCCTCCCAATGACATACCAAATGCAAGCCATCCAGTGGGCCAAAAGGGCAAACATGGACATCAATAAAGTTAGGACTATAGTGCTATGCTGGGAATACCGATCCAATTTCTGAAGCAGACGTAAAAGTCTTAACAATCTGATGGTTTTCAAAAGATGAACAAGTGAAACCTATAGAGAAATCACAGTAATGATGTTACTACATGGTAATGCATTGCAAGCTTCTTTCATGTTCACTATCTATTGCAAAAAGAAAAGAAGAAAGTGTTTGCTTCATTGTTAACTGGGACAATCTGTAAGCTTTTTTTCAGAGAAATATTATTTCAAATCACCCAACCAGTTTTTAACAAAAAGCAAACACATACATTTGATATTCGGGATGCAGAGCAAACAAAAAGAAACTAAAGTAATAATTAAAAACAAAATCCATAATCAATGCACAAAACATTTAAAAAAAATCACTTAAATAAGTAAAGATTGTATGTTTTTAGGTACACAAAAAATATTTAATTGTGTTTTGTCAGTATTGCTATGTTGATTGCATAGTTTTAATTTACCTTAAAAAATACATTATAGATACTGTATGTTAGGAACAGTGTATTATTTACATTAGTACATACAGGGTATGGCAACATTAACTAGAGAATAACATGATGGCTTGGAATCAATACTATGAAATGATATGAAACTTTGGACAACAAACAATAAATAATAATGGTGACAAAACAAGATATGGATGGAACCTTCTATAGTGCCAGTATACATGCTATCAAATAATAGCATACATACCAAGCAATACCTATTTTTTAATTTAATCTGCTTTTACAACATTTTTTAAGTACAATCTGACTTTATGTACTGAAGCTGTTTATATACCTGAAATGTTTTCATATTCACTTTTTATTTAAAGGTTAACTCCATTTAAAAAATACAAATCAAAAAGTATCAACTAAGGCAGCAAGAAACCTAACACGAATTACAATTAATATTGGAGGAGGGTTTTCTTTTTAAAAACTGTCTATAAAAATATGGAGTATTTTTAGGACATTACTATATAAATTAAAAGTAAATTATTTACCAGTTTGTATTTTGTGGTAGTCTATTTTTAGGTTGGCCAGAAAGTAATTTTACACATATATTTTTTATTTTTTTAACTTGAAAAATGTAATGCTTTACATTTTGATTTTGAGAAACTAATGCTAGAGCCTTTGGAGACCCATTTTCCCTGCAGAGTTTAAATATGTCAACTTACGCAATAACCAAAAATCTGTTCTGAGTCTACCACCTATCCTTGTCTGACATGTAGTTATATTCATATATGAAACACTTAAATCAACAACAGAGCTACAATTTCAGCATAACCTTCAACCTATTAACAATTAAAATGTTATCTTACTTAACCCTAACACTTAACCCTCAAAAGTTTCCCCTTGACAATTAACCTGCTCATAAATACATAATATATTCTTAACCGCTTACCCAAAAAAGCTTCCAGCACTTGATGCTTGAACTTAACTTTACCTTTTCATCTAAATTGCTAAATTATCCTCCACAGAAGCATACTTACCCATGATGATATTTCAGTGTTGAAACCCCTTGGCGATTGATTTAAATGTATATGGTTTAACTTTTTAATATAGTGTAGGCTGATTTACTGAAAAATTTAAGAAGGTTCAAACAATAATTTGTATGAAAATTCATTTTAATTATCCATTCATTTGGATTGCAGATCCCTGTTTATCTATTTCATCTGATGTATATGTGAAGAAAATCTTCACTCAATTTTTTGTGTGAACATTCTTACCATTTTAGTAAAGCAGACTTATAGTGCTCACTTTTTTTCCACTAAAGCAGGAAAGTGACAAATGAACTATGAAAACAACTGAAGCTAATAAAAAGTATCAAGAAAAAGTAAAAAAAAATAGTAAATAAAAAAGAAAGCGAATATTTGACTTGAAAATTGTTTAATGCCACCCCTAGTGTAAAATTCCGATCTTTATTAGGAGCCAATATGCCCTTTAATTTAAAGTGGAGAGATAAAGACTAACATTTGGCATTCATTCCTTGGTGCGTACCAGGTTGTCCTTTTGTAGGCATATGCCAACGTCATTGATAGAAGGCAGCATGGAAAGCATTGTTAAAAAAAGAAAAAAAAAAGAAAAGAAACTGTTTCAAAATGTATTGGGTTTTAACGATATCTAAAAAGTTTTACAAAACCAGTTTACATTTTTGTGATTTAATTGCCAATGTTTTGTACTTTTAGGGTGTTCTGGCAAAATTCAAATTATTGCTTTGAAAAAAAGTTTAAAAAGTATGAAAAATATTTTATTGAAACTTTTAAGCTCTGACAAGCTTTTTTATATTTTGTATTCTTTTTTTGACAAGTTAACATTTTTTCCTTTAATATTGGTAATTAATGTATAATAAAGAACTCACAGTGAATGCAGTCTTAAAAGTCTTAAAAAACTCCCAAGTCTTATTAAACTTATTTCAGCATACCAGCATACAGAATTCATATGATAATAAATACCCTGCATAAATCCATTTAATTTTTACAACATAGGAAACAAATTTGTTGGTTTTCATGTTTTTTTATGTATGTTTTTTAAATATACAGGTAACCAATGGTAGAAATGTTTGAATGTGTTACACGTGCTACATACATACCAAGAGACTTGTCTTTGAAAATTCACTTGTCTATGAAAATATTGAAGTTCGATTGTCAGTCAAATATGGTTTAATTAAGCAAGTTTAAGACTTAACATTTAAAACTGTTGCATTAAATATTTTGGTATATGAAAACTTAAGTTTGGCTCGTTTTTCCATAATGCTCCAACTTGATCTGAATATATGTCAGCAATTACAATAATCTCTTTTAGATGCCTGCTAAAAAAGTAAAAGTTTAAAGAGTAAATGTAAGTAAAGTGTAACTAAAGCCAATGTTTTTCTGTGCCCAGTTGGGGAAACTTAAACTCTCTATTTTTCCTGTTCTTTATTAGAGGTAAAGGAAGATAAGTTGAAAAGGACTAGAATTTAAAGCTACCAATGAAGACTCTAGTGAAAACTACAACAGTCTAAAATGTGCTTCCCCTTACTGTAGAAAAGTTTCTGATCACTTTTTGATGTGTCTACAGGATAGGAAGTAAAGCAAAATTTCCTTAATTGGACGTACCTCCTAAAAACCTGCTGAGATCTTTAGCCATTCCTTATTTTATCTAAAATAATTTTTTTATACTAGTAAAATACGATTTGTAGTTTTAGATCAAGCTGTATGCTGGAAAATGCTTAAAAGAAAATCTTCAGTTTTAGCTGCAGAACTTTTAGAACTCCGTAGAATGTAAATTAATTGTACAATGTTTATCTATGCTTATGTAGGGAATGTAGTGAATCATAAAACACATTCAATATCATCCTGTATTCTTGTTTGGATCAAGTATTAAAATAATAATTTTATAATATTTTCCTAAAGGGATACCTGAGTAAGGCAAATTTGTGCTAAAATGATTGAATAAATTGCAAAGACATGGTCACATGTTGTTGATTTTTTCCTGGGCAAATTTGAAACACAAGTGTGTTTGCATGTTTTATATTGGCCTCGGTGTTGCTGTTTAGATTCCAAATGAACAAAAATTAATTCCAAGAATCAGTCATTAACTTCTGTCCTACTAAACCTGAAAATTGTCCATATTCAAATAAAATTTATGAAGCCTGTATAGATGTAAAAGTTGCTGACTTTTTAGTTAATTGCAAAGCCAAATCCTGTCCATACTTACTCTTCTATCAAAGGCTCCCCCAAAACATATCAGGGCAGTTTGAGTAGAAAAGGTCCCATCCTTCAATTATGGATCTCCCTACTGTTTAGTAACAGGCATGGGCCCAGGTATGGACAGGAAAAGGGGAACATAGGCTCACTTCTCTCTTTTTTTCTTGGCCACCCAAGTTCCATAGTTGGAGAGGCTTTGTTGGAATATTACCTGTGGCTCTGTCATTTTATTCAGTAATAATTTTTAACTTGAGGTTAATTAAACTCTAGTGCTCCGGGATCGCAGTGGATTCTCAGGGCTGCATGCGTTCATGCAGCCCTTGGAATCCTGTGTGTGATCCCCGGCACTAGAGGTTAAATGGGGACAAGTCTGCCTGTTCAAAACCTCTAGTACTCTCTGATTGGCTGAGGAAAGCTTTCAACAGGAAAGCTTTCCTCAGCCAATCAGAGAGCACTAGAGGTTTTGGATGGGGGGACCGGCACTAGAGGGCAAATGGGGACAAGTCTCCCCATTCAAAACCTCTAGTGCTCTCTGATTGGCTGAGGAAAGCTTTCAACAGGAAAGCATTCCTCAGCCAATCAGAGAGCACAAGAGGTTTTGAATGGGGGGACCCGCACTAGAAGTTAAATGGGGACAAGTCTCCCCATTCAAAACCTCTAGTGCTCCCTGATTGGCTTAGGAAAGCTTTCAACAGGAAAACTCTCCTCAGCCAATCAGAGAGCACTAGAGGTTTTGAATGGGGAGACTTGTCCCAATTTAACCTCTAGTGCCGGGAATCACACACTAAGCTGATCAATGAATGCAGCCATGGCTGCACTTTTTGATCAGCACAGCCCGCCATCTTTTTTTTAAATTCGATCTTGTTTGACGAATTTACACTGGCTGTTCTCTCTTACAGTTCCTGTAACGGAGAACGGCCAAATTCGCAGTGAGATTGAGTTTTTAAAAACTCGCTCGCTCATCCCTACTGCCTGAAAATTCTATATTGTAAAAAATGAATATAAAAATGCTTTTCAATTTTAGTGTACACTCCCTTAATTTGTTTAGTTTAAAAGCTTTTCTTTTTTTTTTGCTCTATAAAGTCTATTAACCTTGTCTAACCCACGTTAATGGTGTAATTTTGGGACTTCATCAAGTAGTTGACCATTTAAAGCTAAGATTCAGGCAAATAAATTAAAACAAATGAAATCATTATATAAGAGCTATTTATTTTTTTGCCTCAGTTAAGTGACACTTACTGACTATTGCTCTGTTCTCTCCCATCCCCTCCCATCAGTTTCTTGGTAGCTCAAGGGTACTGCAACCCATCTGTTGGATCTTGGGCTACATTTCAGGGCTACAGCCTGAACTCCACTGCACAGTGGACTGCAAATGACTGATGCTAAAGTCAGTTACTAACACTGCTTGCATTCAAAATAATACATGTAACGTTGCATTGATAAATACAGAGCTACGTTAATGTGTGTCTCTTGTATTTGCCTTAATTTCATCTAACTGGACATGCAGTGGACCTATGCTTCCAGCCTAATTGCAATTGTTAATTGCTAAAATTGCTTTAATTATTTTCATAATGAGAGAAACATTGTCTTTCAGATATAACTACAAATATAACTTTGAAACCACAAAACTCGAATACAGCGGGTTGGCCTACAAGACCTCAAATAGCTCAGGTATCTTGTTTTAGGGAAAACATTTGTTCACATGGGGTCAATCAGGAAATGTTATGGCTTCAACAATTTAGAAAAACGCTTTATGAAAATGGTAATTTAAACTGAAACTGCACTCTACCTAGACAATATAAACCAAACCCCCAAATAGTAAGCACCAGATGAGACTATATGGCTCCTGTATGTAAATTTTCACCTATTTAATGCACAGCTGGTACCAGAGAAAAACTATAACACTTAGCACTTCCACACTTTATCGTACTTAGTGCTTGCGTGATCTACTACCAGGCCTGAAAACTGGTAAATAGGATGGGAGGAATGCTTAAGGACAATCAAATGCCAACTTTCAAAAAGTTAGTATTTGCATATGAATATCTGCAAGATGCAAAGTGTCGGAGTTTACATATAATTTTAACTTGGCTCCACTATTTTGAAAGGGAATGGGAGAACATAACAATATTAATGTATATGTATATATGAAGATTTTTTGGGTTCAAGTAAGAAAGTTGCCAGAAAAGCCCTAAACGGACAAAACTGTATGAAACACTGCAGTCAAAAGTCATGCAATCAACAGGTTAACATTAGTTATTTAAATATGGATAAAATTGTAAAAAATATATAGTTCAATGCCTCTCCATTAACTTTAAAAAATACACTTTTTCGCATTGACTGTAACATATCTTTTCTGTCTCCAATGTGAAATATATTAATACCTCACAATAACAGATTCACAGGCCTGTCATCTCTACACTTTATCTATATCTGTAAGTCAAATTGCTCTTAAAAAATGTATTAAAATACATGCTGCTTGAAGTGTGAGCAATAAAATCTTGCATTCTTAAAAAGTTAGCAAAGAGTAATATGTCACAATGTATTTTATCTCAGATTGGTAAATCGGAAGCTTAGAAAACTGAAATCAAAGCAGCATAAACCTCAAGCAGCAAATTTTAAATCCTGCATGTATAAAATGTAGCTGATTCCTAGGCCACCTAGGGTAACAGGATACAGACACAAAGGCATGGGATATGCATCTAAAGGTATGGTGAAAGGGAAAAGAGATAGTGAAGAATTGAGTTTGGTGTATGTTAAAATATAATCTGTAAAAAAAAGATTTGTTTAGGCTGTATGTATTTGTGATCAGAATATTATAGCCCCTTTAGAGAGAAATGTAAAAATATTTGAAATACATTTTCATATCAGTTATTTCTAATATAAAAAAACTAATTAGAACATATATATAGAAAATGTTACAATTTTTTTCGCCTTTCATTTAGGAATTAAAAATTTGACACAGTGTACTTACCACAGTGACATTAAAAGCATAAAGGAGATCAAAGGGAAGAGCAGCAATTAAATCTATGACGAACCAAGTTGTTACATAGTGGATACAAATAGATCTTGCCTTAAATATGACTTGGCCAGACTTGCTGACATAGGTTGTTCGGAAATTTAAAATAATATCTGCTTGGCAAAGAAAGAAGACATGTAATATACATTTTCATGACTATATGTCAAGAACTACACAAACAATGAACTACAAGCTTTACAAATTGATTTGTTCAGACTTGTTTATTACTTCCTATATGTATCCAAACAATAAAGCAGAAGCAACAAAATAAATTGTCCAATATTAATATGTAGCGAAGTTTATTATTTCCTAATACAGTACCAACATATCCCTTCAGTAGGAGTATGTCTATCTTTAGGAATTTAGAGACTTTACTATGCAAAACCTAACTACTCATTTTTAAAGAGAGAGAGCTAAAGTTTTTTTTTTATTTTTCAAATAGTATTCTCTCAGTATTCTATTGTTTTTTTTTTTTTGTTTTTTTTTTACTTAAGGCACACTGCATGTCTTTTCAAAGAGGTACTGGCACTGGGTCTGAAACTAAGCAAGTTAGAACTTCTATCTTCTCTCCAGCAAAAATACTTGGTTCTACTTCCAGAAGAGCAAAGACCTCCAAAGGTAATTAGGATTAATATATTGCCCTTTGCAAGGAAACTGTCCCACCCTGATCGGATACGATGACAGTATTTCTTAACTTTTACTTTAAAACTTTCTTTAGACCACATGCTATTATGTTGATGATAACATTACAGGAAATTATTATGTATATAAACTATTAAGGAATATATTATCAAAGTAATTTGGTTTGTGGCTCTGGTTATAAAATAGAATATTAGATCCCTCCCCGATGGGTATTGTGTATTTGTAAATCCAATACTTCCTAATTAATAAATTATTATTTATTATAAGGGACAGTTACTGTAGGAATATGAATGTGATAATCTCCAATTACTACTATGCATTTTTAAAAGACTCAGATATATAGGGTAATAAAATAAATCCAAAATCCAAATATAAGATTAACCCCCTGGCTTTTTATAGGACCAAAAAAAATTGTCCTTTTTTTCATTTGTATTTCAATTGTTATGAAATATTTTTCTAGGTGTATAACAACAGTGCCTAGTATTTCAAATGACTGAAAATTGCAGCTGAGTAAATAAGTATTTCACCATTTCAATTGTAAGTTTAATTGTGAGCTGTCATCAGTCAGTTGAGGTATCAAATAGAAAGCAAAGATGTAATTTATTGCTTGCAGGTTAAAGACAATAGCTGGTTGTTACTTTATTTTTACTTATATGTAAAATGTACTAAAGCACATAAAACATGAAAAAAATATATCATTATGCAAGCAGACAAATATGTTGTACATTTTTACATTAGTTGATCAGCAATAAAGCGGGTGATTAAACTGATATACTCTTATTTTGGAGGGCTATATTATTTTTTACAAAATGGAAGTGATGCCCACTTTTTGTAGTCTAGTAATAATACTATGAATTAGTGGTATTACAAAACTTTTTCAATAAATCTGCCCAAAAATCAGTATTGTGTAACTAGCCATACTTCTTTTATTTTTAATTTCTATGTTCATCCCTAGTCAGTTACCATTTAAGACAATTTGTCAAAAACACGAACCCTTTAATAACTAATGAAAGTCATTATTTAGTTTTTTGTTTCTTTTCTACACTGAAAAAATCTTAAATGCCCATATACTAAACTAAGCAAGTGCACATATTCAAAACTAAGGAACAATACAAAAGTTTGCATATTAGATAAACTTTAGGTTACTTTAGTAAATTGTGTAAAACATATTTTGTTCTTACTGAAAAACAGCATATAGGTATTTGATTTAAAGATGCGTCATACAGAACGTTGTTGAAATGGTTTCTAATTGAGCTATATTTCCAATTGAATGGTATATATTATATGTTACTTTGTTTTAGAAATAATGTTGTAATGTCATATTTTCATTCAGTTGCATTAACAAGGGCAGATGGGCCTGTGGATTAAGACAGAAAATGTTCGGTGACCTTGAATCTGTACCTCACCCTGAAAAGCAATATGTGAGAATGAAAAAGAAAATAGCTTCTATGCAACACTTATATTACACTATATATCTAACTGCATTACTTTCTTGGAAAAAGGGTTGTGCCGTTTCATCTATTTTATTGATGGCTTCATTTGTGTGAAGGTAAAGGTAAAAACTAAGTTGTAAATAGCATCTGTATTTTACAGAATTTTGAAGTTATTACACTAGTTGTATGTGGATATATTTTAACACGGTTTATCACCTTATACAGAATCGGTTAAGAATTTAGAGATGACATCTGCTAAGAAATCCAGTCCAGTTAAAAGGGGAGAGGACAGGTGGAAATTTTGTGAAGTAAATTCTAAAGTGTTGCTATAGAAGTACATATCACATATTTTTTAGTACCGTGTTTCCCTGAAAAAAGGACATATCCATAAAATAACCCGTAGCAGGATTTCTAAGCATTTGCGCAATATAAGCCATACCCTGAAAATAAGACATAGTGATGGCGTGGTTATGCAGCGTACCGGCACGGAGCGGTAAAGAAGACGGGCAGCCCCATCAACAAGGTCAGCTCCCCCGGTCAGGTCCCGGTCGTTCTGTGCGTGATGCAAGCTGAGGCATAGAGGGAGACATAGAAAGTAATAGTCTCCTCATTGAAGTGAGGAGCAGGGCGCTCTGTTTTAGGTATTGTGTGTTCTCTGGGGGAAGAAGTAAAGCTGTGGCTGCTGTTTTACTCAGCACTGTGGGTCTCTCTCCCCCAGCACCCACCAGCAACAGTCTGTGGGTCTCTCTCACCCCACACAAACACCAGGGGATAGGGGAAAAGCTTCAGTAAGCAGTCTGCTACTGAGCCCAGAGAGATCATCCCAGCTCCACTGTGCAGATTGGACCCAGTTCTCACTGGATCCCTGATAAATAATACTTAATAAAAATAAAATACTTAAATACTTAATAAAAATAAGACTGAAAATAAGCCATATTTTGTCTTATTGAGGAAAAATAAATATAAGACAGTGTCTTATAGTCGGGAAAACACGGTAATATGTATTTATATATTGTCAACATGTTACAAAGCACTTAACAGTCCACACTCATGTTGCTGTAGTTCAGATGAGCACGCAATCTAATGACCCTATCATAACCTATGACTATTTTTTGGGGAGAAGCCATCTTTTCAGAGTGTTGCAGGAGACCTACATACAGGGAGAACATACAAACTCCAAGTCAAGTTTCAAAGCAAGTACCCTAAGGCTGCAAGACAAGAGTGCTAGCCACTGAACCACCATGCTGCTCCATAGCTGTCTTACTGAATGTAGGTTTTAGTTTAAATTGAAATAATGAATCATAAACTCTTTTGCCTCATAGGGGCACACAACAAATCCAAGAAACATAGCAATAGGAGATCTGGGTGTCCTTATTCAAGCTGCTTAGCCTAATGATTTACAGTTATTTTTCCTCTCTCTGCTAGATAGAGAAAAGGGACCTGCTGATCGACTGCAGAGAGATTCCAACATGTTGTAAAATCTCACTGCAATAATGAGTACTTTTAAGTGATCATTGTCTTTTTTATTGTTAATCTTTATTTGGCCCCTGGCAAAAGTGGTAATGTGATTGGATACATATTTTGCAAATAGCAGTCATTTTACAATCAATGCAAGTGATCAAAGTCTGTTTATTTATTGTAATAGCAGTATTAGCAGTATTATGTTAGCTCCTATCAGTATTATGGTGTCTTGGTCCATCAACCAATCTTTACACCACACTCACATCACATCTTGTTCCTCACTCAGAAAATACAGGGTAGCAAGGACTGCTTTCTTTTTTCGTGGGAACACGTGGAAGGCACATTGCAGAGAGAAGTAATAGAACTGTTCAGGACTAATGTTCATTGGCAAAATGACGATCATTCATGAGCACGTTCTATTTTATTCACTTAAAGCCATGATCTCCTCTACATCACTTCCTCCTTTACACGTCATTTCCTGCATCTTTCAAATGATCACATCAAGTTTCTGTATTGGTCAAATAGTGTAACAATGCAATTGTTCAAAAATATGTACCAAATTGTGTACTATAGGATCGTTCAAAATAATCATCAACAATCGCTAATCTGTTGTTCATCGTTCATTTTCCAACGATGATTATCTGATGTGTGTATGTTGCAGGAGTGTTGTGAAAAATTTTTTTTGTACACCACAGTCATTTTGTATATCACAATAAATATAGTATTTACACAAAATAGTAATGTTTGAAAACAGACAAAAGAAAGCAGCAAACCTTACCTATGATAAAAAGAATTTCCACGGAAATATCACTAACAGTTGTGCTTCTTGTTGATGACAGATCATCATTGTCTACAAAGGATACATTGTACGGTACAGTAACAGCAACATAAAACGTTGCCAATAATATAAGCCAGTCCCAGGCTGCTTTGAAAGTACTAAAATGTAAAATTACGAACTTTGTTTTTTTTGCATCTGAAACTTTATATTCAGGAATTGCTGGTTTATCTACAAAAACATTCTGTAAACAAAAAAGAAAGAAAAATTTAAATCTATTTTATTAAAGCATGCATCTTGTAATTTTATAACTCAAGTACCATTTGTTGTGCCTTAATAGGTTTTGTGCAAAAAATGAAATTTAAACATGTAGCTTACTGGACATGACTATTGTCAAAGTGTTACTTTTCTAATTGTTATTCCCAGCCCCTTTTAACGCGACACACCACCCAGCAATCTAGGGTCACAATAGAGGGACACTGGACAGTTGAGGCATAATACAAAGACAATAGAATATTGGGCCATCCTAAGAAGAACAGGCATTAGAAAGTGGGAACAAAGTATGGGGAGGGGGCGCAGAACACTAACTTTGTCATATGCTGACCTGCCCACTTTTTGACCACCCGGTTGCAGCTTCTTTCCACCCAGCTGAAAAAAATTTCTGGGGAGAATTCTGCTTTTCACTGAAATATTTAGGTTGGGCCTATGTGTTCATTCTGTATTCCTCCATTTATCCTTATTCCTCCCATTTCTGGCTGGTACAATAAATCCTAAATATACATTTTATCTGTATTTGGCTGTTCTCTACAAACATCGAAGCAGAAATATACCCACAATACTCACCTATCCATGTTCACTCCATGGGCACCACCATCCTCTTTCTTCTCTTCCTGTAAATGATTTTAAGCCGCCTTGTTTGGTTGGGCAGGGATGAGAGGCACATGGGACGTAATTCATTCCAGTAGTAACAGAAGAAGCCAGAAATACCACATTTCCTTACAACCAAAGAAAAAGCTGCACATGCACAGCACAGCTTCTTGTCAGATGGCCAAAGCGATCAGGCGGATAGGAGGGTTTATCGCAGAAGGAACATGTTTCTTGTTTCTTTGTGCAATAATGACCTGCCTGATCATGGATTGGTAAAAGTTGAATTTTAGTTCTGCTTTAAAGCATAGATAAACCTAAAAACCAAAATGTAAAGTATTGAAGCCTACAAGATGTAGTGATTGCATTATTTTTTTCCTTTATTTTTCACCTAAAAACCTGAAAAACCAGCAAACCTAGAATGGATCTAGTCCAGGATCGAAAACATTTGACAAATAGTAGCAAATACATTTTAAGAAATCCATTCCGGGTTTGCTGGATCCCAAGATAGTCTATCTTCTCCAGTTTGGGAGAGCTTTAATAAATCAGATATTTTGTGTTTATTTCTCCATTGTATGTATAGTGGATTGATTAGACTTGATTGATGGGAATTTTTTTAAGAAAGAGAAGGATGTTTGTGTTTTTTAGCTCACAGAAAATGACATGGGCACTGCATTTCTAGTAAGATTAGCAGGCATTTTTGTACTTTTTGAAAATGTTCAAAAAATTTAAAGCAGCTGCAATATATTATATTTTTGGTTTTAGGCTTAGATATGCTTTAAGCTACTGATACAGATTTTAGCACCTGACACCTTCTATGCCATCCTACTAAATTACTTTATAACCTAACATTAGCTATTTTTTAGTTTTGGATAGAATAGAGGGAAGTTGAAATTTATGTCAAGTTATTATAGTTCCCAATAGAGAGATATTTTATTCTGTCTTTGTGATGGACAAAAAAAGAAAGAGGGTTCTGGGTTGTTGCAGGGAGAAATTAAATAATAGCAGCTCTTCATCACTCTACCAAAAAATGTATGTTTGTTTTTGTCTATATTTCAGTGTGAGAGATATCCATTCACAATAGGGATACAGATGGAATTAGAAATGTTGGTTCCAACCATTTCCCACTCTATACAAATTAAATTACAGCGTTTTGGCTGGGGTAAAGTTAAAAAAATGCATCAAATCAACTGATAAGTAAACTATAGTGAAACAAGCTTTTTTTTTATAATTATCTTACACGGTAATATGATGAAGTAGTGATAAGCAAACCTGTCCCACTTTAGTTTGTTCGAGGCACAGCAAACGTTTTTAGTTTTACTAAACACTACTACTTACAAACCGATTTGTAAAGTAAACATGTGTTGTGTGCTGTTGTTAATGCATATGGCAGTTAGCATTCTCATTGGCTGGTGGTTAGGGGAAGGCCCTCCCCTGACAACCCCTAACTAATGGGAATGCTACCTGCAGGGTACATTAACAACTCGCTGGTGCTTACATTGTGGTTGCCAATGTAAGATCTCACTGAATTAATTAAATGAGGGTCTTAGGTTTGCCATTGTTATTCAGTATCTTCAGTTTATTCACATTAGTTAATTCAAATGATCATATATGGGTGTGGCTATAGTTGTTGCAAATTCATGATATAATTAAAAATCAATGCAACATCTATAAACTTTTTATATTTTATTTTGTTTTTTAGTAGTCAGTCCGAACAAAGTGTACATGTTGGAGTGCACAACATTAGTTGCAGAAAAGCAGCCCTTATGTATATTCCTTTGAAATGATGTGTTAAATATGACTGTTGGTGAGCCCTGATGGGGGTTGCCTTTGAAATGTCAATGAGGACAAATGTAGCAGGATGATTCCAGCGGGAGGTTGGAGCCAAGCAACCTGAAGGGAAGATAACACATCCTTGAACAGGAAGATCACACCATACCAGGTGTGAGGTATTAGGGTTTTATATGGAATGATCTACTTCAAAGACTTCTCCAATCATCTTACCGTGTTTATAAATATCACTGCTATATGATGACCCCCAAAGTAGCCGGGAATAGCTGGTAAGCTGAGTCAGAGGACTTGCCCCCGGTGCGACAGTGACATCTACTGGAGAATACCTGCAGGCACCTGAGTAAGGGGTGAATGCACGGGTGTGGCTGAATGTGATAAAAGGTCCTGGCTAAAATAAAAATGGACAACAGACCCCAAAGCTCTTCCTTGGAGCCCAGCCAGGGTACAGGATATAGAAGACAGACTCTTTGCATATTGTATCATTTTACTCTGTGAAATGATTGTTTAACCTATCCTAAATAATTATTGTATATTTAGTAGTTCTTTTCCTCTGTTAATAAATATCTTGTTATTTAGGATCTTAGTAATTATTTAAGCTAATAGAGACATTGTAAATATACTGCTCTCAAGAAAGGGGATATCCTAAGGGAAACAGAATTTTTTCTTTCATTATGGGCACCCCACACATTTTTCTTTCAACCCAGTAATATTTGTTTTTGATATTTAGTATCAAGATGTTTATAATAATATTAAAATTATTTTAATTGTTATATCATTACTCATATTTCTGCGTAACCTTTACATATTCTATGGCATTATACAAATATAATCTTTGTTTGTGTTTATATGTTTTAAATATTAATGATATTATCATTAGCAACCACTTAATAAATTGATGACACACATACTTATGTCAATCTTACTTTATTGAGCTTTAATTTGCTTTTTTCTCTCCTTTGTAGGTGACCGGAGATGTGATAAAGAACGGCCCGACTCCGTCTCCTTGCTGCCTCAAAATGTGACCCTGATTTTCCTTTTCTGTATTTTTCTGTGGAACAAAAGTAACAAGCAATTAAATATCACCACATGCAATTTTAACCTTTCAGAGATGTACTTCTATGGCACTTTTTAGAATGTAATAAAATATAATGACAGACTTCAGTACTTTTCTCTGACATGAACAAAAGATTCATGCTGGAATATCAAGAGAGCCTACAGGATTTCTTTGAAGGGAATCTGACAAATGAAAATGAGGAAACAATGTGGAATTACTGCTGTATTTCCCATATCTCTAAAAGCAGATATGTGACAAATCTAGACAAACAACTAAAACAGTTTTTTTAAACTGCTATTCTTAATACAAAGATAAATATATGTAAATAAAATTGCAAAATCTTTACAAAAATAATTACACTTTCAACAGTTACTTTGCCTTTCAGTTTGACATCTGAATCATCTGATCTTTACAAGTAGAAGAGGTTTTTTTTTGTGAAATATAGCATTATTGTTCAGCAACATATGTGCAGAACCATATATATTCATCAAAAGTTCAACAGAACATGTGGTACTTCAAAAAGATCAGTGCTGTTGGCACAAATGATCAGTAATCTACCTTCATTTCCAATAGCTTTACTGTAACTGAGCACCATATATTATGACCAGAAGCTAAACTTCTTGTGAAATTATTTTTGACACATATGTACATGCATTCCTAGTACTCTTGCATATCCTAGAACTGTTGTATAGATTCAGCATTTAGGCAAATCAATTCATTCAAAACAACCAGACTTTCATCCTTGATTTACACACACACAGGGTCTGCAAGAGGTAATTAACAAGAAAAAATGTGGTGCAAAAAAAAAAATAAATAAAAAATCTGAAGAACATCTAATAATAACTTGATTTAAAAATGGTTTGCTATTGCATGTATGAGTTTGCATATGATTTTATATCAATAAAGTTACAACAAAGCTAAACTTGTATTACATATACAGAAACATTTTAATTTGTACAAATATATCACATTGTACTATACATTAGCAAGGTTTCAGAAGAAAAACTAGGTGTTAAAATTGTGATATATTTGCCAATTTAAAACAATATATGTTAAATTTGTTTATAAATTATTACTACCTCTTACATGTGATTATAACATGGTCAGTAAAAACAAAAACATTTTTTTCACATTCATCCAGTGACCTTATTTCATCCCACAATGTACTAGTAAATCCTTTCAGCAAATCTTTTTGCGTATTAAATTATATCCCCTTTTTTGCCCTCCCAAAGCCCTGTTCAATTCCTCTTAGGTCAAGGAAGTAAGACAAACTGTTCATTGTTTCAGTTCAACAGTCATTAGTTAAGTTAAACGCTAGGACTAAGGTTTTTTTTCATCTAATACTCAGCCTTCCTGAGCAAAGCCCATTAATATTTATATTAAATAACATCCTTTGTTTAAATCCTAAAGTATTCAGTGATGCCATAGCCATCAGTTAATTTATTTGAAAAGTACTAGGGCAATAGAGGTGTCACACTTACCTGTTCCTCACTAAAGCGCAGACATCCCTCTCCTGCGCATGCTGGCAGTTCTGAAGCTGGGCGTGCCTCTGTTTCCAAGCTTTATCAATTCCATCCAATCCACTGGTCAATCAAAAGATAGCCTCTTGATCAGCGCAGGCAATTTAGCTGGCTCACAGACTGAACTTTGTGTTCGTGCAACAAATCTTTCTGGTGCCGAGCTCCCTAGTTCTGTGAACTAGTTCCTGTACACCTGCCACTTAAACCAATGCTTCCCGTGTCCAGCTCCTGTGTAACCCTTCTTTGTCCAATTTGTTGGTCCCCAGCCAACTTCCCTGTGCTGTTCCTGTTTTCCTGTCTGCCTGCGGATATCCCTGCATCACCTGTACCTCCTGCTGTTTCTAGTGTCTCCTGTGTTCCCACATTGTACTGGAATCATTCTTTGTCCTGGCAAGGAGGAAGCATTGAGGTGCTGCCATTTTCCTTGCCCTTCTTTCACCTTCTGCCTATGTCACCTGATCTCACGCAGTGCTAGATCAGTGGGTGTAGCCTGCGGTAGATGAGGAAAGAAAAGAGTACCAATCTCACTGTGCATGCGTGAGATTGGCATTTTCTTTATCCCCACTGAAAAAAAGCCCCTTTTAGGCCTTTTTTAAACCTAGATAGGGTTAATTTTCACCAGAATATGGCTCATTATGGTAAAGTGGAACTCACATTATCAACATTTTTTTCACTTACCTTTTCTTGCTGAACATCCTTGATCAATGTACTTACCACACCCCAGCGAATCCCATGCTGTCTGGCTTTCTTTCTAGTACTCCCCGATTGTTGTACACATCCATCTTTTTTCTTCTTTCTCCCTGATGTCTCCCAGTTGTGCACTATGCATGCATGAGAATTGCCGACGAATAAATATAAACACTAAACTCCCTCTGCGCATGCAGTGAATAAATAAAAAGTATTTAAAATATTATGTAAAAAGGAAAGCATGCCTTTTATATAATGTTTGATTTTCTGATGACTAATCTGCTTTAAGATCAACAAAAGGTCTACTAGGTTGATATCATACTTCTGGGGACATAAATATTTTTGAAAATAATTTCATAGGTATTATTAAATATTTTACCTTGATACAAATAGTATAGATTTTTTGTGATCAGGCAACATATCATTTAATGCTCTAAGGCTGCCCCTCTATTAGGGCTTAGCAATGTAAGCACTGATAAAGGGGTGAAATCCAAAAGCAGCTGAATGTATTGGGTCATTGTTTGGGTTATCTTTAAACTTCTGTAATAAAATGATTTTGGTGTGGCTCCCTTCTTCTCTTTGCACCTTTCATTCTTTACCCAAAGCACCTTTGAGACTCCTTCTTGTTAGAAAGTTTCCTACAGAGTCAATATGCTCTCTAGTATTCACTCATCTTGACACTAAGGAATAAAATCCATTTCGCATTCAGTACCTCCCATCTACCTTTTCTAAACATTTTAAGCTATGGAAGTGATGATCCAAAATTTTGCTAGAAAGAAAGTTTAGCTAAAGGCACAAGTTGTTGTTTCAACATTTTCTCTACTCAGTTTAAATTGAGCAGTCTTAGATAAAGTATCTTTAAGAGATGTAGAAACTAGCTTGAGATAGCTATGGTATTACTGCTATAAAAGTGCAAGACAAAAATCAAAAATAGTTTAAAGGCACAAAATACAGGGTAGGCAATATATTCTACAGTGTAAAGTTTAATAATATTTCTAGAAAACCTGATTTATAGAAGAATGTAGGAAAAATGTTATATATAAGAAAAGGGCTAAATCTTTTCTTCTGTGTAAGTGTCTTTCTCAATTAAAGCAATCATTTTAAACTGAGAACAACTTCTGGAAACTGCTGACCTCTTTCCTTTCGGGCATTTGCTCTTTCTCCTAATGAGCTTGCAAGATCATTTTACTTTGATAAAATATATAAATATGGTTAAAGTTTTAGTACCAGATTAGTAGAATTTGAAAAAGAATGGGATTTTGAGTCAGCAGCTTTATCTATATACTGTACGTTAAGGAATATACTGCAGAAGAAAATGTCTACACTCAAAAGTTCCTTGCTCTTATTTCTGTTTTGAATCTTGTAAGAAACCATTACTGTCAAACCTCTAGGTCATCGTATGAAACAAATATATATAGGTTCTTTTGAATAAATGGGAGTTAAACTAATCATTTTTTAAATACTGGTAAAATTATAGATTTTTTGTGATTGAAACCCAAATACACAAAAAGCTGTATGAGAGTTATTGCTTTATCCAAGTGCCAACATAAAAATGATGATGTGATCTGTGACAATGTAAAATGTTGGCAGAATTTGACACTGGAGCTGCCGGCTATTTTTGGGAGACAGGATCAGGCCATAGGTCCCCAAGCTGAACCAATCAGTTCCTAAGCTCCTGATGCAACTCCAAAGTGCTCTACAAAAGTGTACCACAGGGCTATATTGACCCTTTTTATATAGCATAGGGAAGGAGACAGAGACTCTTTAGGGAGACATGAATAGTCAGATCAGTTATGTCACATCTGCACTCTAAAAAAGCTATTTGAGCACAAACTGCGTTAGATCAGCTTCTACCCTGATGCTGACCAGGAAATGGCAGCTATGCACTTCTGGGTTTATTTTTCACAGGGAAAAATCAGCAGCAGAAGTTTGCTCATCTACTACTTCTTTACACCTGCTATCGAGGTCCAGGGCCCCTCAGATGGACAGGTAAGTTGGCACAAATATAGAAGGGGCAGTAAAGTTAGGGGGCAGATGTTTAGCAGGATCCATAGATGTAAAATACATGTATTTCACATTTCTTTTTCTCAAGCTAAGTACAGACAATACATTGGCAAAGGTTTGTGGCCACCTTACTATTGCACTTAGGTATATGGCAAAAGGTATGTGGACACTCTTCCAAATAATTGAGAGACATGTTAGACAATTGTGTGCATTCAACACAATTGTGGCAAAAGCTTGTGGAAGGCCCTTTGTTGTTCCATCAGTACTACCCCAATGCACAAGGCCAGGCTCATAAAGTATATGGTATTATGAGTTTGGTATTGAATTTCCCATCCAGAGCCCTCACTTCAAATATATGGTAATAGTGGCAGGGAATGAGAGGTGGAGGGCAACTCTATACTAATGCTAAGGTTTTGGAATAGGATGTCCAACAAGCTTCTGGAACTGCAACTGGCGCTTCTTGTCCACAAACTTTTATATAAAGGCATGATTTAAATATGTGAAGCCCAAATGCTGATATTTTTCCCCTGCCAACCTCCAATAGCAACTCTGGAAGCCTTCCTGCTCATGATAATTCAATATTTTGTTAAAATGTATATTATGCCAGTGAGGATAGTTAGGAGAATAAAGATGAATAATTTAATATAACTGATTTTAATTTGTTATATATTTAAATCTGTTTCTGCTAACACAGTTGGCACTGAAATAACGGGCCTGATTTATTAAAGCTCTCCAAGATTCACTTTCATCAGTGAAACTATATGATCCGGCAAACCTGGAAGGGATCTGGTCCAGGATTTAAAACATTTGTTAGCAAATAGAAAATGACTTTGAAGAAATCAATTTTAGGTTTGGTGGATTACCCAGCTTTACTGATGAAAGTGTATCTTCTCTAGTCTTGTATAGCTTTAATAAATCAGGCCCAATGTACAAAATAATTTGTGTGGATTATCAAAAAAATCTGGGGCTAATATGCAGGCTTTCAAATCCAATCAGTTACCCAAAAACATGGACAAGCTCAGTCTATCCATATACTTTGAGCATGTGTGCACATATACTAAATATTATATTTAAGTAGTCTGAAACATTCGCATAGTTTGCAGCTTATCCAGGCAGCTTCTTTGCTTTTAATGAGTGTCAGTGACCAAGCCCAACATTGAAAAGGCAGGTAAGTAACGCACCCTATTCCAATCATCATGTTACATGTCAAGGAGGATGCTGGTTGTCCAAGATCACTGTCTTTTACATGATATGATAACATCTGATTAATGTTTTTATTTAATGTTTGTAAAGCTCACATTTTTATTTATGTAGGAAAACTATTTATTATACATGTCTAGCAATGGTTAGACATAATCTGACAGAAGCAGCGGTAGTGAATTTGTGTTTCACAAAAAATCAGTGTTAATTATTTTTGTCAGTTGTAATATTTATGTTTCAAATGACAAATCAGCATTGCATCTAACATTTTCATCGCTATTAGTATATCAGCAGTCTCTAATTAATGCATCAACACCAGTTATTTTACTGGCCTTTAGAAAAACTAATGGCAAAGTCACAGTATTAAATTATAACATTTAAATCTCAACTATGTCTAATATGCATGTCACATTGATGAATACAATTTTAGAAATACATACCTTCCTTTTTTTCTTCCTGGGCAATTTTAATTTTTGTATCTGTGATATCCTTAAATGATGCCAGAAAAAGTACCACATCACCCTTTTCATTCTTTATGGGAACAATATCCAACAGGCACCAGAAGGAAGTACCTAGAAGAATGAAAAAATAGACTTTAAACACAGCATCCTAAATATAAGCACAGTTCTAAAACAGAAAAGTACAAATCTAGAGCTGCAACTAATGTAATTTTAACCAAATCTTATTGGAAAGGTCAATAGCCGAGAAACCACAGCTGTTCAGTAAATGTAAATCTGCTTGTCTCATCTGATGGAGCTTAACAGCGCTCCTCTTTGTGGAAGTAATGCATTGATTTAAATGCAAAATTTATCTGCTGGGATCATTAAAATGTCTTAATGAAGCTTCTTATTACTTCCAAATTACACTTTTACTTTGAACCTCCTATTGATCATAACTTACTTATTTTAATGGAATATTTCCCAGTGTACTGACTGTGATATATAAAGTTTGCTATTTACGGCATATGTCTTTCACTTGATTAATTAGAAAGTTGTCTCCCCTCATCATCCTGCCTCGGAAGACCTAATGTCCAGCATATCCATGTATCTAATTCAGAAAAAAAGCATGGCTTACTTTAAATAGAATCGCACTAAAAGATATTATCTGCAAAGCTCAAATAAATCATGATTCTAGACATAAAATGCAGACCAAGATATAGGGCAATTAGTACATGGCGGTTTGCTGCATTCTTTTAACTACTTATTTTGCAATGTAAATTTTTTTATATTTAGGATAAAAAAATAAATAATTAAAAAGAAACAGAAAGAGAACTAAAACATATACGAAAAACAATTAGAAACACAATGTATATATACTTATGATTTTTTGCTTTTTAAAAATGATTTACTGATTCAATCACCCACCATCTGGTCATTTATTTAGTCATTTGTTTTAGGTTTGTGTTAGAAAAATTAAAACCCATTGGTTTCTTTATTTTAAGAACAGTATTTTCTAAGGTTACTATGGATAAGAGAACATTTGTCTTGACTGTGCAGGGGCATGGCGAATGGTTGGAAAGTGACTGTTGCTCTCTAACAGGGCTACTAGATAAGGGGAAGTTGGGATGGGCTGGAGTTTAAAAAAAAAAAGAAAACAAATGAGGAATAATTGGGTTTCAGATGCAATTATACCTGCAAACTCAATAGGGAGCCCACACCTACTTTACTGTTATTGTGGACAAATAAAAAATAAGGCTGAAATTCATAGTGATCTGTTTTATAGTTATATGAATAATAACTGTTCAGCCAATTTTGTAATCCAGATCAACCACCATTTAGGATATTTTACAGGCCTCCAGGAATGGGTACTGAGGGGGAGGTTATATACATTACTGAAGGTGGTTAACAGTATCAGGTGAATGATCTGGGCTGCCCAGGCTTTTTAGACAGTAAGATCTGGCTAATAAGTGAGTTGTATTGCCTGTTAAGACTGGAGCTCATCTGCTTAGGTAGGAGGCGTATTTGAGCCTGGAGTGTGGCTGTAACAAGCCCTTACCCTAGGATTGTATATTTATGGATCACAAGAGACTGTGACCTGATATTTCCTGTTGTTAAGCCTGAAATGTGGTCAGTTTGTTGGATAAAAAAAAGCCACCAGCTATTGTGAATTTGAAAATCTGAAGAGAGCTGTCACGGTCCCTTCTGTGACAGAAGTTTGAGGATCTGTCAGACAAGCTGCATATGTGATTATCTGACAGCCTCTTTGGTTTTACTTGTTTCTGTGTTGTTGTTTGTAATGACCACTCCCCTTGTATCAGGTGCAGCTGCTGGTCATTACTGCTCCTCCAGTTAGTCTGGCCTCACACTTCATGCTGTGCGGTTGATATTCACTGCTGGATTGTGAATAGCTGGAGTGTCCTGCCATTCTGAGTTCCTGTTGAATTCTGCTTATAAGATAAGTTGCTGTTGATTTCTGCTTATAAGATAAGTTGCTGTTCTTTTGGTGTTTTTGTTAGGTATTCACTTGTTTACTAGGCCTCAGGGAGACACTGGGTCCTTCATAGGAGGAAGGGACCAGCAGTCTCAGTCCAGACCCAACTGCTAGGGCTGTGCACGGATAGTAGGGCCTAGGTTCCTGGGTATGAGTTTCCCCACCATCAGGGGATACTCACACGGTTAGGAGTCAGGGCTGGATTAGGGTGTATGCAAGGGGTGACCATTCCCTCTTCCTTATTCACTAGAGGCCTAGTGGTGTGTAAGCCTTTCTGTTACCCTCCCCTCCCTATCATTCATGACAAGAGCGCTTATGTTTATGTTGTGGTTTTCTTGTATGCTCCTACAACTAATTTTAGTTATACAAAATCAACTGGGATATCTGTATGAACTTTGTGCATGTGAAGATATCCCTAGCCCCTGTAACATTACAACATGGGACGGGTGCTGACTTTTTGCTTTTCTCCACTACAATATGGTCTGACACTGGACACCAAAAGAATATCATCATCTGTGTCAAATTGCATCATGCGTCTTTTCCTCCAATGAACAAACACCGTTGGATAGATCTATTGTAAATGCAATGCACTAAAGAATGTGTTACTTAAAGATTTGCTGCCTCCTCCACTAATCTGAACTTGTTGTTCAGAGAACTAAAGACTGTTAGTTCATAGACAGACAGACAGGTATTATTACAATGATATATTTTAAAAAATGTAATTTTTTTTGTAATACATAATTGTATTCATACTTTTGGATTTTAAAGAAAATTCATTATTACAGTTAAAACAAGTTAAAGCAGAACTAAACTTTTTTTTTTTTTGAGGGGGGATTACACTAACTGTAAAATGCCATCATATGTAGTTGCCCAATGGCCAAAGATGGTAAACATTGAGTTTGGAATAAGCAGTGGATAGAAGTGGCAGTGAGAGACCAATAGGGACTAAATGTTTTTCAGCGAAGGAGGGGGGAAACAGAGCTAAGTCTGCCAAAATGTGAAATTATGCTTTGCATCTTACTTCATTCAGACAAAACTCGAAAGCAAAGATAACAGACAGTGTTTTTTTTTGTGACACATAGTTACATAGTTACATAGTAGGTTAGGTTGAAAAAACACATCAATTTCAACCACTGAGGAAGTAAACATATCCCAGATTTAAAACCCTATAAGACATAGTTGGTCCCAAAGAAGGCAAAAAAACCCTGGTACAATTTGCTTCAACAGGGGAAAAAATTCCTTCCTGATTCCATGAGGCAATCAGATGTTCCCTGGATCAACAGTCACTGTTATTTTTACTTTAAAGCTTTAATACCCAGTTATATTCTGTGCTTCTAGAAAAGCATCCAGAATCTATAGTTGTTGCTGAAACTACTTCCTGAGGGAGCCGATTCGACATTTCCACAGACCTTACAGTGAAGAATCCCTTCCTTATCCGCAGCTTAAACTTCTTTTCCTCCAGACGCAAAGAGTGCCCTCTTGTTCTTTGTAATGATCTCCAAGTGAATAATGGGGAAGTGAGTTTTCTTTATGGACCATTTATATATTTATACAGGGTGATCATATCCCCCTTAAGCATCTCTTCTTAAGGGAGAATAGATTCAATTCAGCTAATCTCTCCTCATAGCTCCTCCATTCCTTTTATTAATTTAGTTGCCCTTCTCTGCACTCTCTCCAATTCAGCAATGTCCTTTTTGTGAACTGGTGCCCAAAACTGGACTGCATATTCCAAATGTGGTCTGACCAATGCATTGTACAGGGGCAGGATTATGTTTACATCTCTGCACTCTAGGGTACACCACTAATAACCTTAGACCATTCAGAGTATGAATCATTAAATACAACTCTCTGGATGGGATCTTTAAGCCAGTTCTCTATCCATTTACAGACTGAATAGCACAAACTGGTTTACTTGATTCATTATTGAGTGTAACTTAGATTTTGATATAAACACGCTAACATTTGTTTTAAATATAAGTGATTTAAAATGTATTGTTACCAAAATCACATTTTTATTGCAATCTGTAGCCATCCATGATGTTTTTCTTGCACCATGACAACAAAGTACATCTCTTATTTGGAATTTACCAGAATCCTCAGCCTTTCGTCCTTCTTTTTGGCTCATTTCCTTGTTCATACAACTACAACTTTATTTTGAAACAAAAACTCACTACCACTGACAGTGTATAATAGCTACAAAAGAGAAATAAGAACCTACAATAAGATTTGCAATACCTTTTTTTTTTTAGAAAACGTGATGTGTAACAAAGCTAACACAAATATAAACATACATTTCTCAGTTCATATTCAGGATTAAAATATTAATATAATAATAATAATTACGCCTTCTTGTATACTGGGTGATTACTGTTTGATGTTGTTTACCTCATTTTATTACAAAATGCTTTTTATACCTTTTATACTGTTCTTCTTTGCTTCTAATGTATTTCTCTTTGACACTTATTTTATATATTTTCACCTGTGATTTTTATTTGTTTAACATGCTTGCTAAGTAACAACACCTGTTGAAATAGTTTTCTTTTAAGGTCAAGTGTTATTTTAGAGAAACGTGAGAAAATCTCCAGATATCTTCTTGTTCCAGCTTGTTCCAGGGTTTTTAAGTAGTAGTCCAATGATTCTACATTTATAGGTGCATGAGGTGCAAAGAGATAATGTGCTTCTAGTAAAATATAATATCAAATGTGACCAGGATAACCAGCGAAGATCCCAACTGTAATGAGGATAACCACAATACTAGCTGCCGTAGTAAACAGTAGATTAACCATCCTCAAAAGTTATAACAAACAACAATTCTTCAATGCTTAGCAATAAAAACATCTCTCTGCTATATCATCGTTCTATTTAAAAATTATTGTAAAAAATAAAATATGGATCAAAAATAAATAAAAGTTATTCAGGTACTCTTCTGTGTGTGTTCTTTCTCAAAGATCAACACAAAAATGTCCAACACCATGAGCACAAATTAAAAGTTTTACCACCCCATTAGAAAAAGGTAATTAGACCTTGAATATTATCATCACTCCATCAATCAATGACCCAATATGAAAAAAAACTAAATTATTATTTTTTATTTATTATATGTTCCGTAGGATGCTTAAAAACATATGGACACAAATAACCATATAGTACAGTAGATTTATTTAAGGAAATGACCTGTTCTTAAATGATCTGGCACTTTTAGATAAAATAGTTTAAAATATTACTCCAAAAAAAATCAAAGCATTAACATTATAAGGAAGTATACTTATTTTCTTAGACCTAGAAATTGCTCATACTGGAAAAAAATCCATACAATATGTTTTTTACAATATGTTTTTTACAAAAAGATATAAAAGGGTAAAAGTCGAGTCACAAAAGTGAATCCATTGTAAAAAAGAAAAGTGCAAAACTGAGTAAACATTGGGTAAAAATAGATAAAATAGGTTCTGAATAGCTTTATCAATGTCTCCAATGGGAATTGCATGAAAATGCCTAGAAATAATATTCAAGGAATATATTCTCAGCCACGTATTTCTAAACAGTACATGGAACAAAAACCTATTTTCTGATTTTAATTCAAGCATATAAAACACTATAGATGAGAGTTCATAAATTATGACATTAAAAGGGTATATGTTTTTAAGCTAGAAAAAGCAACTAACTAGTTCTTACGAAAATAGATCAATAAAAACATTAAAATGAGTAAACGAAAGTAATATCAGAATTTGGAGGCTGAAACAATAGAACAAATTTACAAGAAGAGAAGAAATAGAATGCTATTACGGTAGAGGCAAATGGCAGGTCATACTCTTTTTCTTTGTTGTCTAATAGAAACAAATGTATGTTATTGTTCATGTTGTTTACTTGGCATTCTTTTTACCCTGTGGGCATGTAAGAATGTAACCCAGTTATATATATATATATATATATATCTTTTTTTACTATATTTTATTTCTTATAAAATATTTTTCTGTCTTAACATTAAAACGTGATTTTAGATCTTTAGTGGTTCAAAAAGTTTCGGCTACTTATGGCTCTGCTTATACCCATTCTAACTATAAAGGACATTTTAATGGGACAAACCTCCCCAAGAGTCCACAATAGAACTTAAATTTGTGTTACTATAAACCCCTCATTTTAATTTGTATCAAGTTAACACATTTCAGTTTATTATAAGTAAGACAACCAATTTATTACAAGATGTGATATAAGTAGAATTAACCATTTTATTAATGTCTTTGTTGGCGAAAGTAAACTTGGTTTCTGCTAACTTTTGATAGTTGATTGCAAAGTCCCTGAACATGGTATGCTGCAATGTTTTTTTAAGGCAGGGTCAGATGAACCTCTGGTTACATGTCACAAAATAAAAACATTTTTTTTTTCATATATCAAAGCTTAAAATGCAAAAAGTAAGCAACCAAAGACTTCAAGATTAAAATTAGCAAAACATTCTGTAAAAATTTTGCCACATGAACATAAAATATGAGAGAGCTTAATTTTCTTACTGAAAGGTTAAACATCTTTTTTATTTGATATTTTTTATTTTTTCATGGGACATTGTAGAAAATATTATCTTTCACTGCCTAACATATTTGTATTTTTATCCTGCTTTTTTTTGGGGGTCTAGTCAGAATATTTCCATAATGTTTTCCTTGAGATGAAAAGACTACTTAGGGAATTACATTCTGCACTGAGTAGTCTGCAGAAGCTAATACCTTTTATTCTAGGATGCTGAAATACAAATACCATGCTGTTGCTGATAAAATATGTTACACCTTTAGAAACTGTTTATCGTCAATCTATTTCATTACCATGCCTTTCTGAAGCATGACAAATCAGTGTCTGTTTGTTGAAGTGGGATGTTCAAAGTTATTATACCATGTACACAGGAATAATAGCAGTAATCCAACTGAAAGCCTGATAGATAAGGTGTTAGATTTTCAGAGCTGATAAACTACTTGAAGAAGAGCATTCTGAAAAGGACTGTGTCTTGGGAGAATCATATTTATAACCATTTATGTTGTGATATATACAGTACAGCTTACACAAGAATCTGTCCTATAGGGTGTAAACATGAATTGGCATATTTATAATACTTAAATTTACTTTCGGCACAAAGCAACACATGAAATAAATATATTTAATTTACACTTGAAATATTAAAGTAAACCTAGATAGGAAGGAACATTGACCAATAGGAAGGCTTAAAAGGCAGAATGGGTAGGACCAGGTTTACCTTTTACAAGAAAAATTGATATTTTTAAATAAATTCAGGGACTTTTTTTTCATGAGATTTTATATATATATATTGAAGGTGTTGCAAAATTGTCCTGAACAGATGACATTCGTTTCTGTTCTGTAAGAACCATTCATCTCTAAATTTGATTGTTAAGGAATACAGCTATCAGCCACTGACAACCACCATCTCTAAAAACCAGTGACAACCACCAACAAGTTTTAACACTTCTATGTTTGTATACCCAAACAATGGCCCTAAAGATGGTTGTCACTTTGGCAATGATCAATTATGATTCAAATATTAAGGTATATGGAGGACTCAAAGCAATAAAAATCAGGTAGTGTTCACGTCCACCCAGGTTCCTAAATTTAAACATGATCATGTCCATCATCACTATAAGTTTTGATAAAAGCTAAACAGTTTTTCTTTTCCAAAAAGAAAAAAAAATATAATAGAGCTTTTTGCATCAAAGTTTTACACATGATCCTTGAATGCAATGTTAATGAATTTTGTGGAAAGATTTTTTAGAGCACAACTCAAGCAGTAATACTCTTAAGGTCTTTAACCCTGATGCAAGCAGTATGTTGCCTCTTGTGAGGAATTTTTATTTAAACGCCTTATACATGTCAGTTTAAAGGAGTGGGTGTTCACATTGACACACATATGAATTAAAACACTTTCACCTTGGTTGTTATTTCTGTTTAGGTAAGGAGTGTAGCAATTTCAGATAGTAAATTCCGAGCTGACCGAGGGTCTATAACTGCCAGTTTTGAAACTTAAAAATAAACCTCTCAATAATTTGAAATAAAAGGAAAAATGTATAAAATAATATTTTACCAATCTTGAAAGGGAAATAACAAACATGTGCAGTCAGTAAACTCAAATCAAATCAGTTTCTGGAAAATTAATTAAAACTAATTATGAATGTATTATGTCTTCCAAGGACTAAGGGTGGTGGGACCTCTGCACAACCCTAAATAATCTGATGTTGTTTAACAAAATAGCTTGTATGTACACTAGCCAAAATAGATTAAAAAAAAAAGGGCCTCATATTGTGTAGCTAAAATACTCCGACCCATTAAATCATGGACTCTACAGGACCTCTAAAGGTGTCCTATGGTATCTGGTACCCAGATATTAGCAGAGGATCTCCTAAGCCACACTGTCAAGGCTACTTTGATTGTGACCATGTTATAAAGTGTTGGTAGGGATGGGGGGGAGGGAACTTTCAACACTTGCAATTCACACAAAAGAAGAACTGTAGCAGTGTAGCACAGGTCATAGAGGGCATAATGTAATAGCATTTTTGTAGAACTCGAGATTAGAAAGCATGCCTATTTTTGTACTTTCTGTGTATGCACTGGGCATGGACCTCTGATGATGCTTCTTCCTGAGTAAAACGCGTAGGGTGGGCAGAGCCTAATCATTTTGTACATTTTTCATGTAACCACTAAGGGGTTTCCTGATTTTAAATTTCTGCTTCAGATAAAAAAAAAGGACTGCACTAATATTGCTTTTTCTCACTTGGAGGGATTAGCTGACATATCTTTGCTAATGTTGGAAAAACTAATGAAATTTTAGTTAAAAGCAGCAAGACCGTTGGCCTTGTGCTCTGGAGAATGGATGAAAACCTGAGAAAATCTGCCAGTTGTGACACTCCGCCTGTTGCCTCCCATTCTAGTGACTGTGTTTAACAGTAAGATTTCTCTTGCTTCTTGTCTTGGTAACAGGTGGCATCAGGAGAGGAAGCAAGAGTTAAACACAAGGGCACCGCTATAAAAACAGTTTGAAACCCTTTCCTACTCTGCTTAAGCTGAAACATTTAAGCTGGAGTTTCAGTACATTTTATGCAGAATCCATTGATGGCCACAGTAACATGTAATAAGTGGTAGAAGTTCTGAGGCTACAATATAGAAAGGAAAAGGACTGGTTACTATAGTGGGGAGAAGCCAGGGATTATTTTTGACTACCAACACATTTACTATTTAGTTGATGAGTATGATACACTGAAAGTATTTCCTGATATATGAAAACAAATTTATTGTCATTATATAGCATTATAGAAATGCCCATTTTATCAATGGAGTGGAGTGTTGTAAATGTAATAAATGCCCTGTGTCAAAACTACTCCACAGAGAATGTGATGTTAATTGGTCCCGTGCAAATATACACACACACACACACATATATATATATATATATATATATATATATATATATACACAGACAGACATGACTGTGGCATCCAAGAGCCATCACCCTAAATACAATTTTTTCTTAAACTCTTAAATCCCCCATCCACCTTTTTTCCCCTAAATAAAAACAACACCTTACAACTTGTTTCAATCAAAATTTACCACATTTTCTAATTAACAATAAATAACAACAATAACATAACAACCACAAGACATCCCCTTCGTCAGGTGGCAGGTCCATACTGAACCCTTTTCATACCATAAATCCGTGATCTGCATTTCCATTTGATATAAGCCCAAGCTGCTCCCAGGCGCCACTCCACCACCTCGAGAAATATATTAATCACGCATACTTCCCGCTATAAACCTTCCACAACCACATAACACCAACTTGAAGACCCCATACCACGGATGGCTCTCCACACACCATCACATGGTACCACACACCTACCCAAAACACTTCCCCTCGAGGACCTCACACCATTATAGCGCCACAAGGTAATACCTTACCGTTGTTCACCCCTCCACACATGCAGCGCTGGCTGAATTCCCTCCTGTAAACCAAGCAACCAAAGATCAACCTTTACCCTTGTAAAAACTGCTGGTAACCAACTTCTAAATCCCTATGCTAAACAACAATACCCCCATTACTAGCAATAAATCTTCCTACCCCCCTATTCATTTTCGCTCTTGCCTTATTAAACAGTCAAACACCCATCGCCACCATGTTCTAGCCACAATCTCCAACCACACCACCAAAAGTTCCAGAAAGGCCACTCTCAAACGAAGAAAACCCCACTTTATATCATGGATCAGTTCCCTCATAGACCTAATCCCCAAACCATTGCCTCCAGCATTACCACTAACTGTTGACCCTCCGGCCTGACTCCTACTCTGCTGGGCCCCCAGCATACATATGAATGGCCAATGATCCAGATCCTAAAACAAATAAAAGAAAACACAAGTACCACAAATTATCCACTCACAACAGCCCCCCCCCCCCCACATCTTTCCACACCCCCATTAATTAGTTTCTGTTAATGAGGCGAAACATAAAGCTGGTAATGCCTAGATTCCCACCTGACATCTCTTTTTTTGGCCTCCTCCCCTACACCCCACCTGGCTGCCTCTGTGGACGCCTCAATCCGAAATGAATGTGATGCGTATTCACCTTCCAGCAGGCCCATGCTCCAGAAACATTTTTGAAAAACCGCCAGAAACTGAAACCTGGTCGGGACGCTGGCGGATCAGGTAAGTAGCGATTTACTATTGTTTCCTATAGGTTTATTTACCCTAAGTGTGACTCGGGGTTACCGCTTTTGGCATCTTTTTTCCGCCCAGGAGTTTAATTTCATCCAAATACCCAAAAAGCGCCGAACAAATCTCCGGCACCTTCTCGCCAACCACACTTGGCAAAATAGAAAAGGCTTGCAGCCAATTGGCAAATGTCACCAGAATAAGCCTATACTGCCGGGCCTCCTCATCCCCCCTCTTACCACCTGATGCGAAACCCCTATCCACATTAAAATGGTCCAGAGGAAGTAGTGTATATATGTCCACATATTCTCCCTTCCAAATTTTTTCACGCACTTCCTGCCCCTCAAAGGCCCCTCAAAGCACACCTACACCTCCCCACGTGCGCGGTCACCCACAATTACCTGCTCTACCTTCAACGTTATCATGCTGCCCGCCCTCTGACCTACCATCCCATCCCCAATAGAACCACACGACCCCTGCTGTTCCAAAGAAAAACCCCTTTGCAAACCTAATTCCCTGACTGGCCCCCCAACCCCAGTTACCAACTCACCTGTACTCATATCCCCCACCCCCCTCCTCCCTGCCTGTATTATATCACGCAGTAGTCCCCTAAAACCCTCCAGTACTTGGGGAACTCCACCAACTGTACCCATGCTTCCCCCTTCGCCTAGACCTCCATCTAATACACTCCCCACATTCCAACCACCCACTGGACATATAGCAGATCCCCCCTTAACCCCCCACTTTCCCCCCCCCCCGCAGTCTTACCCCTTCGCCTTTCATCCACTCCGCCTGTGGGCCCCATGGCTGAAACTCCAGGCGCATTGTACAACACTCTCGGTCTTCTTACAAATCTTCCAGGATTTCACCATTCAACAAAGAATCCTGCAATTCCCCTTCTTCACAGGGGCCAGCCGCACCCAGCCTGAGGGCTGGCACCACCGAAGCCTGGCCTTCTGCATACTGCTTCTGGTATTCTATGGTACCTGCCAACATCTGGTGAAGCACTTCTGGGTGCGCCATTGCGAGAACCTGTTTTCCGTATTTTGCAAGACGCCACCAGCGCCATATTAATAAAGCCGACTCTGCCTACAGCCGTCAAACCTCCCGAGGACGCCGCTGCCATTGGACCCGGAACTCCCGCCAACCTTCCTCCGTCAGGACCTGATAAAACAGCCCGTAAGTCCGAGGCCCGACTGGCCACACCTGCTTGTCTTCTCTTGCCCCTATCACCTATTGTTCTGTCCTGTTCTAATCTCCTACAATTCCTAGCAAAACTGTTCTGCCTCATTTTCCCCCTTTGTCTTTCATTTCCTTTCTTACCCCACTTATTGGTATATCAAATAACCAATCATAAACTCTTAATAACTGACCTTCCCTCGAAAATCTCCTGACCTCTTGGCCTTCCCCCCACAGTCATGTTGGTCCATGCCTCTCTCCCCTCTCGCAGGCTCAAGGGCCTCTATGTCTCTAAAGATGCAGTTTATGTCTGATTTAGCAGTAAAAGAGTTTCTCATTGGCCCAAAGCAGCACCTGGTTTAGCAGGGAAAGCATTCCTGAAACGGTGTAGAATTGAGTAGAGACAGGTAAATGTTGCCCCAGGATTCAGTGCTTCAACATGACAACAGAGTGCTACATGTGCTACTGTGTATGTTTACAGGGAGCATGTTGAGGTCTGGTATACCTTTGTAGACACTTGCCTTGTCCAGGTCAGGACTGCAAGAGCACCATGTGTATAGATAAAAACCCAAGGAGTGTGTCCTGGCCTTGGAAACAGGCCCTCAAATATATAGTAAGGGTTAAAGCTCTAAGCATCAGTTAACTCACATATTTAAAAACGTGAATAACTAGGACTAATATTAAAGGTCTGATTAGCAGGTAAGATGGGGACGAAGGTGATTTAGCTAACCAAAAGATCTACAAAGCCTCTGGCCTACATGGACCATGAACAGAACTGGAAAAGGTCAAGAAAGATTCTGAGAAAAAATGTAAGTCATTAAACCTGGAGCCCCTCACCTAGGTGAAGCATATGCACTGCTCACCATTCTGTCAGTTGGTGCTCCCTTACAAAAGATGCCCCCGAAGACACAGTACTCATTCTCGAGCATGCGAAGAAGAATTTTTTTACCTATCAAAGGCTGGTAATAAGTAAGGGTAGTAAGAAAAATCTATGGTCATTACAGGACCAAAAGTCTTCTTATATCTGTATTAAGGTGCCACATATGCATATTATCATAACCAAAAATACAAATTCCCACAAACCTGGGTAGAATGAATTAGAAACAAAATTAATTGAAAAATCATTTTCAAAAGGGTATACAATTAAAATCATTACTATATTAAAAAGGATATATATCCTACATCATGTTACACCTATACACTAAGTACTTAAGACATGTGAATACAAAAACTGGTAACGATACAAAGCCAGTACCAAATTATCATGCACACATAAACATGGTGACAGCCATTTTGATCCAGTGACGCATTTCACGGAACCAATCGGCTTCATCAGACCATATATTCAGGCCCAACAGTGTGTCATGACAAACATTACCTGTCAAACCTTTCCCAACAGTTCACATATACATGTGTTCATGGACACTTTTTATGGAAATATGTTACTGTAAGATGAATGTAGAAGCTACACAAAGATGATCTCATGACTTTTGTTCACTTTTCTCTTTATTTCAATAAACTTCTTATTAGCACATGAACTAATTGGTTCTATTTACTGTACATAAGCCCCACAATTAAATACAGACAGGACTAGTCCATATGAAGGTGAAAATGGTGCCAAAGAACACTTGTGGTCATTTGTTAGGGAATATTGGTTGTGTTGAATAGCCAATTACCTGTCAGTAGGGTTACTAAAAACCAAATGTGGTTGTAGACAAGTGTTAGCATTGATATTTAAGAATTGTCTATATTACTATTTATTCTTTTTTGTTCTTTAAACTATATTACCTTGTGTTATCTTGCTTATACCCTAATACAATGGTCTCAAACCTTTTCGGACTACTAAACTTACTGGCTCAAGACCATGCGCGGGGAGCCGGGTGTCACTCAGAGGGGTGACGTCATGATGCCAGAACTCGCCCATTCTCCCATCGCAGGTCTGAGCCTGCGATGGGAGAGTGGGCAGGTTGTGTCACCACCTGCCCACATCCCTGAGCCTGGGATCCGCACGGGCGACATTGTCTGCGGCTCTGGCCGTGTGCGTCCCTCCCAGCATGGTTCTTCTCCTGAACACGCTCGGGGGTGCACCACCGGTTGGCAGCCGTTGTCCTAATAAATTGAAAAAGGTTTCACCTTATTTATCATTCCTTATATTCTAACCACACCATCTAAATACTCTCTTACAATAGATTGTAAGTTTACCACCTTTGGGGTCCCGAAAAGACTATGTTCTCCAAAAAAAAAAAAAAAAAAAGCATATAAGATATTAATACATTTCTTCAAAGATGGTCTATTGAGTTATTAGTCAAGACTCCAAACATCTAAATAGGATTTTTTGGACTATTTTTAGTTTTCCATCAACATTTCAAACAATTAGCCTCTACTTTATGAGTATGGGGAGATGATGTAAAGGTAGAAGGTCATTATACCCGACATGTTTCGCATTATGGGCTTCCTCAGGGAAAGGTGAGACTCAAAGAGTAAGCTGTAAGTATAATAAATACACAGGAAGAATCTTATAAAATACTACTTTATACATAAACAAATGAACAACAATATAATTTATACAGAGCTTATAGTACAAGGTAAAATGTTCAGATTCAGCTGAATTATATCTGAACATTCTACCTTCTACTATTAAGGAGAAACTAATTGTTTGAACTGTTAATAGAAATCTATTGTTTAGCAAATTGTCCAAACAAACCCCACTGAGATATATGGGGTCTTGTCTAGTAACTCGATTGAAAGTCTTTGTATGAATGAATCTTATGTGCTGTTTTCACTTTGTGTGAACATATAATTTGTTACCATATTGCCTCTTGCCAACAAAAAAGCCCTGTTGTTTTCTCACTCTTATATATCCCTTATTGGTTATTTACCCAGGTAGACTAATTTGCCATTCTGTGAGGGTCTTTCAAAAGGTAAGCATCTCTAGTGACATGAGCAAAGGCACTATGTAACCTGATACACTTTTGTGAAAACTCAAGAACAGCAGTCTGCAGACACAGCACTAGAAGAGGAAGTCACTTTGGGCAGTATTACGGAAACACAAAATTGGCAGGACCTGCAACAGATGCTGCCATGGTAGTTCATATCTTATGATGCTAGCATGTTTACACGGCAAATCTTGGTATTTTTAGATTGTATATGTTACTAGTGGTAAGGTAAATTGGCAGTTTCATTTTTTCAAAATTTTTAACATAAAATGTCTGAAAATGTTAATAAAAAGTATCCCTATATATTATGTACATAAATATCCATTACAAATAAAAACACATACTAAACTAAAGCTAAAGTACATGAACTTTGTAAAGAAACAATAGCTGAATCAATGCATTAGTTCCAAAACAAATCTTGAATTCATTACTGCCAATCTTTACCCAATGTTTACAGTAATTTACAGAAATAATACAGAATTTGGAACCGAGTAAGAACAGCAGACAGCAAATGTTCACGCTGGACTGACAGTGCTTATTAACCATTTTACTAGATTACACTGCTTGCTGAGACAATATGTCCTTTCTTACTAAAAATGAGTGTAAGAATCCCTGCGGGAGAAGCCACTGCCTGACTCAGATGTCACTCAAAGAATTTAGGCCACATTCTGAATTTCACAAATGGATTTGCCAGTAATTCTTGTTAAAAGTGACACTCTTGACATATGGCCATTGGCCATTTTTAAAATCTAGCCCAGGCTCATTACAAGAAATTACACAAACCATATAGCATATTAAAAATTGTAGGACTATGCATATTCACATACCAACACATTTGTGCTGTTCTTGGATGCCAGCTTTTTTATTTTATTAAGAAAGAAATCAATAATACACTAAAAATTTATCCAGCTATTTTTAGGCTGCTCTACTGGAATGCATATTTAGGTGCACTGTGCCCCTTATCATTTTAAGATTTAAGGCATAACTCCAGGTAAGGATTGGCAGATCTTGGCCGTAGGATTGTATAATACATTCTTCCTACTCGTCTCTTCTTGTCTATAAGGAAATATTTTTAGGAACAAGCCAATGGGAACCAAGTGGGATTAGAGTGAGTCTCCCACAAAATGTGGAGGCTCCAAAAATGCCATTGATTTTACCTAGTTTGTATTGCCAACTTGGGACGCTTTGTCTGTGTAAACAAAGGGTGTGCACATCCTGCAATACAAAAAAGGCTTTGCAAGAGAAAAAAACGCTAATCCCCCCCAAAAAAAATCTACGATGGCCCACATTTCATGCCAAACCTCTGGAATACATAGGGGACAACTAAGTTGGTCATATACACTTTCAGATGCTAAGTATTGTTACATGATTTCAAGGTGATTCTTAGGAACATTTCAATTAGGAAAAACCTTAGAAAAAAGAGCATATAAATAAACTACATTTGGAAATTGTCAGTGGCAGTCAGAGGAACACTTTTTAATAAATGTATTTAAAGTGACTATACTACATTTTTCAAAGTAGTTATACATGTAAATAAGTAAGACTTATCTATCTGCGTTGTCAAATGCTGCTCTTTACCAAGATAACTTCTCCTGAAGCCTGCATAAGAACCAGTATTTCTGAGGGTGTTGGTTCCCGGTCTGCTGCAGATCTAAATGGTTCTTTTTGCCGATTTCTATTTTAGCACTTTTTTCTGTAATATGGAGATCAGCAAGAGACTTGGCAGTCATTTTTTTTCTTTGCAGGCATGGTTTTATATTAAGGGAGAGTACAGTTAAAAGGTCCCTTGAAGAACATCCTTCACTCACCAAACTGGGTTCTCTCTCAAAGAAAGAAATGTGGGTGGGCCTTTAGTTATTCACAGAAATAATTTCCTGACTTTCTTGTAACAACACATAAAATATAATAGTGTCACTAAATTGGTATGTGATTGCACCAAAGGGGCAAATTTTACTAAGAAATTGCTTACAGTGCATTTGGGTTTCTGATTTGTCAAATAAACTACAAATTTTGCTGCAATAATTAACTGAATAGCATGTAATATAGCTGCAGTTAAATGAAAAAAAGACCCTTGGAACTTCATAATAATATATAAACTCCCTATGCTCAATGATTAAATGAGAATCTATTATTTAAGTTTTTTTAATATGCTACTAATTATTTTCTCATAATTAAAATACAACTATACTCACTTATCAAAAGGATTATATGAACTCATTTGTTCCTGTTGTCTACCTGTTCGGCTGCTTTTCAAAAATGTTCCAAAAAAAAAAAAAACAGTAAGCTTTACTGTAAAGTAAATTTCATTCTGAGTTCTAAGCTAGTGATATAAATAGTGAGGACTGGATTTAGCACTTTCTATGAGTTGACAAGCCCTTAGTGAATTGGAATCTTTTTTTCTCTGCATATGTCATACACAATAGGGTTGATTTTATGCCAAGACCACGGTAAGGTGCTAAATGCCAACCCTGAAAGCTGGCAAAATGTCATGACTTTAATTGAACTGTCTGGAAATTTTCAGTGCAATATTTGAAGGTTGAAGCTTTCTTTTTTTATTCTTAGCACACTATAATGACAAGCATTTCTTGTGTGATTTTACAAACTTTGGAATAGGAAATAATGACATGTTCAAGCGCTATTATTACCTGTTACACTAGGAACACTTGATTCCGTCAAGAAAAAGAAGTTACAGTTGTTATTAACAGCTCATCTTTCACCAAGTCATGCTAACATGTAATTCATATAACTTTTGAGAAAAATTATAAGTGTTAGCATTTCTTTAGCTTTTCATTAGTTAAAAAGTAGTTTGGCACTGTTCCTGTCATGTTACAAAACACTACAGGCAACTTTTTCTTCTGACATGCAACCGGTACTCCTAAACATATTATCATAGCTTACCAGCAACACAGATTGTTATCCTTGCACTGAAAATAGAACTGTGCCCAGGCTGTTGATATTCAAATAATTATGTAATCTAAACCAGCAAAAAAAAAACCATGAAAACAAAATCCTTGCTGACATTTGTAAAAGCAGGCACTGTGGAGTATTAATCCTCAAAATGTGCAACCAGATCCTTTAGGACCCATCCTGTCAAACACTAACTTGTATTGTGTTAAGGAAGCCCATTTAAATAGGCTACCAGCAAACCTGAACTGGACAATCTTGTTATCTTTATTATAAATATCTTGTATTCATATAGCGCCAACATATTATGCAGTGCTTTACAAAGTCATATCACTAGCTCTCCATCAAAGGGTCTCACAATCTAATGTCTCTGCAATTATCATTTGTCATTACCAAAGTTTAAGGTAACGGCAGCGCTGGCTGCATTCATTAATCAGCTCAGTGTGCGATCCCCAGCACTAGAGGTTAAATGGGGACAAGTGGTTAAATGGGGAGATCACACACTGAATTCCCAGGGCTGTATGAACAAATGCAGCCCTGAGAATCCACTGCAATCCTGGGGCACTAGAGTTAAATTAACCTCTAGTGCCCGGGGATGGCAGTGGAACTGCAGATGAACTCTCAATGGAGTTTCTCCATTGAAAGTCCATCTGCAGTTCAGTTCCCATGGTCACCAGGCTGATAAGTACAGCCCTGTGACCATGGGAACTTTGCGTTCTCAGCTGATTGGAGGCACGCGAGGGCCTCCTATCAGCTGTGACTGCAGGCGAACTCTCAATGGAGTCTCTCTGTACTTATCAGCCCAGTGACCATGGGAACTGAACTGCAAATGAACTCTCAATGGAGAAACTCCACTGAGAGTTAAACTTCAGTTCCACTGTGATCCCCGGGCACTAGAGGTTAATTACCCTCTAGTGTCGGGGATTGTAATGATTTCCTCGATCTTCCGATGGTTTTGCGAAATCGGTTCGCCGATTCACCAGAAGTTTTGCCAGAATGCAAGAGGCTCATCCCTACTCTGAGCCACCGTGGTTCCATTTACTATAAAGAAAAGTAGCTGGTGGACAGGAAGGCGGCAGGGAGGAAGTCATGAGAATAAACCTTAACAACTTTATGGCTTGTATAGTAATTTGTCAGGATGAATGATGTATCTATTTAAGGCCAATTTATGACCTATTTACTGCTTTCAAAGTTCAAGGTCAATCTAGTTCTGCTAAAAGGGAGAGTTCTGTTTTATTGCCAAATTGATTAGTACAATGCAAAAGCAAATTTGCCTAAAATGATGTGCCATTTTAATTAGCTACACCTCCACCGCTGTATATCTGGTACCCAGAAGGTGGATAGATGTACATATAAGTATGGGGACAATTGCAATGGGAATTTTTGGGTATGACTGCTGTATAGTGTAGATCATAGTGGAGAAAGCAAAGGATGAGCACCATTGATGTTGGTTGATCCACTGACCAAACATAAAATCGCCATTTTCTGTCAATAGTAAGGAACAAAACAGCAGATTTTAACACAGCACAAGAGAGATCATATATCCTCTGCAGTGGCAGATTTGTTGGATAACAATATTGCCTCAGGACTGTGGATCTGTGCTTGCAATATAAAGAATTACTGTACCACCTAAATACCACCATCTGATAATTATATCTGTTCTTTTCTGGACCCCATTTGGCTACATTTGTTGTCATTAATCTTTTTTTTATTCATACACAATGCTTTTGGGGAAAACACTATATATATTCCGTTTGATGGTTTATTGGGTGATACATATTTATTATAGGAAGTTTGGCCCTTGTGGAAGGGAGCTATTTAATAGTTTTTGTTTTTGGTATGGTACATTTTAAAATGCAGAATAAATATTGAATGATATATGTATATGTTTTTGAATGCATCTTGTTTTATACATTAGCCACCTTAAATTGTTCCAATCTTTCTGAAGAGATATTGGCATGGTTTAGACTTTATACCCCCTTAGTAACTGCATGGACTGTTGAATGAGGATCATATAACAGTAGGCTTAAATACAAAATGTTCTGCAGCACAGGTAAGAATAATTGGTGTTACAGATAACATTTTAAACATGATGGGAAAACGCTGAATGTATCAATCTATTTTAGATTGAAGATAGAATACATCAAATGTTAGTGGAAAAAAGTAGTGTGTATGCATTTATCACTAAAAAGCTTCCACAAAATAAAGCATTACTTCAAATAAATAACTGCCAGGTCAGAAAGAAAATCATCTTGGGAGTTATGGATTTAAACTGTGTTTACCTTCACCCTAATGTTTCTCCCTCCATGAAACATAATGGTTATTATTACACATGTAAAACATATCTTGAAAACTTGGTTGAAATAAAGAGAGGCTCGAAGCCTTAAAGAATAGGCGCAGGGCCTGCATGACAGGGTGGGAGGCCCAGACCGAGGTTAGTAGGAGGTTAAGAAATTGTGTGAGTTGGGAGGAGGTCGCTGGGCTGGTGTTGAGTGGGAAGTAGGAGGAGTTAAGTAAAGAAGCGTTTAAAGAGGGAGAATCAGAAATGAATGTCCCTCTTTTAGCAAGAAAAGTTTTTGCCCACCCACCCCAGTTTGTGGTAAGCTGTTTTGTGGATTAGGGGTTGGCGGTTGGGGTCTTGGAGGGCAAAGATCCAGTGGATAGTATGTGGTTAATTTTTGGTTGGGGGGAATTTTCATTGGTGGGGTTCCCCTCCCTACTTATGGTGTGCGGATGTTTAAGGCTCTTTAGGTGCGGTGCTGGGCGGCTAGGGGCCACGATGGAGTGGTGGAAAGTTTAAATTCCTGTTGGGCAGATTTTGCCTTCCGAGACTTGCTTCCTGGTTGTTTGGGTTTAAATAAGGCTGGAATTTATGTTGGTTCATGGTTACATTGGTTGATATGGTGGGAATTAGTTAGCTAGAGTATATTAATCGGGGGTTATTTGGTTATGTTTATGTTTGATTATGTTTGGTTAGGTTATGGAATGTAAATGTGTAAGCTTTGTTATTTATTGGTTATTTACTTTATTATGGGTTTATTTATTTTGTTTTTTGGAATGGTTCATTTATTTAATAATTTATGTTAATAAACGGCGGCTTGCCAGCCATTTTATGTCCAACTTGTTGTCTGTGTCCTTAATGGTTAGGAATAGGAATGTTAAGCAGGGGGTGGGGGTTTAAGGTGTAATTACCTTTAAGTAATTAAAGGTGGTGTGGTGGTAAGTATTAAGGGAGGGATGGAAGGTCTGAGCTACCCTAGTCATGGTTAATACACAATTCAAATATTCTTCTATCTGGCAAATCATATGTAACTCTGCTCAGCTGCGTAGCCAAGATAATTGCTATGTAAGTACTATGATACAGTGTTAGTACTTTCTGGGTAACCTCAATGCTCATTGGACGAAGGTCATGATGCAAATCTAGTGCACTGGCTATATTCAGAGAGAGTTAGGGATGTTAACTGTTTGGTAATTCAGTGAAATAGATGTTTGTAAAAAATTAGATTTGCCGAACAGCAATGGTAAACTTTTATCCAAGTTTCTAGGTATGCCACTGATAACAGAAGTGCAAATCCCTTGGCAGGTGAAAGAATAAATATACTATTACAACCATGTATTTAGCCATAAGCTTGGAGGTTTGCCTTTGATTTCTCTGTAGTCACTGGTAAGTTCAGTGTGGTGGAATGTTGGATAAGATGCAGTATAAGATTAAGCTGTAATTGGGACTTTGACTTTAAAGAGATTATCTCTAAATAGTATTATTCCAGACTGACAAAAAGACTTTGCATAATATAGGCATAGCTGAAGATTTACATATATTACCTGTTACCTGTTAAATCACATCATTGTTAGCAGTAGCAGAGGAATAAATGGTTTTAGCCATATAAATTCCTGATTAAATGCCACACACAATACTTTCGAGATTTCAGCTCATATCTTTATGCTACGTACAATTTCAGTAAGTGTGACCTAATAAATATTAAAGGTTACATTTACAGATAAATAAATGTTTACCGCCAGCCTATTCATTAGGCTGAATATATCAGCACTGACCTTTCTATTGATTTGGTTATTAAAGCTAAATTATAACTGGGAATAACAACAGAAGCTTAGAAGCAGAAGACAGAGCATATATTCTGCTAAAATGGAATCTCACAAACACCCAGGACACTTAACAATAAAAATATCCTTAAAGTAAAAAAAAAATCACTTACCATTCTTCTTGTAAAACATGATTTCCCCCTTGAATTCACTCTTTTCCTCTAGTGACATTTCAATTTCAAGTGTTGTCTGTTCGTTCGTTTCAGCACCATATAAAAATTTACAGCTGCAACTCTTCTGCATGACTTCCGTTCGTGCAAACCCAGCAAGCTCACAGAAGCCATCTGAACAGTAAACTATAGGGAATCCCTTGGCCACCTGAGCATTTGCAAGAATGAAGTTGCTGTCTGTAAAACAAAGGCAAAATGAAAAAATGTATAATATGTATATAAAAAACACATTTTGTTTGACACATTTGTTTTGGTGGCAACACAATTCCCTTGTTAAGATATGTTTATGCATGCATCAATATGTTATCAACATGCAAGCACGCTACTACAATTAATGGTTTATAATATTATTCTCTAGAGACACACTAGGAACACAAGTTGAACTGTGAAAACACTTTTTACAATCTAATGTTTAAATAAAGGAATAGCCTCAGAACTACATGCCAGCTTTTTGTCCCGTATAGATTTCAGACTTTTTATCAAACAACGCTCTGACATTTCCACTGTTTAGGACCAAACAATATGTCCACTGCCCAGGGTGCTGACCAAAGCCACACAAGTTAGTAAAACAGATCTCCACTTTAAAGATAAACTCTAGGGGTCACCTTAAAGTGTGCTCTCCCCCCACCTCTGTAGTGGCCTCTTTTAATAACCTTGACCCAGCAATATATATTTCCTCTCTTTAGTCTCTGTGACATCTCTACACGGGCTGCAAACGATCTGTTTCTGGGAGGCAGAAAGGTAAACTCAAAGTCTCTAGCCAGTGACCGAAGAGGGATTGATTTCTCTACTTTCCAGATCAAAATCTTACAACTGTCAGCTGTTTCATAGATAAGAATCCGCACAGCCCCCTCTCTCCTGTGTTTTATACTGAACTCTGGGCAAACCTAAAATGTGCCCCATACCTCCCTCCAATAATGATAAGCTAATCTCCTAGACAGATCAGATTGGGAGGAGTGGGCTGAATGATTCTCAAGATAACAAACTGCAGCTTCTAATGCTTGTTGTGTGAAGTGGAACTAATCACCTCCTGGAGGGGAGGGGATATTCAAAATGAATCGTACGCCTAGTGTGACATAAAAGGCTAGCCATTTTTTGTGTGTTGGGATTATTTCTGGTTATGCCTTTATTGGAGCCTTGAAGTTCCCTTATTTCCCTTCCCTGTGACACCAAGAAGAAAAAAAAGTACTGTAAAAGACCAGTAAAAAAAAAAAAACATACAATCTTGTGGAATGTTTTAACCCTTTCCTACAATGTTGGAGATATCTTTTGGCAGGAGGTGAGGGGAGCCTTGAAAAACAAAAAGCAATTTGAATCTCATAGAGGCGTTTACCCTTCTTCACACCATACCTCTTGAAAAACATATTGTGATCATTTTATTAGTAGGCATTACTTTGTATTTTTTACTCTTTCCTGTCCAAAACAAAAATATTAACCAATAGCTGTAAAAATAGCCTTAAAATAGGTTTCCATTTCCTTAATATAATTAGTACATGGGTTTGTGTAAATGTGTTTATATGAGAGACAGCTGTCATGTTTAATCTTTACCTGTTGTAAGACAACTAATCTTCCCCGTACTATATTTATTTTCAACTGGTTTAACTTTCGAAGAATGGAATACACCGTAACCAACATATGCTTCTACATTCCTAAATTCAGAATTTAATGCTAAAGTTTTCTGTTCATAAAAACACAGACAACCTTATTCAAAAGAAGGATATAGTATATGACCTTTTTTCTTTTTAGGTTTGGTGCCTTTTATCACCTCAACTTTTTTACAGCTTTTCAACAATTCTTTATACGTCACAGAATGAGCCTTCTTCAAAGATTTTTCCACTTAAAATATCTAACTACCTTCAAACATTCTGATATTTCAAAGGATGCTTCCCTAGGTTATAAAACCCATCTGAAGATGGTTTTATGTCTGCTGGTCATTCTATTTATCTTTTAGCTTAAGAACATAGAACACACACAAATTTGACAGAACCCAGTGTAATTCAATTAGTTATTACCTTGTCCCAGAGATTTTCAGAGTCACAGAGGGAGCGGCAGCCGCTGCTCTCCAGTCGGCTTTACTAGCCTGTGCAGGGGAATCCCAGGACCAGCCTTAAAACCACGAGGGAAGGGTTCCCACTGCGCATGGACACCAGAGGCTGGGGGGAAGCCCCATACGTTGACAAGGAACTATATCTACCAATTCAGCACAATACACACCTCTTTCTTTTTACATTTACTCCCCACATTGAGTGAGTTTGACTACCTTACTCTTTTAACATACAGATTTATATTTACCCGGGATATTTTGTCCTTTTACAACATTGGTGACCTACTCAGAGAGATCCTTCATTCGGGCTAATGTAAGTTTCCTCATCTAGATGTTTCATTCCAGCTATAAATGTTTTACTACATATTTCAGCCAAACTAAAACTCAGGAATAACTTGACACAATAACTTAAATATTTATGTACTATCAAATAAATACATTATCATTTATTACAATAATTCAGCCTATTCTGGGCAATAACTTATTGTACTCTTATTTTCTTTTCTATACGTCTGTTCATAATTAAATCATAGGAAAATTGACACTATCTGTGGATATGTAAAGTATTTAAATGTTAAACCCTATATCTACTTGCTGGCGTATATCATGCTTATATGACACATTAATACTTACCTGTGTTTTATATTGTACCTTGACCGCATGCTATATTTTTAACCACAAACACACAGCTACCCCTGAAGAAGCCCACGATGGGTGAAATGCGTGGTGTTTTCCAGCTGTGTGGTAACTCATAGTATCTCAGCTCTATGCGGCCCTGCTATAAATGATGATGTTAATATACTATGTAGGTTACCTATGTATAGTACTACTCCTTATGGCCAATGTTTGAACCTTGAATTAAAAGGTCTTGGCATACAACTATTCTGTATATTCACTATTGTATTTTGTGAAATTTTATACTCAATACAATACGGATCTTTGCCTAAAAAAAAAACCTTCTTGTACATTTGTCCCTTGTTTCTGAAAGATTATGAAAGATGTATATGGGTCAACCAGGATTCTCATGTACACAGACAGTGAGGGTGCTTCAGGTTTTTTTGTCTGATATAGAAAAAAAAAACACTGCTTCCTCAGATCATGAAAAAATCATCTGGGTCTGGGAAATTGGAGCTTCTAGATCGCCTTTCTAGTTACCAGGCATCGTTAATTAGTCTCAGCTGTCCATAGGCCTTTTTTAATAACATTCCTTATTTATAAAAGAAAGAAAGGGAAATAATACTGACATCAAACAAGATATACATCATGAAGAGGCAAAACAGGGCTCACAACCACCTATATCCACAGAAACCTTTATAATATAATATATATATATATATATATATATTAAAAATCTGTTTCAAGTCAGATTCTTCAACTTTCAAGCCATCCCCTTTATCCACAACCTTGGTTATGGCCTGTTTAACCTTAAAAAGAACACAGAAAAATGGCCTTTTAACCTTGCAATGTTGGTAGGCAAGGTTTGTATCAGGGCTCTTAAGTCAAAATCCCTAATGTCTCCCACATTTTGATGCCCTGGCAGAAGAATAGGGGCAGGGTTAACAGTGCCACTTACAGTAGGAATAGAAGACCACATTGAGTCAGAAAGAGAGGTAAGAGAATCAGTTGGGCTAACACAGGTATCTTGTGTCTCAATGCAGCCTAAAGGAGAGTCAAGAAATAGACTGGACCCACTAGGACTAAAATAGTGTCTGAACAGGCAGTACCATGTTCTGACTAGGCCTCACACTATTCGGTTGATATGAATTATGCATGACTCAGATCTCAGATCTGATCTGATGCAGATCTTTTCCAACAAATTCAAATCAAATCTCCCTTACCACTTGTTCCTTGAAATCCAGTTCTTGCCCACTTTCTGTTATTTCTTGCTTGGCTGTTATATGTATCTGGTCCTTGCGCTGTTCTAGTTATTTCTTGCCTGTTATTTAGTTGTTGATAGCTGTTGTTGTATGTTTACGTTTTGTAACTATTTTGTTTGAACTTGGAATTATTCAGCCTTGTTTGCTGTGTCTTGTATGTAATCACTTAATTGACAAGTTTCACTTATCCCCGACATTGAGTCTATATTGTGTGTGCTGCCACAGCTGGTCTTCCTGCTGTGTCTGCTGGGGAAACACACTATGCTTCATTTTGGTTTAAAACATTATCTGATAAATTTACTGCTCTCTCAGTGTTGAATTTCATTTTGGGCTACAAACCTCACAAGTTTTTGAAAACTCTATTGTGTTCCGTGCAGAAGAGAGGTAAGCTTGGTGTGTCAGATTTTTAAAAAGATTTTTATGCAGATCATTTGAACACCTTTGGACCAGTACTTAGCCTCAGGAGCACTTTACCCTTTTTTGCCCAGTATTTGCATAGAGGAGGTAAATGAGCTTGTAGGCTGTGCCTCCAATATTTTACGCTCTACGTATGGGGGAATTTACTGTACATTGCCTCTACTGTCTCTGTTTGTTTTATATAGTGTATTTAATATGTTTCTACCTTTGTTTGTAACAGTTTTACGTTTTTTAATAAACATTTACTTAAAAATGCATTGAAAGAAAAAAGTATTTACCATGAATTTATTTTACCTATGTAAAATGCATATACAGTATAATTTTGAGTAATTGCATAAAGCTGTAGTTTATTTTAACATCTGCAGTGATTTTGTTAGCATGATAAGTTTGGCATCAGTTTTTCCAAATAATTAAACTGATAGTGGGATTACCATTGTTTTCACTGCAATGAAAATTGTGCCGCCTTTATGATCTAAATTGAAAGAATGTAATGTGGCAGTTTACAGCCTGAGGGAATTCTTTGCCTCTTTCAACCTCTTTTAGAGAATACATTTCTTACAGGTTTGTCAGTACACTCACAAGAGTGATTTTATCTTATTTAAAAATTGTAACGTGATATAAATTGGTTTTATTAGACATAATATTTTTAGATGGATGTTGGGATAATTGCTACATTGGCTACGATGTATAATTTTGTGCATGTAGTTTCTCTTTTACAAATCACACATCGAAAATGACTGTAATTTTGATTGTAACGGAAAATTTCCGTTCAAAAACTGACTATGTAATCTCTATTAGTTGATCATTCTTCTATAAATTTTGTTTTTAAATTGCTTTAACAGCATGTAACCAATGATTAGTGCACATATTAGAGGAGGATAATGCACAAAGCACCAGCTATAAACTGTAGTTAAGATATTTTTATTTTCATACCCTACTTTTGTTTTAAATGTACTTTAGTCCCAATTACAAAAATATCTCAAACAAACTAAAGACAGCTGTTATTTTATTATTTTTTTCATAATGATCCAGCTGTCCCTTTTTTCCAGAGTAATATTGGTGATATACAGTACCCCATTAGAAAAAATTCTGTTGCCTTGCTTTTATGTTAACTAACTAGTTTCAATACTTCTGGAGTTTTTTAACCCCGACATACTAAGCTCAATAATTAACTAAAATTTCAGAACTCCCTATCTGCCAACTTGTTTTTAGTTTTGACCCGAAAATCAGTGTTTTAAAAAGCAGAGAACAGTAACAACAGCTTTCAGGTTTTCCTCACTATGCTTATTTGTTTTATAATAAATATTTCACAAAATACCTGGATGCATTATTAATATTATTATTATTATTATTAATAATAATATTAATAAACAGTATTTATATAGCACCAATTTATTAGGCAGAGCTGTACATTTATTAGGGGTTGTAAATGACAGACAATCTAGGAGATTGTGTTTAATGCACAAAATATGACCTACAATACATAAACTATGACTTACTTAAAGTGACTCTGCAGGCACTACAAATACAACTGAAAGTTTGCAGCATTAGAAGAGCTAATATACTTGTTTTATGGCAGTACTTGTCTTCTACCTTCCTAATCTGTTTCAGCCACTAATAAGTTCATTTCAAAGATTTAAGAAATATTGTATGCCTGATTTCGCCACCACCTCACCTTTACATCCCTGTATTTTGCTGTAGTATAGAAGTAGGACTGATGAAGCATGGGACCTGCTGGGGGACACAGGTATCAAACATTGCAAAGTGCTGAATGCTTTATAATCTGTCAGTATTTGAACAGAGGTCAAAAAGAAAAGGCTAAAATATATATTTTAGTTTATTTTCTTTGTGATTAACACAACTTTAAATATATCTTATAAAGTTGTCCATTACCAAGGATTCTTGTGTTTCAGGTAACCAATGTTAGATGACAAAAAATAAAACGTGTTACAAAAATGCTCAATATATAAAAATAAAGTGCAACGAAACAAAGATGGAAAGCCAAGTTACATGTTTGGATAGTAGAACTAGCAGTACTGAAAATATCTAATATGTACACTTTGCCTCCTACTTACTATAAGGTACTTACCTGCCCAGCGTGCCCTCGGTGTCCTCCGGGATCGCGGGCGGCGTGGTAGAGAGTGCTGCAGCAGGCAGTGTGGTCGAGGCTGCCGCTGCCCTGGTCGCAGCACGTCTCTCTGCTCCAGCAAAGGGATCTGTTCTGACCGAACTACTGGGATGGGCATTTTGAATACCTGATAATGCCCTCTGGTCTGTGTAACATCCCCGGCGGTCTTCCAGGAGTTCGTAAATGTCGTTTTCTTGGACTTTCTGGGGAAATTTGTTATTGTATTTTGATGATATTTTAATCTACTCAACTGATCTCCTCCATAGAACTCAAGTGTGCCAGGTCCTCCAGAAACTCCCCAAGAACTGCTTCTATGCAAAACTTTCGCCTTCGAGGTTCGCCTTCGAGGTACGTGAGGTTGCTTTTTTGGGGTACATTTTGTCGGACCACGGGCTGGCCATAGATCTGACCAAGGTCTCAGCAGTGCTGGAGTGGCTGCAACCCACTGATCCCAAGGGTCTTTAGTGCTTCCTGGGCTTCGACAATTTTTACAGAAAGTTTATTCGGAACTTCTTCATTGTCCACTCTCTGACAAACCCCACCAGGTAAGGGGTGGACTCCTCTAAGTGGACTCCGGAGCCATTTGAAGTTCTGAAGAGGGCTTTCTGTTGTGCAACCATATTGGTACATCCTGTGCCCACTCTCCCATTTATCATAGAGGTGGATGCCTCAGAAGCAGGCGTAGGAGCAGTGCTCTCCCAGTTCTCTGGACAACCAGAGATTGCACCCATGTCTTCTTTTCCCGGAAGTTCTCTGCAGCTGAACGTAATTACAATGTTAGCAATAGAGAACTTCTGGAGGTTAAATGGGCTTTTGAGGAATGGAGGCATTGGCTGGAAGGGGAGGAACACCCAGTGACGGTTTATACTGACCACAGGAACTTATAGTTCATCAAAGGGGCTAAACCTCTTAACCGCCAAGCCCGTTGGGCCCTGTTCTTCACGAGGTTCAATTTCCAAATTACCTATAAACCAGATTCAAAAAACTTTAGGCTGATGCCCTGTCCTGTGTATCCCAGAAGCCGTTTTCCTTCCGGAACCATGCTCCAGCCACATCTTGCCAGCACTACCCAAGTTGCCCGCAGCCAAGTAATTGGCCGATTTATTTGTTCTTCATGTGTTCCGTCTCCATGGGGCTCCGGAGAATATTGTTTCAAACCAGGGGTTCAGTTTGTGTTGCGGTTCTGAAGGGAGTTTTGTGCCCAACTGGGCATCGAACTCTCCTTTTCGTCAGGGTTCCACCCCGAGATGAATGGCCAGACTGAACAGACCAACTAGTTATTGGAACAATAAGCTTTGTGTCCAGATGCCAGGAGGAATGGGCAGACTATATCCCCTTTGTGGAGGTGGCCTATAACAATGCAGAGCATTCCTCCACCGTGGTCTCTCCGTTTATGTTCGTTGGGGGTCGGAGTCCCAAAGTCTCCTCTCTGTCGGATCCACCCTCTGATCTTCTAGCCCTTAATGATTGGGTAGAACAGTCCAGATCTGTTTGGAACCAGGTCCAATGTAATCTCAGAGAGGCAGTAGCTCAGCAGAAGTTGTTTGCAGATCGCCATAGGTCCCCTGAGCTCCAGTTCCAACCTAGTGTCTACCTGCAATACTCCCCTCCGCCAACTCTCAACCAAGTTAGGACCCAAGTTTATCGGTCTGTTCCCCATATCAGAAAGAATAAATAGAGTAACTTATAGAGTTAATCTTACCAGTTCCGTGAGAGAGGTAGACACCTTCAATGTTTCTTTATTAAAATCTGCTGCCGACTCTGCTCCCCTTTCAGATCCCCCTCCACCAGCTGAGGTACAGGGAACACCAGAATATGAAGTTGAGAGAGTCCTGGACTCTGGTAAGGTGCATAACTCCCTGCAGTATCTCATTGATTGGAAAGGTTATGGACAAGAGGAGAGGTGCTGGCCTACAGCGTACATGCGGAGGAACTTGTGTCGGAGTTTCACTGGGATCACCCGGAGAAACCCCGACATGAGGGTCCTGAGGCCCCACCTGAAGGGGGGGTAGTGTAAGGTACTTACCTGGCGGGCGAGCCCGCGGTGTCCCCTGGAATCGTAGGTGGCGTGGGAGAGAGCGCTGCAGCAGGCAGAGTGGCCGCTGCCCTGCTCACAGCGCGACTCTCTGCTCAGGCGGAGGGATCCCTTCTGGCTGAACTACTGTGAACAGTGAATGTGAATAGTGCTGCTCACGCCCCCAGCACTTCTGCGGGCTTGCATAGCATGTCCTAGGGGTCCTCTGTGTAACCCTGTGCTTGGGTGTGTTCTTGTGTTGATTAGTCTTGTTAACCTCTGTTGTGTCATCACCAGTTTGGACTTTACCCGCAGTTACCCGGTCTGATATTTGACCTTGTATGAACTCTGCCTGCCCTGACTTCAGATTTGTTTCTCACTACCCTTGCCTGCTGCCTGCCCTGACTTCGGAATGTTCCTTACTACGCCTTTGCCTCACCCACCTGTACCACACATTATCGGACTGACCTTTGTGTATGACCTTGGCTTGTTTCTGGATTTCGTAATAAAACTTGTTGAAAGGATTCCTGGTGTTGGTACAGGTTTGTGCGCCCGGGCGCATTACAGTTACATACCCCAGGACTAATTTAGGTATCAGCAAGACTTTAGATAATAGTGTAATAATCCCCCAAAAAATGTAGGGTTTGCTAGTATAAGATGAGGTAGAGAACTATGAGCCCCACAGCTTCAACTCTGCACCTATTAACCACACAGCCATCATGCTAATGTTCAATTAGACCAGAAATATTTTCATGCTTTTTAGTATCTGCTGTTGTAAAAATACATGTGCAGATGTCTAACTATGGTTCTGTGGAATATCATTTACTTGCATGTAAAGATAATTATTTGATTGTTAGCTACCAAAAAATTTGTGTCAGTTTTGACAGTTTTAAAGCATACAGGAGAATATATTTTATAGGCATATATCATGATTAACATATGATTTCATATTTTATTATTAATCAAGATATTACTGTCAAATATTTCATTGTTACATACTGAAAAAAGTCTGCATTGATGTACAGTATTTCAAAGCAGAGAAGTGAAAAGGCTTCAGGGTTTTTTGCAAGCTATTTTCTCCTTTGCAAAATAGTGTTTCAAGTTACCAAATCAGCAGGAAAAATAAGCAGGTCACTTCATTAAAATACTTTATTGCTACAATTTTACACTATTACAATGACATTTTTTTGTATTATTATCTAAATAGATATGGATTTTAAATTCCAAGAATAAGCTCCAATTTGAGACTCGGCTCCAGGAAGCAGTACCAAGTCATCAATAGATAAAAGAATTAAAATAAAAATTACTATTTATCCTCAGCATTCAGCCATCACTGATGTACAAATCACCAGTGCACATTTACCTTCTACAGTATATGCTTATAACTATTTACCTTTTTAGTCATAGACATCAGCAAAGCAATTAATTAAAAAACAAATTATCGCTAACTAACATTTAAGTTATTTACTCAAATATTATGTTGCTTTCATTTGCTTGGGATATTCTTCATTTACGTATTGGGATATTCTTCATCAACATTTAAGTTTGCTGTAATATTAGATTTGTTGATGATTAATAGGAAAGATTGGATCAAGAGAACAGCTGGTTCAAAACTTTTAGTTTTTCATGAATATTTTTATGCAGCTCTTTCTGGTTTATGATTGCTTTTATAGTGCAAAAATAACAATAGACTGCTTTACTAAATTCCCCTTACTGGATGACCAAGAACTAAAGTGGAGATCATACAATCGAAAACAACTCCTGTTACAGCAAAGCATAGAAAGTCAGAAGACATAACATGGTGGGGACTTCAGAAGTGTTCAGTAAGTAGTCATTTAGTGATCTGGCTCAGTGGATTACTGAACCACATCATAGGACCCCTGTACGAACTAGATTTTCACCAGGTGGGTATAATAGTATAATAGGGTATAGGAGTATAATGGGGTTAGGTTCCACTTTAAACACTGCACTTAGTCTAGTGAAGTCTAACTTAGACAAAAAAAAAATGTTAAAACTATTACTTTATATAAGTTGTATGGAGATATAAAATGCCCATATATAGATCTTCCTCAGCCTGGGCGTTTTTAGTGAGTTATGGATCCCCAAAACTGATTTATTGCTGATCTGTAAAATTTCTAAATATAAATCCAAATTCTTGGTGATAAACAGTGAGGATGTGATGTTGTGTTTGACTTGCCTCTGCCACAATACAGAAAAATGTAAGCACTTGAGAAAGTTTGTTTAAAGGTAGTGACAGTGTGAAAAAATATAAAGTACAGGAAATTCCAACTTTATATTTTATTGTGCAAGAAGTGTAGTGGCTTGATAAGCCTACAAGCAAATGCTGCACACATTAGACAACAATTTGTAGTTGCAGATACCAAAAAATCGATCCTATTTACTTTTTAATTTGGTATTTTGCATTAAAAACATAACATGAAGAATAGGACTGGTGACATAAATAGTTCTGCCTTTTGGAATAATAGGTGAGCAACTTTAAATCCGGACTTCTTTCAAATATAAAAGACACAAATTCTTGTAGCTAGAAATTTACTGATATTTTATGGTCTATTTATATATGTGTCCTGTGCCTAATACATTATGTTGGTGTGTTGTATTAGGCAAACCATACATTTAAATGAGCTACCCGAAAAAATGTATACATATATTATAACAATGCAGGACACATGATAGTGAGTGACTGTGCATTTGGGTGCACTCTAATCTAGAGGTATTGGTAAGGTGCGGTGGTTCCATTGAAAATTATTAGCAGTGAAGAGCATCAGTTCACACAACAAAACTTTTCATGTTTAATAATTGAAATGACCTGAACTGACATTTGTATCTGGATATTCCAGTATCCTTAAGTTGCTTAGTGAATTTATTTTCTACTTTTGCTACAACCACCACATCAAGTGAATTAACGCATGAGTCCTCTGGGTCCCTTTGTAGTACCCTTTCTGTACCTCCTGAAATTGGATGAAGTTGGTTTACAACTGATATTATTCGCACGCCCAACTCTAGGTAACTTTATTTATGTTTAGATAAAGTGGGAAAGGGTGATGAGCTTCTTTCTGGGTGTGACTCAAATTGAAGAATGTCCCTTCCTGTATCACCTGGACCATACAATGCTTACATATTTCTTTATGTTGGCAAAGAGACAAGTCATACACGGCAGCATACCTTCGATATCTGATCGTGGATCAACAAGAATAAAAATCTAGGGACAAGTGACAACAAAAGAGCCATTTATATTCAGCAAAATGAGAATTAGAATTGCAACTCACAATATAACTATAACTCACAAACTTTGCCATTTACACATAGGGGTCACACAAAAAACATTTTAAGTATCATGCATTTTAATCAATAATTCTATGTTGAAGAACCAAGACCTACCTTAAGCACTTACATTTCCACATGACCACACAATCAAAATGTATGTGCTAAAAACATGAGGCATGACCTGGATGTCCTGGTTCTAAAACCAGACCGTTATATTCGTACCGATGTTGAGTGCTATTCCTGTGTCACACTGACACTAGACAGCCAAAAGTGCTGCATTTATTCAGGGTATTGCAGGGCAACCACAGGAAGTGGATCTTTGCCTAAAGATCCTGCTTACTAGAACCTTGGTTTCTATTCTCTGCACTATTCTGGTGCATGCAACAATATACTTAGCCATTAAAAGGACCTGTCACCTGCTTCAACCTGAGCTCAGAAACACTCAAAGCTGTCCTGCTATTCAAACCAGGCCTCCCAACATGGTAATTCATAATACTGCCAGCTGGTAAACTCTAGCGTGCACACCGGAGTCTTTCTTGAGACTGTGATTAGCTGGATAGTGGCATTACTGGGGTTGTTAGTCAGCATTCCTTGGTGTTTGGGTTTATGTAACCATATACTGTTTTTGTGTTGTTATATTTCTTTTTTAATACTATTTCTATTGTGTTTTGTAACCCCCTTTATTTTCAGCCCTTTCACATAAAACCAGGTCTGTTGTCTGCATGTTGTCACTGGAAGTTTGGGATGGAGCAGACTTATTACATTCACAGATAACACACAAGGGTACTTCTCACGGCAATAAACATTTGACAGGGCTTCTAACCGTATTCCTATTCCTAATCTAATCTAAAACTAGGCAAAAACCATCTTTGCCATTTGTACAGCTTAAATAAATGTAAACTGTGCAGAAATGTGTAATGTAAATACATTTTCTAACTTCTTAAAATGAACCTAAATCACATTGTAATTAGCAAAACAAAAAATGATCTAGTAACTGTTGTGAAAAAAAAGGAAAACTAAGGAAGCATTTTAATGCAGATCACTTATGCCATCATGAAATCAGTTTACAGCTTAGTTCCCTGAAGTTTCTAATACAGTTATCTGAAGTAAAGTCATTAATCTTTCCTCCCCAATCTGACTTCATTTATTTTAGGCACAGGTGAGTATCCAAGGTACAATTGGGTTCAGAATAATAGCAGTGTGTTTAAAAAAGTGAATAAAGCTAAAAATCCTTATAATAGATTTTTTAAAAATGGTAACATATTACATAATAAACTGAACAAATATTAGGCACTGCAAGCCATAATTACAGACAGATACAACTTAACTCCACAAAGTTGAAAATCGGGATGAGGGGAAGAGGGGGAATCAGTGAAAAGTAAAAGGGGGTGGGGTAGAAATGAAGAGAATAAGAGGGGGGGCCTTCTCACATCTCAACCTTTCCCTTAAGAAGTAATAAAGTAGGTATACTAACAACACAAATACATGTAAATTATCATTTATTGTATCAATACACAATTAAAGTGAATGGATGGGATGAGCCATTGCTTAGCTAGATTAAACACAAAATAGACAAGACAAAGACAAGACATGGGAAGAACAAGAAAGGTAAGGTGAGGAAAACCGGCATTAGGGGGTGAACCTAAAAAAATGGGATGGCTATGTGATTGTGGTAGTCCTCAGGAGCACATGGTCAAGATCACAAGTATGATTGCTCCATATACTGTTAGATGGTTAAAACAGATCAGTAAAATTTGTAGGGAGGTAATTCATTATCCATGGCACCCATGTCTTCCTAAAGTTTCCAATAGAATAATTTATAGTAGTTGACATTTTTTTATTAGCAAGGCACCTTCACCTTCAGTTTGACCTGTGATGGAGAAGAGCTCCATGCTTTTGCTAGAAATTGTTTAGCTGCTGTAAAGATAAACTGGAGTAGTCGGAACTAGAATAATATGCAACATTCAGGCTTAACATTTAACAAGGCGACTTTAGGGTCCTTATGTATTGATTTGCCAAGTACTATAAACCCCAGCTGAAAAACAGATATCCAATATCTTTGTATCTTAAGACATTCCTACCAGATATTGAACAGTGTGCCCATTGAGGAACAGCCACAAAAACATATATTAGCGGATTTGTCAGTAACCTTTCCATTTTTTTAAATCCTATTCTCATTGGAAACCTTAAATTCAACTTCAACCCTAAGGAATTTATTGCAAAGACAGCACCAGGCACCAAGTATCTTAACTAGGACCATTAGTGGGCACCTGGATAGCTAAACTTTAACTTAGAATAGGTTATGGATTGTGTCTAAAGTGAATCAGTTCTTTAGTCTTTAATCCTAAACTAAATTCACCCAACAAAACATAAACTTTGGGTGCTGTAATTATTTGCTTTAAAGTGGACCTAAACTCAAAATGTTTGCACGCCCAACTCTAGACAACCCTTTTATTTAAAGTAAAATTTTTGTTTATTTTTTTTTAAATACATAACCCTTTTTTTTTTTAAGAAAAAAAGGGTGTGCAGCACCTCCCTTTTCTGTCTTGATCACTGCTGCTATCAAGACAGAATGGAAGCACAAAGCTCTTGACATGGGCAGCATGGAGCCCTTTCATCAACAGAAAAAAAAATTGCCGATCTCAAGCATGCGCAGATCGACAATTTTTTTTCCCAATCTACGTGACCCGAGCTTGCGTCTGCACAGTGCGAAATCGAGTGACACAGGAAGAAGAACCCAGAAGAATATTGAAGAAGATAAGGGCGTCCGGCAGATACCGGGACGATGCGGGACCCAAGAGAAGAAACCCTCCGACAGATAGACAAATCTGCAAGATTAAAGGTGTCAGATTTTTTTTCATTTTGGGTTAAGTTTCGCTTTAGGAGCACACTGTTCAGTACTGGGATCTACCAGTACTCAGAGCTGGCAAACACTGATTTGGTCTTGAATACCAATAATGTTATACTTGTTAGTTTTTTTTTATCTTTTCCATTTGTTAATGGAGGAAAGAATATAAACATTTAACTATGTAGAGAAAGCAGAATCTTGAGTTTATATCTCGGGATAAAGTTTGCTGTACCAATAGGTTAAGTGACAGTGCATACAAAACAGAGAATCTGAACCTAAAATATTACATAAGAATATTGTATAAGCATGTCATACTTTTACCATAAGTAAAGCAATGTTGGTTTAGATTATGCTAGCAAGATTAAACCTATTGTGTCTGATTTAGGAAAATCTGCTGGGAACCGTTAAAATAACCAAAAGATGATGAATTGCTAATGACCATGGATTGTTTAACTTATCCGTGCTCAGCTCCCACACGCAATATACTTTGTATAGTTTCCTAGAATAATAAGCTGTCCATCACTGTCATAGGCATTTCTTCCCTTTCTCTAAAATGTGCTCTTTTCACTGGTAGGCGATTTAACCATTCATATACCATTCCGGTTAAAATTTTACGCTTTCCCCCTGCCACATACAATCAGTCAACTGCACCAACTGGAAAAAGAATGTACAAATGCAGATCAAAATATTTATTTAGCGGAATGGAGAGTTTAAAAACTACATTAAGTAGAAGAACTGATAACTGAAGGCATATCATAGCCTGTGGTTGGTCTTTGATTTCTTTCTCCCTATAAAAATAATTGAACGTTCTGCATCAAATACAGAATTTATACTCTTAATATTCTGAATCGAATGCATGATATTGCATTCTGATTTCCTTCCTGCCTATAGTACTGAAAAAATGGTAAATGTCCTGCAATAGTCCACTCTACTTAAATGTAACCTCTGCAAATTAAAAGAACAATGTATTAGGAGCAGCAGAAGGAAGCTGAATTCATAAGCTGTCAGTGCATGACTGTTGCTACAGAATGGTGCCCTGAGCCTCCTGAATTAAACATGCAATTGACAAATTGCAAAGTCACTATTTGCATATGAACAGGAACATCTCCACCCCCACAAAATCTGAGCCTGATAGTAGTAAATTCATGCACCAAGCATCAGGAGCAGGAAGCATGCCTAATCTACACTAGAAGGAAATTGGGTAAACTGCTTGGGGCGGTAATGATGTGAGTGGTTTTGCAGAAGTAGCAGTTATGCTGCCTGGTGCTTTTAGCATTATTTTGTTTTGTGTACAAAATTGCATTAAATGGGACATCTCAATAACTGGAAATTCCATGTTAACCCAATCCCAGATACCAAAATATTTTAAAAGCTTTTGCATGGTATTTTCAAAAGATCCTTTGAATCTTTTTAAATCTGTAGCTTTTATTCAAACAACCCATTGATATGTGTTGATAAATGTCTGTGTTTAGGTACTTCTTGATATAGGGTTAAAAACTGTCTTCCAAGTGTGGAGAATACAAGGCATGGGTCTTCATTAATATTATAAGCAAAACCTTTCCATAGCAATTATTTGGTTCTGACACTAAATGGAGTGCATGAATACAGAAAGTGGATGTATTTTAAAAATGACAAAAATGTTTTAGTAAAGCAATAGTAATTGAAGTGTAGATTTACCCACCTGAACCTTTACCGAACATTCAATACATTCCAGGTGCATATAAACAATAGATGCCTTTTGATTTGTTTTCTTTCCAAAACAACCACAGCCTGAAAAGTAAAGCACTATTATCTGGCAGCAGCTGCAGAATGGGGAAGCGGCGGTTTCATCGCATAGGTCCGACACACCACTCAGCCAGACCTATACCAGTCTGACATATACTGTACCTATGCAAGTCTACAAATAGTAAAGTGCATACTCCCTGCTGATTGGAGAGCTCTAACACTGAATCATCAGATTGTATGTTGGGCTTCTGCTTCCCAGCAGGAATAAGAGGGCCAACTCTACAGCATGCTGGTAAGTTGCTGGCTTTTCTACTTAGATTAGTTTTTAAAGTAAAAAAAATGGTCCATTAATTTCAGCAGCTTTGGGCTGCCTTGCTCAAAGTTGTCCCAAGACAATTACAACCCCATTAGACATATGTCCTATAGTTTCAGTAAGCTGCATTGGTGTGCACTGAAAAATTAGGACATGTTGCATTGTTTGTGAATCATTCTGATGCATTATTTTGCCCAGCAAAACAAACTGCCTTGCATATAATAAAAATTGCTCTTCATACTATGGACTTACAAAATTAATTTACAAATTTGCTACATGTAAAGGAGTTGTTTGGGGTTGTTAATCCTCCATATTATTGAATGTGGTGGCCCAAGTTAAATAGAGCGTTTCCATTTGGTCTCTGGGCCATGTATTGCTCCCAGCTAACTTCAATATTGCTTATGGCAGCCTCCCAGCAAGTTCGTAGCATTGGTCTGTCTTTATCTGTCTGCAATTAAAGTTCCAACTCCGTATACATGAGGAAAATCAGAATTGTGCAAATGCTGAAACTGTGTAAAAATTAAATAAAATATATTGCTAATAAATTATTATATAAAGCTCCTCTTTAATGTTTATATTTTGCTCTGTTTGCATATGGATCATTAAATGGCCATTGGTATGGATTTCTTTCAAAGTATGTCATGTATCTGCATTCTGACTAATATTTTTTAATTTAGTGTTTCTTTCCATTTTAAGAGGCTCCTCAGATTAATCTGGATATTGAAACCCGTTGCTGCCAGTAGGAAACATTTGTTCATGAACAGTCCATGGATGAAATCAAGATGGTATCAGCGTAATTGAATTCTAAACTGCTGTTTTATGACTCACAGTTAGAGTAAAAGCTATATAAAGTTCTTAAGATTTGATTAACCTGTAAAAGATATCTCTTCTTGAATGAATCCACTGTACTTTCTCTGACCAAGCTACTGAGTGCCTGTATTTTATAATGCCATTAGGTTAAAATCTAGTGATACATCTATAAATTACAGAATGCTACTTCCTAGATATAGTTACAAAAAGTGATATACAAAAACATATTTAGTTTAAAGTGTATGTTCAAAAAAATGTTTTTTAAATAGAGCGGAGAAAAGGAATGCAATTTACCCTTATCTCCTGTTTGGATGAAAATGTTTTTAGAGGGGAACTCTCCAAAACCAATGCAGGCAAAAAAAAATAAACTTTTCTTTTGTAGAGTAGATGTCTAAAACCCAATTCTGATTATTTTGAGTCTCTGCTATAGATTTTTACCTAATTAACTGTCTGGTGCAGTATTTGGACGTGAGGGTAAATCCTTCTACTCAAGCGAGAGCAAAGAAAACCTGACAAAAATTGTAATTTTCCCCACTAATCTAGAAAAAAACACATTTTGGCTTGACAAACTTTTTAGGTGGTCTATTTTTAAGGCAGTGAATCTGACATTCACTGAAACATTTGTCCCAGTCCATGTGATTGAATGGTAGTAATTGATTCTACACCAAGAAGCTCACCACCCACAAACGACTTCAGTTGCGCTTTAAGAGAATATTATAATAATAGCAGTGCTGTATTAGAAGCTCTTAGAGAAAATAGAAATATTCACAGACAAGGAGAAGCTGCCCACATACACAGCTGCCCAACAGTTAAGAAAAATGTGTCAAACCATTTAAGTTAGAACTATTTTATGGAGGAAGGGTTACATTGTCTGTGTCCCCATAGTGGAGTTTTCCTGTCCCAGAGAACAACAGTTGTTAGGCCTGAACAGGAACACAAACAGCAACAAAAGCTTACTGACATATTTATAATAGTATCATAACAATTCTGTTAAAGGTAACATGGTAAGGGCCATAAGATATTTGAGTTCTAATGATTTCTAAGATAATGAGTTACTGCACTTTTAACATAGTCTCTCACCAACCCCAGCAAGGCCATGTTTTATTGTTTTTTTTTCTGTAGAGACTTAACTATATATTTCTAGAAAGTTTTATCAAAAATACAGACATAACCATACAAAGGTAGATTCCCTTCCTCAAGCAAAGGCACCTATTTTACTATTTTCGCAAGGCTGTTGGGAAGTAAGTTTCAAAAAATTGCACTCACCCTGTTCTAGTAACATGTCACCCTGACAGGAAAAGAGGAGAACATGAAAAAAAATTAAAAGGAAGAAGGTGACGTTGTCATCCATCCAGTGAGATTACAGGTAGAGTTCAGTAGCCCAAATTATTAAAATGAAATTACAAAAAGTGTAGTGCAAAAGTGTAGTACTCAGCATTTCCCTGGATTCCTTGGATGTGGCACTTTAGGAATGGGGCCACAAAATAAAAACAGGCCTTGCTTTGAGACTAAGGTCTGCATACAGAGGGACAGAAAGTGGACTCTATATTTAGTTACTAATTCTGACTCATCAGTATAAATTAAGTTAAAAGATACTTTTAGACTAATGGCTAGATTGGCATTGATCATCCATGTCCCTAGAAATGTTCTAATGTTACTGCAGAAATTGAATTTATTGGATTATTTTTCCCACATCCTGTGATAATACAATACCTCCTCATTTTGCATAAGTAGTCTAAAATGTAACCTAGTTTTTCCAAATACAAACTTTTAAATATAATTTGCCAGTGTATGAAAGTAAGCAACTGGGCCTAATATGATGATAAAAAAAAAACTTTTATGGATGCTCACTAACATACTGTATATCTCATGTATACCTGACTACCAGGGCCACATTCTATCTTTGGAAACTATTAAACCCCTTGTTGTGTGTAAGCTGTTGTTCACAGGCTTTAGGAAAAATAGAATTTAGAACCACTGTAGTCTCTAAATTATTGCATTGAGCTTTAGGTCAAAATGTTTTAATAACTGATCTATTTATGTCACCTGATATGGTCTAGTAATGCAGTATAGATACCACAATAAAAGCTTAGTTATTGAATCTCTTGTTGTAGTAATTGTACATGTCAGTTGGTTATTTGGATTCATGTGAAACCTAAACAGCTAGTATGCTATCATTCTTCAAAACATTAAAGGCAGCTCCTTAGCTAAAAAATATTCTATTACCCAATATATATTTAAATTTTTATTGTATTTGGCAGTTATTAAATGAGTGGGCAGCACAAAGTGATGTATAGAAAACGGTATCCTGAAGCTGATTCAAACCCTTTTTACTGTGCTCAAGGCATAATCCAACAGTATATTTCCTTTAACTAGTGGTTTAGCAATGTTCGCTGCATTAAAGGCTAACAATTATCTTTAGTTTTCAGTAACTGCAGGATACATCAATTCTATTATTTTAAATAAAAAAAATGTACTATTACAAACATTATAAAGTTAAGCTGTGAGCTAAAAAGTATACACCATTAAGTGCCAGTGTTTATGCTTTACCATTGCAAAACCCAATGGAAATTCCTCCTGATTGAGTTGAGTGTAGGAAGAGATAACATTCCCCCACCTGTCATAACAGTGCTCGGTATTTGGAAAACTTATCTTTAGGCTTGACATTTGACAATGATGACATTTGATGGCAGAGAGGAGTAGTTTAAACAATGAACTTACCAACTTTTTATACATCATTATTTGCTAGGTTTTCAGAATCTGAACATTTCAACAATTATGCAACAGTTATGCTGAAAACTTCGTTCTTGAACTTATTGTACCCAATTTTTTATCAAGTACCTGGCATGCAGTACATTATTGGTTCAACATAGTTGAATACATTACATTTTGCTGAGTTTTATCATCCTTTGTGTTGAGAAAACTTTTGCAGACCACACACACTTTGCAGATTGTCAATGTGCAGATTTACAATGGGTCTCAAGCAGGTCCTTTGATGCACTAGACTCATTCTAAATATTTACAAAATCCTTTAAATAATATTTTTTCAATTAAATTGTATACAAGAGGGTTGCCATACCATACCCCTGTATCAAAATAGATGTTTCTTTGGCTATCATGCCAATCCAGGGTTTCACTACAGTATAGTAGTGATTTATATTTGTTCAAGTCCATTGACTTCATGGATATTAAAGCCAAAGACAGATTAGGAACTGTCTTTTTTAAAAGCAGAGCTAAGGTAAAGCTTCTTTATTTTGTTCACTGGTTTGAATTCCAAGCAAGAAGAGCAGTTTCTGCCAAAGTTTGTCCCTTTATAAAACGACTGTAATTAAAGGTGAGATTAGGGAGTCCTAACCTGCATCTAAAAGCCACGATATGACATTTGAGTCATGACAGTCTTTAAAGGGCCACACAGTCAGATGCATGGATGGACATTCAATAACTTTAAAATCAACCTGTATGGTCATAAAGGTTCTAACTACACGAATAACAAATGTGTGCCCAACAGGTACCTATTTCGTTAATTCATGTGCCTATGAGGTACCCTGTATCCCAGGCTTTACCCTTTATCCAGCTGATCACTAAGCATCATACCCTCCTGTCCAAGTTCAATGTTAGAGAAACCTTTAGGTGTTTAGTTTTTAAAAGTGGAATTATTAGTAATGGAAAGGAGATTAGTGTCAGGAGAAAGCAAGGTTTAATTCCACAGGAGCCTTTTACAGATTCCTAAAAATGTAGAGCATTACATGCACACAATTATAAACTGTTCTCTGTAGAAAATCATTTACGCATCTCTTATAATTATCTAAGGTCAGATGCAACTGAACTTCTAATAATACATGTGTACTTTATTTAAAACAGAGAGACTAATGCAATTCATATTGAGTTTCGATCCATCCATTGAGTTTGCTCAACTGTAACGTCCTGGAAGGGATGTTAAAATAATCCAAACCTTGTCTTTATTTCTGGCCTAACTATTTGAACTTAAATAAGTTTGATTCATCTTAATAAGACATATTGTACTAAATGCGCTGAACCAGATTTTACACGAGATAGAGGAGAAAACTTATCACTAATTGGCAAAACTAGGAAGAAAAACACCAACTTCATGAAATGAACAGAAGAAAAAAACTTAGTGATCATACAGAAGTTTCCGACATTGGAATGTACCTTAGATGTTATATTTATAATCACATTACATATGCCTGTTTTAAATTACATTCCTTGGATCTAATGTCTATATTTAAATATGAAAAAGGCTTTCCTTTACTCCAGGGTCTATAGAAACCTACAAAGCTTTTGATACATTCTTTTCATTGGCTAGTTGCGCTTTTAAACCGCAGTACTCAGAAAATAGAATGTATAACACATACTTACTATTAGTAAGTAAAATGTTGATTATGAGATGTATACTTTTGCATATGTCTAAGTATGGCAGTGTTAAAATGATTATTTAAGGATAAACATCACATCAACATAAGACATGTTGTAGATGTAAAAAGAGGAGTGTGGGGGGAGGGGGGCTGAGTAAGGGACCAAAATGAAAAGGAAGAAATGCTTGCAGGAGGATGTACCCCCTCCCCCAACTCATTATATGTGCAAAATGTATATGAGGTCCTGAAACTGTAGTTTTGTTCTGAACATCTGCTGACAGACTTTAAAGTGCTTAATAGTGTATAACTTGATGGTCACTTAGAAATGAAGGGAGTGAACCCCCACATTAGATTAAACCCCTTAACTAATCTATTGGAGTTCCCACTCTGGAGTTCTGTCTAAAAATCAGAGGGCAATTGTCTTCTTTGTGTTATTAGAGGCTTGGTGTTTGATTACAGTGTTTCCAACTCTACAAGATTTATGTACAAGTATAAAAGATGTTCATCTGATGGAACACCGAATGACGTGGCTACATGATAGACTGGTTACATTTTAAGACATAATGGTACGCCGATACATATCTACACTATTTTTTATTTGTTTGGGTGAATTGTTTTGGGTGTTTTGGGGTGAATTCTGGACTCTGAGGGGGAATGCCCTTTTGGAGGTGCCTATTGGCAGGAATGTTTATGCTCTGGATTGCAACCCCCGGATGTCTGCTTTTTCTTCTTTTTCATCTCCAGTTGACTACTTTCTTTTTCCTGTTATCCTTTATAATCTTTGGTGACCTGCTCATTTACACTCTAGCTCTGGACATCTACCAGGTATGCTTGATATGGATAATGTAACCCTATGTTTTCATAGTTGATAATGCAGAATATGTTGCAGATTTTTGAATAGATGTATTTCTGTTGTATTTCACATTGTATTTCTTCTCCTAGTTGTTTTGTTCAACTTTTTAAGTTTTTTTTTTCTGTACATTTTGTCAAAATCTTTATTGAAATCTATATTAAAAAGAAAAAAGGGAGTGCTGGAAGAAACAGTTTAGAAAAATGTGAGAACTGGCTAGAACAACTTCAACGTTTATAAACACACACACACAACATATTATTCATCCTTATGAACAGAACTTTTGATTTTATCAATGACTGGCATATAGAATTTGTAGGTGTGATTTTGCAAGGTAGTTTGCATATACGGTTCTTAAATTTAGATACCACTTGACATAGACAAATTTTTTATTTCTGCAAGAACTACTATAGGCAATAAATGCAACATTATATTATTTTTTCGGTCATGAAGACATTCTAAATGGTAAAGATCCACAACAGATACAAATCACTGCTTTCTAAAGCATGTTAAAAAGTGAAGCAAGTGTAATTAAAGTTTTTTAATGCCTTTTATGCCTTGAGCCTAATAACTATGTATCTGTAGTGTGAGAAATTGAAGGAGCTGCTGCATCTGGCTGGTAGATTTGGTGCAGTACAAGAATCTCCCTGCCTCTGCTTTATTCTGTGGATCTGCTGCTTTTATTCCACTATCAATCATTAGATTATCAGGTATTGAGGTAGACCGTTCTGATATGAGGACCACCACATAGGGAAACAGTTCTGAAGAGCTGCTGTGATCCTACAAGCAACATTGGTCTTTTGTTTTCTGTTAGAATTTTTTGAACACAGCTTGCAGCAGTCTAAATTGCACTCCAAAATTCATGACAACAATGTATTCACTTTTGTATTTTAACCCTATTTATATAAAAGAGAGTAGTTTTTTATACTGTGTTCATCATACTGATTTTAGTATGACTACTTTTGTTACAGTTGACTGATCATTTGTTTCAGAACAATAAGACCTTTGTTTGATCTATTTGTTTTCATCTTACATACACATCCATTTATTTAATTGCATTTGAATGATCCCTCCATTGATACTAATAGAAATATAGAACAGAACTAGCCTATTTTGTACAGAATCGCAGAGAAAACAGCATGCATGCTAATGGAGAGATCATTTTAAAAAGGATTTCCTGCACATCTATTTACCCATCTGTTTATCGTATTCTTATGTATACTATTCTTATAGCATAGTCAATTGATATATACTGTAGGTCAAAATAGACCTCAGGATAGAAATATGTAAAATATATGAACTTGGGTGAAAACATTTCAAATAGACTGCTTACAATTTTAGAATAAAATGGCATAACAAAGTTTGTAATAAGTAATGGAAGTCAGATCACAAAAGGCATTAGGTAGCAAAATTGTGTTATAATTTTAATAAAAAAACAAATAGATTAGAACAAGATTTTTTCGAATAAACACACAAATATCAGTAACTTAGATTACACCCTCTTATTCTCAAAGATCTATAGTTAGAAAAATACTGACACGACACGCAGATTTCCAGTAACACTGCCCGTGTATCTGAATTGGAGCAAAGAGTGAGTGATATGGAGGATCAAGTCCAGCAACACACAATCATCATTCTATCCAACCAGCTAGCATCACTTAATAAAAAGTATGGAAAACAGGAAACTGACATTCTAATCTGCATTTTTTGGGAATACCAGAGACTCATAAATATCCAGATCTCCTAAAATTTATAACAGTTGATCTGATGTAGGCTCTTCAACTGGAACCCCTGTCATCGTGCATGATTACACCGTATTGGCCCTGGGGAGCGCATCTCCAACGTCAAACCACGTGCAGTGATGCAAAATTCTTCCATTACATGGATTTAGAATGTATTTTGTCTACCTACAAAAAAGCAGGTGCCTTACAGGTTAACAGATATAAGATTTTTATCTTCCAGGACTTCTGCGCTGCAGTCACGTAACCACAACAAGCTTTTTCTCCTGCTTGCAAGTTTCTGATTGAACAGAAAATACGCTTTGCCTTATTATATCTGGCGAAGCTCAGAGTCACAATTAACGGGACTGCTCTGGTACTGGATGACCCGCATTCTTCCTTATCCCATTTGCAGAAAGCCCTGACGTCACCCAATGCAGATGATTCGCCTGGACTATAACTAATGTCTGTTTATTATATCCTTGAGATACACAATTGATTTGACTTCCTATTTTTACTGCTTATATTGATGAATAAATTGATATGGTATAGGTTGAGAACAGGTATTTACACAGTTATTTTGCTGATTTTGGTTCTTTTACTGAGATATGGTATCTTTGAAATTGCCCTATGCCAATCTTAGCAAACATGTTTAAAATTGGATCAAAAATTCTCTCCAAAATTCGGAATTGCTCAATCGGAATAGGAACGGCTTTCGCTGCAACTACACCTCATTAGAGTAAAAACCATGTGCTCCTGAGTCTTGATGCCGAAAAGCATTTGACAATATACTCTGGCTCCATTTACATTTGTTACTGGCTCGCAGGCAATTCGGCACACATTTTCAGACATCCATCGTCCATAACATTTTTGTATAACCATCCTACAACACATTTGATAGTAAACAATCAGCTCTCACAGCCTATTGCTATGAATAGCGGAGCGAGACAGGTGTGCCCCCTATACCCTTTGTTGTTTAATTTGGCATTAGACCCTTTATTGCGTATATTGGAGGTTAACTCTAGTTTTTCTGGTATAAAGTTTGGATCCATGGAAGTAAAATTACTGCCTTTGCGGATGATATCCTGCTATTTATTGCAAACCCAAAAGATTAATTATGCTCGATAATGAGCACCAGGGCTTTCAAAAAGTTTCAGGATACACTAATAATTTTGATAAGTCTGTGGCCCTTTTCCTATTTCCCAAACATAGACCAAGTTGGCGCACCTTGTTTCCCTTCCAATGGGCAGAATCCTATTTTAGATACTTGGGAGTTCTGATTCCTAAAAACCCAGCTAGACTTTATACTCTGAATTTTACATATGCTATTTGTGCAATGAAAAAGGATTTTAAAACGTGGACCTCCCATACGCTCTCTTTCATGGGTTGGGTGGGACTAATTAAAATGGTTATTTTCCCTGGGCTGTTATTCCTACTTCAAACTCTTACAATTTTTTTGACGTCTCAGGACATAAAACAAATTATTTCCTATTCCGTACATTAATTTGGGGCAGTAAGCATGCTGTAGCCAGTGGCACTTAATTACAACAACCCACTAGAAATTGTGGGGCAAATGTACCAGATAAAGCCATGTAAAATCAAGCAGCCCTACTACGAACATTTAAAAGATTGAATACATGGAACATCTTTTTATAGAAATCTCCAGGTGGATTTCTCATTGTGTACCCCGTTGAACCCCATAGTCATCTTGCATACCCACAAGGAACTCTTGTCGGAAGAGACACAAACAAACCCATTAATTTCTCTTTATGGCAGTTATGGCACTCCTTGCGGAAGGCAGATATGCTTATCGCCCACAGTTCTTTGTATCTCCCCCTTCAGGTAATGGGGAATTCTCTATTAGAAAGGAAGGCTAATAAAGGCCTCACCTCTGTCAGACTGCTAGTCAATCCCAAGTCCCACAAGGCATATTCTGTTCCAGAATTAAAGAAAAGATTCCCTATTATGGCAGAGATTACCTTTCTACTGATTCACGTAAGGGTGTATGCAACAAATATAGCCAGGTGACTGACTCCATGAGTGATGATGGCACTTTCAAATGTGGAGCCCATGCGGCTACACTATACCACAATTTTTGGGAATGTCCCGTTATTAAACGATTTTGGAGGCAGGTTGTGTTTTATATCTGCAGATATCTCCTAAACTATATACCATTCACCCCTGAATGGTTTATTTTTGGTTTAATGGAGTTGCGTTGATGTCCGGTTTGCCAGGTGAACAAGGCGTTTAGCACTGTTACAATTTTTCATTGTTGGTTGGATCCTACACCCCCGACATTGAGACTCTTTACGACTAAATTACAAGAATTATTTAGAATGGAGTGGACAGAAACTGCCCTTTGCTCATTGCGAATGTATGTAAAGTGCTTCTTTTATAACTAAGATGTTACATCATTTGTTTTTGATTTTGCTTTTGTATATTTTTTGAAGAGATGTATATGCTTGGTTTATTACTATTTAAACTTTAATAAAAACATTTTATTCATTTACACCGATGTTTTGCATTCTGTATATTAAATGTAGCATTATTTTCATGAAACTTTCATTTTCCTTCTTTTTATTCATGCACTTTCTTTTTTTACAGAAATAAGACCCTGAGCCACACTTGGGGTAGCTAAAAAATTAAATATAAAGAGTTACCGTGTCCCATCAGCATCCTCTTCAGTGTCCTGCCCGTCAGATCCCAACCTCGGGCTGCATCCTTTTCATCTGATCTGTCCCCTGGCAAGTGCACTGACATTCCCTGGGAGTTCTTAGTGACGTCAGTGCTTGCGTCGGTGCGTTACAAGAAAAACAAGTGGGAGTTCCCTGATTTGGAATCAGCAATATGACCTGAGCTGCATGGTGCTGATGTTCCCATACCAGTGTTCAGTACACTCCCTGATATTCCTGTATCCGACATGGAGGATATACAGGGATTGGAGTGTAATCCAGGAGTTAGCAGTGGAAGTGAATATTAAGGAAGTGTTTCATCAAACCAGCCGTTCTCCCAAGAAGAGCTCAATGATTTAATGCATGACCTAAGTCTGTCAAAACAAGCATCTGAACTTTTAGCATCCAGGCTAAAAGAAAAGAAATGTCTGAGATCCAAAGGTAAAATAGGTTTATGGGAGAGGTGACACTCCTTCCATATTTCAGCGAAGATGGAGACTTTGTGTACTGCTGTAACATCCCTGGACCACTAGCCCATATGGGACTACCAGAATACCAAGCAGAAGACTGGCGGCTTTTCATAGACAGTCTTTTATTTCTCAGAAAGTCAATCTGACTGAAGACATTGTTAAACAATATAATACAGACTTCAATAATTTAAAATGTATTTATTTACTTTGAAATTAATATCCTATGCTAACCTTTGAAAAGGTTGATTGGTCATAAATTAGACATTCATCAGGAGGTACAGATATTACCATTTACAGTTGTTTCTTGTAATATAAAACCATTCTTTTTTTTTTAATTAGCCTAAAACTGTCAGTTTAAAAATAGGCACTGGCTTTTTCACAAATGGAGCAGAGATTATTGGAGCTAAAACTGTGGGCTCAGCAAAGAAATATCAGTGTCCCATGGATACACGCAGCCATTATCTAGTTATCTATCTACCTAGTTATCTTTTTACTATTATGTCTAATATCTCTTAGTGTCCTATCAGCAGTGGATTGTAAACCTAAAAAATATCTTTGCATAAAAATTATAGTAGACAGCCTAGATTCATGAACTAGATTAACATTTTAAGATTTAACAGCTAACTAAACATGTTGTAATAGGCCCATAAGTATGTTACACAGATACTACAAATTTATAAGGTCAAAAGAAGGTACAAGTTTTTAACCAAAGGGACAATAAATTTGTTTGGCCCACAGATAATAATGCCTTAACCCCACTGGTGGTATGATTAAAGAGGATATTTAAATGCAAAAGCAGTGCATTTAAAAATCTTTTTAATTTTTAATTTCCCGCCCGGTCCCGCCTACCTGCTTGCACGGTCCCGCCCTCCAGACACACACTCACGAGCACATACTCAGCCGGCATCTGCTTTCCCTAACCTCGCGTCTCCATCGTTCACACCCTGGGGACGCAGATGCTGGCCAGGCATCGCCAGCTTTCACAGATGCCCAACCGTCATTGGTAGGAGAAAAGGACGCCAACATCGCTGGAGGATGCTGCGGGCACTGCTGAAGGATGCTACTGGAACTGGGAACAAGGTAGGAGTTTTAACCTCCCTGGAAATTCAGCCCAAGTGTGGCTCGGGGTTACCGCTGTTTGCACAGAAAATCCACCCGGGAACACACTCGGGAGGTAAGGAACCATCCTTGGACTTGCCTTTGTCATGCCTGCTATACCCCCTGTGAAGGTGTCTGGCTTTATTGCTATAAAAGCTATTTATCTAAAAATCAATAGTTACTAGTAATGAAGTCACATTCAACTAAAGTTACTCGTTAATATAGTAGATATTTCAAAGTTTTTTTTTTTTTTACCAGCCACATATAAAACAAATTTCACATCTCCAACCTGACAATTTGACAACAATTCACAGATTCAGCCATGTAACATTTTTTAACTAACACCTATGCTAGACTTCATGACAGGACAGAACTATGATATTTTATTAGAATAGAGTAGTTTAAGAAACTTTTACACCTTCTATCATGTTCTAGGAAAGTGTTGCTGTTCAGATTTAAGGTAAAGTATTCTATCAGAACTGTGGTCATTCGTACTGTTGGCTCAAGTTTGCCTCAGTTTGGTTTGATTTTTGTTTAGCCTAACTGAAGCAAAACTTTGAACACATAATATTCCAAATCTGAACTGGAATCAGCCTGTGAACTGTACACATCAAGCAGCTGTATGTAACAAGTAACAGGTTCATATGGAAGGCTATTATTTACATGCTTACATGCTACATGGTTACATGCTACTAACTAGTGTAAATAGTGGGGCTGTAAGCTAGTTGTGAAGGAAAACAGAAGGTAGCATTCCCTTTGGCTGGTATAGTTGAGGGAGAAGACATTATCCCCTCAATATGATCCCAACATTGTGGGGGTTTATGGGTAGGGAGTTTATTGAAAACAGGAAGCCAATGGCATGATGACAGGGGCTCTGCCCAACTACTGAGCAGTGAGGTGGTTTGTTTTCAGGGGTGTAATCATAAAAAATAGAGGGCACGGTAATCGTGAAGGCTATCACTGCGTGTGCCCGCCCCACTACACCCCTGTTTGTTTTACATTTGACTCTAGTCTGCTAGAGTCTGTCAATGAGTCTTTCACATATATCCTATATTCTGGGGGATTTCAGTTGTCAGAGTCAACAAAACAGTACTCCATCTATTTAATGAATGACTTGATGGTGCTCCTGTCACGCAAGAGGCAGCTGTTAGTGTTGGATGAATTGTGATGGGATCTTCCTTTTCGGCAAAAAAACAAAAACAAATAATAAATATTTTTTCTACTGTGCTGTGTGTTTATTTGTAGGCTTCACTTAACTTAACACAAGACATAAGTCCAAAGTAGCATAAGAGTCCTTTCAAGACACTTGTTTAAAAGGTAGTTCTCTGTAAAATTACTAATGACAAGCATAGATCTGGGAAGAAAACAACTTTTGTAAAAACCATCTCGAGCTTCAATCGAAAATTAAAATGAACAAAACATTTGAGACATAAAGCCATAGAGATGAACAATTCTAGATATGAAAAAAGGGAAGGAGGAAGGAAAGGGGGTAGGAGACTGTCAAAGTAAAATATGTGGGTATACGTTGAGACCTTAGTAAGCCTTAAAGTGTATTACACCAGTTTGTACTATTTCCAGGACTCCCAAATTTGGTCAGATGTATCCATTTTATCACTGAGGATGCCAGTGAGTTTGTCGTTGACCATTATTCAGTTTAATTTTATATATATTGGTTTAATAGGGACATCCCTCCTTTTCCAGGGGGCTTGGTTTGGATAGAAAGTGGAACCACTTTCCATGGCTGGGAAAGGTCTGCTTTTATTATAGGGGAGGCCCTCCACACATTTCTTTTAATATTATTATAATCCTATTTTGTAACAAAATTAATGATACATATTCCTACAACCGTATTAAAAATGTTATCTTTAAGTTCATTGTTTTCATAGAAGCTCTGTCTGTTTCACCAGCCCACTTCAATATAATACGTTTTTTCAAAGTGGAATTTGTAAATTGATGAAAGTTTCACATTTAAAAAAATGTTACCAAAGCCTGAACAAACTACTACTTTTGAATAGTTGCTTTATGGTGTTTGTTTTTAAATGTTTGAACCATATTGGCAAACTGCCATGTAAGCAGACTGAGGGAACTTTTAGGAACTCTTTTTTTTAGGGAACACAGTCAAAATCTGCCTTGATACATTCCATGATGACTGGATTAAGTTGAAGATATTAATATGTGGGGTATATTCCAGACATTACGCTCATTAATGATAGAAAAACAATTTGGATAAGTAGTGAAAACTCTTAAGACTAAATACTACACTGCTGTATGATGACCTGGATAAAAGAGAACTTTCACAGACAAACTGTAAAATTGATCTTTTCTGAGGAGCAGCATTCTCAGTATAAACTTGCATTTGTTTTCCAATATGCTAAACAAGTAATTGATTTTTTGTAATGATCAGGTCACCCAAGGCTATACTGTACGTGATTATTTAAGATAAATGACAAGAGAGATGTAAGTACACATATTAGTTGTACGTGAAAATAGGTTTATTGACTCTTCCTTTTAAATAAAAAAACTGTTTATTTATTTTTTCCATTTGCTAAGCAAATCTTGAGCTTTTTACAATGATTATCTAATATTATTTATATACTTTATACCAGTATATGGATAAAAGTTTTTAGGTTCAACCTTTCAAGATATTTGTAAAAGAAGAGATTCAAACATTCCAATATTCTACTGGATTTATGATAGTAATTACACTAAACAGACCCCAGACAACCTCTGTTAAGCATTATTAATATCATAGATTTTCCCTGTCATTTTTGTTTGTTTCTTTAGGCTTGTATATAGATCTGTTTATATGTCTAGAAGAGTTACCCGGCTTAAACTGTGTTTGTTGTGTAGTTTAAGGGTAATGTTAGCCAAAAGGTAACTAATTAGGAGAGTCAGATTATTTTGTTTTAGAGCAAATACACATGGACATTTTTTAATTCCAGTACAAATTCTGATCCAATAAAATGATTGAATCTGAGATCAAAGTTGGTAATATACTAGACCTTGGTGCCACATTGGAGATTTGCCTCAAGTTTATTTTTGATAACTTTTTGAGCAAGATAAAAAGTAAAAGCAATTTTTCCAACAGGAACAAAAAAAAAGGAAAAATATTTTTGGTGAGAGAGGAAAGGCTACCAGTCAAATTTTTTTAATCAATGTGCCCCTTCCGAAGAATTTTTTATTACACTGGCAATATTGTTGTTATTTAGGACATGAAAAGCCTGCAAATGTTGGATAAAGACTATTCTTTATGATTGTTTGTTTCTGCCTGCTCGAAAAAGTAATTTGCAAAGGATTTCTGTTGTCTTTATAATCTGGAGTGTTAGACAGGATGTGTCAGTGTGGCAGCATTGTGTTACCATTGTAGCCATATTAAAGCAGATACCCTGGCACCCACTAGAAGGACCTTAAGAGTATGAACTGCTCTTTAATCTAATACAAAGCCCATCTCACTTCTTTGTTTCATGTCCATCTAGTGGTAGCCAGGGGCAGACCGAAGGAAAGAACAATGTAAACCTGGTTCTTTATGGTTTGAGAACCCCTGTTCCAAACTAATAATTATCAGAGAAACATTTACACCAAGCAACTAACTAAATGTAATATATTTCAGGAACTAGTTAAAATAAAAAATGAGTGTTAAAATGCACTTTTTTTTTTAAAACAGAGATAATAGTTTTGTATTAATTTTTACTTTTGATGCTTGATTTGTTGTTATTGCCTGACATTTGATATGATACATAATATTATGAAATGGTAAGCATTAGCAGAGGTCCTTCTCTGAGCTTGCATACACCCCCCTTCAGCTATAATAATGATCCAACATAGTATTTAACAACTGGAATTACACTTGAGAAGCACAATCAACTAAGTACTGAGCATCCCTTTTAATGAAATTGCATGGCTAAAAATATGGAACAAAGCCAATGTTAGACATTGTGTATAATTGTAATAAGTGCGCATGTGTAAGCCCTTGGTTACAAAGTAATAATTTATAAGCGCAACAGTATTTGTTCCAAATGATTTATTTATGATAGAAACTCCAAAGAAGAATAAAGGAAAAAGATCACAACACGTTATATTTAAAGTAAATCAGCCACAAAGAATGATTTACTCTTGCACAATGAATATTGATATATTTTTTGCATTGCAATGTTCCTTTGTGTAAAACATTTTAAACACATTCCCACTTGGTTAATATAGATCATTACATTTAATGTAACCGAAGACCTTTGACATATACATAAGTTTACCATATTTTAATTATATTATTTGTTTTAAAGAGGGATCTGTTGGAAGCTGCCAGTATCTAAAATATAATCTGCATGCTACTAACTCACAGTGATGCTGAGCAGGTGCTTCACTGGTCTAGAAAAGACAAGCAGGTGTAGGACAGAACAATACATTGCAGCCTTCATTAAAAAGGCTCAGTGGTTAGCACTCTTGCTTTTGCAGCACTAGGTCTGTCAAGGGCACTATCTGCATGGAGTTTGCAGGTTCTCCTCCAGTCTGCGTGGGTTTCCTCCCACATCCCAAAAACATGCGATTAGGTTAATTGGCTTCCCCCCGAAAAAAAATTAACTTTAGACTACATTAATGACATATGACTATGGTAAGGACAATAAATTGTGAACCCCTTTGAGGGACAGTTAGTGACATGACTATGGACTTTGTACAGCGCTGCGTATTATGATGGCACTTACTTATATACTGTGTAATACTAATATTTAAATGATGGTTTCCCTTAATGACATCATTGGATGTCTTCTTCTGTCTCTTTACATTGGTGATGTTAAAAAAAATCCCATTGTGTACAGAGCACAATAGATAAAGCTGTATTTCACTTAACTGAATGATTTTTTAGCAGTGGCTCAACTTTTCCATCGACTAATGGCTTTTCTCAAGAAAAAAATTCTTTCAGTTAGCAATAATATAGTAGACAACTGTTATTATGCTAATCTAATTTGATAAACCACAGTTCTCTGGAAGTCATTTGTTATGTAATATGTTAAATATAAACTGTAGAACTAATGCAGCATTGAAATGCTGATGATAAACACTCGTATTTATTTACTATCAGTTCATCCTTGTATTTAAACACTCTCAGGCCAGATCTGGATTGGTTTCCTTATACACAAATAAATTGAGCTACAAACCGTCCACATATTGCTCATTATTAAATCATATTAAGTGGGTTTTATTTCTTAAAGAAATATAGATCATTCACTGAGCTTAGCTATGCTGTGTTCACTTAATTTACCAATCCTTTTCTAGCATGATTATATTGTCTCTTCAAAAGGACCATTTTGGCAAAGTGAAAACATATTATTCTTACTCAGTATTATTCATAATGCGAGATAAACTTACACTTCTCAAAGCAAACATTGGGCCTGATTTATTAAAACTCTCCAAAGCTGGAGAGGAAACACTTTCATCAGTGAAGCTGGGTGATCTAGCAAACCTGGAATGGATTTCTTCAAAGTCCTTTCCTATATGCTAAGAAAGGTTTTGAATTCTGGACCAGATCCATTCCAGGTTTTCTGGATCAACCAGCTTCACTGATGAAAGTATATCCTCTCCAGCCTTGGAGAGCTTTCATAAATCAGGCCCATTGTGTTTTCCATCAACTAATGGCTTTTCCTAAGAAAACAAGTTTTTCAGTTAAGTTTTAATGCAGGAAGCCAATATTATGTCATCTTTTTTGATAAACCACAATTCTCTGGAAGTCATTTGTTATTTGTTAGCTATTTACTAAAAATCCTGGACCAGATCCATTCCAGATTTTCGGGATCACCCAGCTTCACTGATGAAAGTGTATGCAGTGTTTGGTGGACAGCCTGTACTCTTCCAAAGCCTATTTATAATACAGTGTGCAGCCTAAATCTAATGCTTTTATGTTTTTTTGTTTGGTGTGCTGATTCTACTAATGAATAGCTTCAGTGTACCTCAACACATAAAAACAATGGATCCTGGCTGCTTTTTTTTGTTTGTTATGTTGTTTTGCTGCATTGCAATAAACGTGCATTTTCTAGGTGTATTGGTGGGCCATTCCTAATGAAAGTATTGCAGTGCACCAATGCAAGTGACATGTTGAGGTGTTGCAGTACTACACACCATTGACAAGGCATTTGGTGGAAAAGGGCCCTTAGTTAAACTATACTAATTACATTTCTCATTCTGTACAAAAAGCTTTCTAAAATGTCTTTCAATTCTGATTGCTTTAACAATAAAATGTATAAAAGGTAGTTTAGAATTTCATATAAAGCACCCTTTAGTGCAGTTATTTATTTTAGAAAAGTAATAACTAGCTTTAAAAATTTTATGTATAGGTGTAAAATTATTTTACCATATTTGTTAATCTCATGACCAGGGTAGCTCGGAGCTTCTATCCCATCCTTTAACACCACCGGCAGAACCTCCGCCTCCCCCCAACCCTCAACTGCTTACCAACCATTAAAATACACAAACACCAATTTTGGACCTAAAATGGCTGGCAAGCAGCCGTTTATTAACCATAATAAAATAAATTAGCCATTTAAGTAAATAACAAATAAATATCTAATCACAAATAAATGACAAAATAAATAACTCGATTTTACACTTTTATATTCAAGCATAAATTGACATAAAATAACACCCATTTAAATATAACCAAACAAACTAACAATTTAATTCCCCCCTTTTAAGAATACATAACCATAAACAACAATAACACTAATGTTTTAAAACTCCAACCTCCCAGGTATACACCCGAATACCCAGGCTGCAGGTCTCAGAAGGCAAAATCTGAACCCAAAAGGAATTTAACTCTTCCAACATCTCCACCTTGGCCCCTAGCTGCCCAGCACCACCTCAGAAGCCATGATCATTCATTCACCATAAGGGGGTGGACCCCACCAAAGAGGATCCCCCCTGCCAAAATCCACCACTTTAACATGCACTGGATCCTTGCCTTCCTAATCCCCTCCTACCTCACACTCCACACTAGCACAGCCCCTCCCAGCATTACTACATTTTGTTAACCCTTAACACCCCTGGGCTAGGCCTCACACCCAGTCATGTAGGCCCTGCGCCTAATATCTTATAGCTATGGGCCTCTCTACATCACCACTTGCCCACCTTCAGTATGTAATGGAAATACAGAAGCAGAATGACAGTACAGGTTTAGCTCTAAGCCCTTTTCAAACATTCACCTATTATTAAAATTATTTGTGTGAAATCTATTTTTAGAAATACACATTAGATGATGTGCCATATTTACTGTCACAAAAATATAGTAGGAAACATGTATAAAATATCATATTCATACAGCACATTTGCCCATCAACTCAGATTTCTTCCACTGACTTTTTTGCTTAGTGCTTGATATAAAAGCCTGACGAGACGGCTGTGCCCTGACAAGTGACATGTTGTAGAGATATTCTCTAACACTGATTGTACCTTGTCATTGCTACAGAATTCGGAGTACAATCAAACTTTGAATATTTTTAAAATGTATTATATTTGATATAATTGACATATGCCTTGCTCATCTAAGTTTGTTATTATAATGTCAGAGCATAACAGTACAATGTTCAAGATGTTCCGAGTCCTGCTATGCCTAACTCAGCTACTGTAACAGTAGACAGAATGAAATTCTCCTATGAAGCAGGTTTATCTTTTTTATGCAGTATGTTTTGAGATGTAAATATTCAAAAATAATTATGGTCTTCCATTGCAGCACTTAAAGTGGAACCAAGGTCTCATTTTGAACAACTGGTGATCAGACATGTTTTTTTTGCAGAAAGGGATAGGCGATGAATTAACAAAGTCAATTTTCAAAGGTAATAGTGGCAATTTATTTTCAATAAATGGTTGTGGGTACAGAAGGAAAAAATTGAACCTTAAAAAGACCCCCTTTTGAGTATATATAAAAAAAGAAATCTCTTTGAGAATATAAACTCACCATTTTTTTGTGGGGACTTCAAAATTTTTAGGGTTGCTCATTAATACATAGAAAACATTGCCATAAAAATGTACCAATGTATTAAATAAAATACAAAAAAGAAAAGGAAAAACCAATACTATATAAACACTGTTCCAACTTAGGCATGTTTTCATAAACTATAATAGACAATCATTCACATGTTTTGTTGTCAAAATACCTTGAAATAAAATTAGAATGTGTTTTTATTCCCATAGAGATTCCTCTTTTTTTAAATAGTTTCAGTTTTATCTTATCAGCATGGTTGCTTTAACAATTTACCCTGTTCAATTGTGGGTTTAGCAAGGATTTAAACTGTAAACCCAAACCCATTTTGTTGAAGATTGTGGAAGGGAACACCCATATGAGGTTTTAATAATAGGACCCCACACATCTATATGTAAGCGCTGCACAGTTCAGGAGAAAAGGTTACCATCTAGAAAGCAAAGGAAACTCTACCAATGTCACTGGACTGGCTAGTGACTGGCAAGGAAAAAGTATGTACAGGTAGTCCCCTGGTTACATACGAGATAGGGACTGTAGGTTTGTTCTTAAGTTGAATTTGTATGTAAGTCGGAAAAGGTACATTATTTTTAAAAATCCAATTAGGTTTGTCCCAACATAATATTAGGCAGCATAGTGTCAGTCAGTCTATAAAATTCTCACTGTGAGCTAATTACAAACCAAAAAAAAAAACAGTATGGAGCCTAGACATTCAATAACTTCTGGAGCAAGCTGTGCTTTGATATGCAAAAAGAAACAGCTGCAAAGTTTGTCTTGGTCATTAAAGAGTTACAAGATGCTACAGATCAGCTCAGCTCTTAAGATCACCCACAACTTCAGCTGTGTTCAGCAAAAGACTTCTTCTGCAAGTCATGCAAACGACCCCCCACCCCCCATCAAGCCTCGTCCTGCACAAGAGAAGAGGGAAGCCCTGTTCATATCTAGGAGTCATTTGTATGTTGGATATCCCTAACTTGGCGACTACCTGTATAGGGTATTTTATTAAGGGGAGAGGGAGAGAAAGATTTGGCTGGAGTTCCTAATTCGGTCCAAACTTTTGACTTTATAATTATTTTGATGCTTAAAAACAGCTTACTGTAAAAGTTGGTAACAAAAATAAAATAACTAGCAATAAGGCTGGTTATTTTGCATATGAATTACCTCTTAAAGGAAAGTAAAAGTATGCAAAATGATTGTAGATTACAGTATCCCAGTGGAAAAATATGAACACAATTAAAAAGCATAAAATGGCTAGAGATTCACTGAGTGACCGAAAAGCAATTATACACAAATTATGTTGGTTGCAATTAAGAATAATAATGACATACAATATCCTCACAGGGACTGACCACTTTAATACATGAAAGAAAATGAAGCACAGGTCTTACTAAAGTTCTCTAGACATTTTGCATTTGCTCTGTCCTCCTTCATCCCAAGCTGCAATTATCAACTCTCTATGGAAATCTTACTTGAAAGGGATATATTTGAATGTGAAAAAAGAGTAACAGCAGAAAAGCAGTGGCACACAGAACTATAGATCATCATGCTCCTCTCATATGGCAGTTTCTGTGAGATTTATACGGTATAATTAAAAGAAACTGATCTTATTCAAATCCAAGAAAAAGATTCATTGAGTATGAAACTGGCACTGATCATAGAGACTAACTAAAGGCAGAGAAAAAACACAGGTGAGACAACCTTAATAAAAATAGCGTGGTTTAGAACACAAAAGATGTCAGTTACCTTGGGCTTGTTCATATTCACTATTATCATCTGCTTCTGACTGACCATGGTTTTTTGATCACTATCAGTGTTGATGTTATTTGCTACAAAGTTGGAGGAACTTGGGATGAATACAGTTTGCTTACTCTATCCACCTGTGACACAAGTGGAGTTTTTGGCCTAATTTATTAAAGCTCTCCAATACTGAAGAAGTTTCAATTTCATCAGTAAACCTGGTTGATCAAGCAAACCTGGAATGGTTCTGATACAGGATCGAAAACATTTGCTAACAAATGACTTTTAAGAAATCCATCCTATCAAGACAGTCTGTCTTCTCCAGTCTTGGGTAGCTTTAATAATTTGCAAAAACACAAACCCAATAAATTCCTTAATGGCATAGCAGAAAGCTTCATGTTTGACTCCATTAGAGTAAGAATCGGCGTGTAAGACAGCAGCTGTGGGTAGCTTGTTAGCATGATACCACCATAGACAAAATTGTTCGACAATGGTTCCCACATGCAGTCCTTTTTCTCCCATGATCTATTATGAATACAGATTTGCATTATTACTGTATGTGCATTTATATTTTTTTTAATATACAGCTATTGTTACTTGTCTTTGCTAAAATTTTGGTAAAGATTCTTCTCTTGGGTCCCAGAATGGTAAAAAAAAAAAAAAAAAAATAGGTCCTAGATCATAGCAGGCAATTCTTTTGCACTTACACATGTAAAACATGTTATAGTAACCAATGCATGATCAAAAGAGATAATTTTTGTTTTTTGGACTTCTTGGTGAATGTGCGCTGTTTAGATTAGAACAGACATTAAGTGTCACATTTAACAAATGTTAAGCAGGATTATCAGCACTATTTTAGCTATAATAATGGTATTTTTCTTTACCATTTATCAACTGTCAACTTTTTTTTAAATTTTCTGTTCAAATTTGCCAAACCTCTTTTTAAATCCACTTTTGAATATATTGCCAAATTTTTATTTCTGTTCTAAAAAAAAAACAAAAGAAAATTGTCAAACAAACTCAATCCTTTTATTCTCCTCTTAAAAGTAGAGAATGCTATAGTCTGCAATGGAAATATAGGATGGTTGTTTCAAATACTTGAGCCCCTTTTTGTTACTTCTCTCCACTCCAATTGAAAATTGGTGGTACATTTCCTGCTAATTTTTAGTTAAAAAAATTGTTTATACAACTAAATAGAATTTTTGTAATCAGAGGTGTTGTGGTATGCCTGTTCAATTTTTTCAGTCGCTTGTCACTAGAAAAAAATGCTCCTACTTTGATACATCTAGCATTATTGGAATCGTGAAGACGTTTCTACAATTGTAAAACAAAACACGTAAAGAACAAATATTGTTCTCTATTTCTTATTTTGATAAATAGGCCTCTAAAAGAATACCAGGAGTGGGTGCAAGCAGAATTGCTGTTTTAGAATGACCTGCATGGTACATTCTTGAAAGAGTCATTTTATACCATTTGTATCCCATCCTTATCCCAGGAGAACATTATAGATTAGCAGATTAGCCAAGAAAATCCAACAGAAGCTTTTACCCCCCACCACCACAATCTCCCTTACTTTTGAAAAATAAAATTCTGCTTCAAACATAAAACAGCAACACAAACATAATACAATAGTCATCCAATTAACTGCATATTTATAATACATGTAATTTTCTATATGTTAACAAGACTTTATCAATAAATGACATATTAGTTTAAGAGGAATTGTTCTACATTTAATATGTTTGTTTTTTTTTTTGCTGTGCAGCACAATCATCTCTGCTTGCACTCCTATGTCCTAACGCATAAATCAGAACACACGCACCAAAGCCAGTATACATCAAAAGCCAATTAACTTGCCATTCTAGCTTTGAGATAAGGGAGGAAACTGAGAATTCACAGGAAGATCATCCAAGCACAAGGAAGGCATATAAGTATTACAGTACACAGGTAGACTGACAGATTTGGGTTTGTTTCATGATTTAAAATAAAGTTAAGAAATATTTTAATCAACTTTAAAAAAGTAGGAAAATTTCACAATAGAGCAGATGTCTATATTGGCTATATTTTCTTTATGTCATTTTGGAAAAAGCAAGATTTCTTGAGTTATATAAAAAAGTGAAAACAAAGCAAAAAATTAACAGATGAATTTAGGATTATAAAATTGGTTTGTAAATGCAATGGATGTTTTAGGTAAAACATAAGATATGACTATCTAGTTTATTAAACAAACCAGTTTGAAAGCTTTAGACACTTAATTTAAATTAAAAAAAATAAAGTTGTTGTTTTACATGCATTGATTACCGTATTTTTAATTTAATTTACTTTGGGTTTTTTTTTCTTTAAAAAACATTATTTATTTTATGCAAAACTGACAACTGCCACAGACATCATAATAACATCATGTACAAAGAAACTAAGTGTCCATTGTACAAAAATAGGCCATTGGCATGTAATGCGTTACATTTATGGGTATTATTAACCTCTTAAAGAGATAACATTGGTTCTCTTGTCAATGTCTTTATCTCTTTTCAAACTTGTTTCAGAATTATTTATGGTCATTATGTACTTCTTGGTCTATGATGTTAGCAAATATATGGCACAATTGTGTAAATCCTAATGCCAGGTAAATAGCTTTGTATGCTTTTGGCTGTGTATCAAGTTTGACATAGACTTACCTGCTTCAGACTGATAATATTATTTTTCTGATTTAATTTCTCATGTTCAGTTGCCTAGCATTTAGACTCTTTAATAAATTTGAGCTTTAAAAAAACTTTTGATGCAATGCTTACTTTCAATCCAGAGCTTTCTACTACAGTTCTTCTTCTAGCCACCAAGTTTTTCAGACTTCAACATGTCCAGCATCCCACTCCCTTTGAGACATGTACCCTTAGGACCATCAGCCCAGAGTATTACTGTGTTGCAAGTAGAGATGAGCAAGCAAAATTTTTAATTTCGATCTTGTGGCAAATCTGGCCTTTCTCGCTTACAGAACATGTAAGCGAGAATGGCCTTGTGATTCGCCACAAGGTCGTGTTCTCTCTGAACTCAGATGATTCCTCAATGGAGAAATTCTCTCCATTGAGAGTCCATCTGGAGTTCGCCTGCAGTCACAGCTGATTGTACTTATCAGTATTAAGTACAGCCCGGTGAACATGGGAACTGAACTCAGATGAACTCTCAATGGAGAAACTTCATTGAGAGTTCATCTGGAGTTCGCCTGCAGTCACAGCTGATTGGAGGCACTTGCGTGCCTCCAATCAGCTGTGACCGCATGTTCCCCCGCTCCATGGGCTGTACTTATCAATGATAAGTACAGCCCAGGGAGCGTGGGAACCTGCACTTCAATGGAATTCACAAAATCGGTTCACCAAAATTTCACAGACCTATCAGAAGTTTGGGGAAATTTTCGCGAGAATATCAGAGGCATTCTCGCTCATCCCCAGTTGCAAGACACTTTTCAGTCCAGCAAGGACTTCAGGGGCAAGTAAACAAATCTGCAATGTCATTGGATGAGCAACAAGAACCTCGGAAAGATTGCATGTATTTATACTTACTTTGATGCATGCTTTCATGCATGCCAGCATGCCATGCAATCATTAAAAACTCTATATTTTCTCTTTGAGGATATATATAAGAATTTTGGACCTCATTGAACCATGTAGTTTTACTACGTTGTAGTCTTGTTTTTATTGTAAGCTTTTTTCTTATTAAAACAGTTGGAAACAACATGGATAAACTAATAAGAATTGTGTATAATGGCTTTCCATATCTATTTCTGAATTGCCTTTCCTCCAGTTCCTCTATATGTATCCTATATAAGTATATTAATCTTTTAATTGTACTTCTGTTATTTCACAAAGCTACTACAACCAAGAATCACAGGAATAGGACTTTGTCATCCTCAAGTAAATGATTACGGTAAAAGCACCCTTCTGAATATATTCTCATTTAGAGTTTATTCTTTTATTTTCCCAAGTGGATTATCCGGTCTTTAAACATCGTCCTAGAATGCAAGCTTTCTTTGGCTGCTTTTCAATTTAATCAATCAAAAGTGGCAATGCAATTAGTATGATAATTACATATGTATGTTTTTTCTGCAAATTCATTTGCACATTTTACAGCATAGAGTCTTTCAGTAGTAAAGGCAAATGACACATACTGCTATAGCTTTCGGTTTTAATTAAAGTAAATGATCATGTATGGTATTTGAATCTGAGATAAATATTAGATTTCTGTGTTCAGTGGTAGCTCTATACACCAGCTGCACATCTCTAGAGTCACTAGTGGAGGAATTCACAGCAATACCGATATTTCGACATTTCTGTTGTAAATACAAAAGAAAAGTGGACTTCAAGTTTCTATTTCATAAGCACCAGTAGGGCGAATGCCAGTTTTACAAATTCAGATTAATATTGTAAGTACTTGATACCATGGATACATATAAAAAAAACTGTAGGTTCCAGCTTTCAGACTAGGATGCCTGCTATGTTCATTTCCCACCAACGCTACTATTATTAGTGAAAAACAGGCTGCAAAACGGTTTTCATTGGACAGTGGTTGAGAGCACATCAGCCAATAAGAACACTCACATTGTGTACTGTAAATAATATACTATAAATGGGTTTAAACTGTAGCATTTTCATGGAATGGGACTGACATCACCAGCCAATCAGACAGCACTGTCAGTAATTAACTTACAGCTATAGTATATATATATATATATATATATATATATATATATATTTATATATATATTTTTTCAGATGTGTGTTCTTACAGTTAAAGCTTTGCAAGTTAAAGTACACTTCTAGTATGACTGATGCTGTCTTTACTAAAGATACATAGGCAATGCTTGTTTGCACACAGTTGTAGGTTAATTGAGATTCTTAATATATCTGTGCCCTATAAACTATATTGGTTTTATTGGGTTCCAATCAGCCTCTTTGAAGAGCTTGTCTGCCATGAATGTCCATACATACAAAAAACATAAATCTTACACACACTGAAGGTGCACCATGTTTTTTAACATATTGAAAAAGTGAAGACAAGGTTCACTGGACATCTAGTTTAAAAGTCTAGTTTCGTCTGTTTTCTAATGTCGAATAATTTAAATACATTAAATAATGTAGTATTAAATTAAATACATAAAAATTTTAAAAAGTGTACTTTTAAAAAAACATTTTTTAAAGGAAAAAATTAAATCACATGGGCATAGTCTGTTTACCTTTAATTCCATTTTTACAGATTAGAGTATTTAGGGTTAGTTGCTCTTAAATAATCTTTTGTGCATTATTGTTGACAACCAGTAGATGGTACTGGGTCTTCATGTAAAGTGTGTAACAAACTTACATTTCTTTTTTGCCGAGGGCTGGAGGTTGTTACACAATTTACATGGAGACATAGCATCTAGTTGTGTGTGTATCAAGGCTGCAGACAAGAACTTGAAAATGTTTTCTTGGGTGACCTGCCACTTACACTCCTTAAAGAGGACATAGTCAGTGGAAGCTGTAAAAATCAAAACTTGTAATTGCCTTACCACACCCTGTGTTTCTAATTTGAGAAGCTTCTAAGTACAGCAGCCAGGAGCAGTACTCTGCTTTCCTATATCAGAGCTCCCCCATGCCCTGGTGATCTGATGAATGATGGGATAATGGGTCTGATTTACTAATGTTCTCCAAAGCTAGAGAGTATACACTTTCATCAGTGAAGCTGGGTGGTCCAGAAAACCTGAAATAGATCTGGCCCAGGATTCAAAACATTTGGATAACAAACATAGAAAATAGCTAATGACTTTGAAGATAGTCTGTGAAAATGTAGAATGGGCTCCCTCAGGAAGTGGTTTCAGCAACTACTATAGATTGCTTTAAGAAAAAGCTGGATGCTTTTCTAGAAGCACAGAATATAACTGGGTATTAAAGCTTTAAAGTAAAGATAACAGACTGTTGATCCAGGGAACATCCGATTGCCTCATGGAATCAGGAAGGAATTGTTTTCTCTCTGTTGAAGCAAATTGCACCAGGGTTTTTGCCTTCCCTTGGATCTATAGGGTTTTATATCTGGGATATGTTTATTTCCCTAGGGGTTGAACTTGATGTACTTATGTCTTTTCAACCTGACTTACCATGTAATTATGTATAACAAATACAGATTTTGTGGAACACCCAGCTTCACAGATGAAAGTGTATCCTCTCCAGCCTTGAACAGCTTTAAAAAATATCAGGCCCATTGATCAAGAAGAGCCTATTGAAGCAAATGAGGTGGAGAAAGCACAGATCCATAGAACAGATGAAGCAGATGCAAGGTGATAACTACACTACAGGTCATCAGCACACCTTCCTCTTCTGCAAAGAGAACAGTGAGCAGTAGTGATATTAACATATCTCATGAGACTAAAAATCACATAAACAGTTCAAACATTTCATGTTGTAGATCACAAAACTATAAAGATCAAAGCAAAGAAAGTGTTAGTGTTTAGAAGAAACTTTGCCATTGCAGCAGGAAAAACTTTCAGGGTACAATTCCCTGTAAAATAGTGAATCTTCACTGTAGGACTTCAGGTCTGCTTGGATGTATTTTTAGTCTAATAATTCGTAAAGGATAGGCATTCTTTAAATTAAGTTTGTAAATCAGTGCTTTGGTTCATGCTTTTTGCTTTTTTTTAAGAATTTCTATGGTGACAGGACAATGATGTTTTATTCTAGCTCTGAATATAATACAAATTAATGAAAAGCAGAACATCTTACACAATATATCTTGCCAGATATATATATATATATATATATATATATATATATATATATATATATATATATACATACATACACACACACACTTATACATATATATAGAAAAAATGTGAAACTAGACTGCTCTCATGAGTATATTTTCCTTTTCATATTTGCAAGCACAGTTTTATGTTTGCAAGCATTTCAATGAGCAAAAACTATACACACCTTATACATAAACATTAACGGATGGATTTACTAATGTGTGGCTTGAGAATTCGAGCAGAAATTCATTCAGGAATCTGTGCACTTCAGGTGCAAATAAGCATAAATAAGAGAGTTTATTATATTTATTATAATGTGTGCAGATATCAAGCTGAGCACATTAAAGGACAGAAAGCAGAAAGTACACATATTTAGTAAGCCAAAATATGCAGAAAGAAATATGATTACAGACTCTGATAGCTTCACGAAAACACCATTAGACGGAGGTTATTTGACCTTTCCATGCTCCATGTTCCTGAGCATTAGTAGACTAGGTAGAAATTATGATAACAGGTAAAACAAGCCTCTGCCTTCAACAAAATGCTAAAAAAGAAAATATAGGATACTAGAGTTACAACTAAATAAAAATTCCCTATCTGAGTCATATTGCAAAAGCCTATTTATGAAGTAGTTGCACACTAAATCAGCATGGCAAACAAATTTGTTGGTTTACTGATAGAATTCACAGACTATTTTCAGATACATTTCTAAAGCAGCCATCTAATACACCGGTGACCTAGAAAAATGTGGAAAGTTAGGAATTCATTTACTGCATTTTTGGAAATACCTGTGCATAAACTGATGAACTATAAAAAAGTAGAACACAAGCCACTATCGAGAGTTAAGCATAGCTAAGCAATTTGTATACCATGGTTAGAATACCATATTGTTCCAGTAAACTTTTTCACTAATTACAATTTTGTAAGTGAAGCGAATTTTCACACAGTGAAGGAATATTGGCTGTAGACAGTGGAGATTAAAATGAATAGAAATGATGTAACCCTTAACCTAATAATTTGCCCTAGAATGAATTGGTAAAATAAAAGAGGTATTTAAACAGGTAAAATAAATCTAAAAAAGATAACAGTAAAATTTGATAAAAACATTAAACTTTATATATAGGTCATGTGGCTTCTACATGCTGCTCTATAAGATGGTTCTTTATGTTCTGAATTTCATTAGCAAACATAGGGAATGTATGTTTAAAGTTGATTTTCACTATATCCACTCTGGTGGAAAATATAGTAGTCCTAACCTACCCAGATCCAACTCCCTTCTCCTCACCTTGTTACATACATTTTTTGGAGTTGCTGGTGGATAAGTCAAGGGGCATACTGTAAAGCAGCCATTTTGAAATAGGGTTTTATGGAATCCTAGGGTTTCTTAAGCCGTTGCTTATTGAACTTTTTGTCATGGCACTTCCTTAGTTTTGGGTCCAACACCACTTGGCAGAGGCAAGGGATGGCAACTATCGTTTTAGCTGTCTGTAAAGGCGGATTTATTACCATCACCACCACTTAGTTTACTCAATGACCACCGTAGTAAATGGCATTTTTCTCACTGACTCACAAATATTACTTTTTACAAGGGTTCCCTAAGACCTGAAAATTATTTCAAGAGTTCCTCTGGGGTGAAAAGGTTGAGAAATGCTAGAGCAGGGGTGCACAAAACGTTGATCGCATAGGCAACGATTGCAGAGCCCTGCCTTACCCCTTCCTGCTGTTTACTAGTGGCCAAGATAGCTTTGTAAATATTAGCAGTTCTTTTTCTTTTGCAGCACGTCATGCTCCTATGACAGGTGAGCTATAGCTTTCCTGTCACTATCGTCTTGTAGTGCAATGTCTGTGCAATGTTCTGCCATTCAATGTCTCATTAGCTCCAGTCACTTCTGTGTCATACTCGGTATATATATAAATAAATATATGTTTAGCATTTTAATTGTTGGTAGATCATTTTTAATTGGTCATTTAAGTAGCTTGTGAGCCAAAAAAGTGTGGGCACACCTATGTGCGAGTATCATTTGGCTGACAACTTTTAGGATGGTGGTACCCAATGAGAGTTTCAAGCTTTCATACATTTACATAAAGTAGGCTTTTTAAAGTAAATACCCTCAGGTATACATGGTAAATACACATTTGTATTTGTATGGGAATATTGTTGTGGAAAAACTCTGGTAAAAAGGCATATTTAAGTCTTGTCTCCTCCACTGTCTCTAGCTGGACAGTGCGGGGATGCAGCAAAATGATGAACTGATCTCTCACTTTGCTCTTTGCACTTGCTAGCATAGAGCACATAAAAACTACATTATTATATTACAACTGAATAGCTCCTTCTACAGCTTCTCTGTTTCTAAGCTTTGCTTTTTAGGGCACTAGAATAAGCTAATAACTGCTTACATTTAGATACTTATATTGTTTGCATTGGAAAATTCCAATGATAAATTTATAAATAAAAAGCTGCATTAACTTAAGTATTTTATGTCTGCCCAGAGTTCAGCTCTAAGACACCAAACATTTACACCTACAGGCTCCAGTGATCACAGTATAACCCTGTCCCTCAACATAATTATGCTTCCGAAGATGATTTACCTAAATGGTCTCTCATCCTGTAGTTCAGTATTATGCTCACTGTATGCTATTTTTTACACAGGGCAGAAAAATGATTTTTACCAATTTCATTTCTCTTTAATGGTGTGTTCATTAGAACACAACTCTTGTTTGGATTAAAGAAATAAAGGTAGACCTTTTTTAAACATTTTAGATTACTATAATAAAGTGGAAGTAAACTAAAAACAAAAAAATTACACCTTAAATTTGACAGATACCTCGATGGTGCTGGTCCTTTTTGCAATCCGGTCTGCAGCGTCCTGGGATTCCTCTTTGTACCGGCGCAGAGGAAGTGCCGGGCGCTGCCATCTTCTGCCTTCTCTTGTGATCTTCCTGCTCTGTCACCTGATCTCATACTTTGCAGGTGCAAGATCGGGTGATGTAGCCGCTTTGAAGGGGAAAATAAAGGGACCCGATCTCACTGTGCATGCGTGAGATCGGCATCTCTTTCCTCTTGGAGGAAAAGATTACCACTTTTGTGCATGCCCGAGATAAGGGCATGCGCAGAAGGAGCAGCCAGAGTCTCCCGGGATGCATGATGTAGGTTTCCGAGGAGGCTATGCGCCCCCATTAAGTCTTGATTGCCGCAGCATTGCATAAAAAAAACACCAACATTTTTACTTTATATAGAAGGATTGTGTACCCTTCAATGTAAAGTAAAAATGCTGAGCTTAGGTACGCTTTAATACTATACTTTATAAATAATATTTTTATATGAATACTATATAAATATAAATACAATAATATACTATACTAAATTTAAGTACTATACTATTCAAAGTATAAATACTTTACTATGCTAAATATAAATATTATTTAATGCAATTTATATCTGCACTTAACATATTCTGGCACGACGGTACAATCAAAGCCATTGTGAGTCAATATTCAATTTGCTGTGAATGTCCATATTATCTGTAGGTACATCTGACAACTTTAATTTAAAATGAAATTTCTCACATATATATTAATGTGAAATAAAAGAGATTGAAAGACATTTTAATAGCTGTATAAATTCATCCTCAAGGGCCAGCAGTATGAACAACCTCACAGAGACAACAACACTGTAATCAATATCTTTTTGCAATTCTGTCACTTAAAGCATATTTAGACCTAAGAACAAAAATGTAATATATCACAGCCTACCATTTTTGATAGGCTTTTTTCCCTTTAATTTTACCCAGTGATTTTGGCAGTAATACTTCCTGTCCTGGGCTAACATTCCTCCCTCACTGTACTGTATCCATGGAAGAGTGGTGCTGTCGTCCTAGGGCAGGAGTACAAAACTGGCCCTGTCCTTGTCTCCATAACATTGAGTGTTCTGTAGTTCACAAGGGATAGCCAAGAATGTTTATAACATGGAATGTTGGCTTTAATGCGCAAGTTACAAGGACATATTTTAAAATAATTTTTCTGTACTTGGAAAAAATGTCCTTAGCCTAAAAAAATGCATCTAGCATTTTTAAGCACTAGTAAGCTGTGGTCTTTTTTTTCTTGACTTTAAATATATATATTTCCTTTTATAGTTATAGAGTGGCTGTTAGAACACTTTTGTTTTGAATCTTGTTGCAGTATACAAAAATAGAATAGAAACATGAGTTGAAAGATCATCACTAAGGTTAGTATAGAAATATTAAAGGTGTTCTTTACATATGAAACATGTTGAATTTTTCAATAGTAAGAAGTTTTCCTTTTATTTTTTTAAATTATATTTTTTGCACGTATATTCCAGCAAATGCTATAAATGGCTTTAAAAAAATACTACTTTGGTTAACCCAACACGCTACAGCTTCAGGAATCCATATGTGCTTGCTATCTATAGATGTCGAGAAAGCTTTTGACAGGGTCAGTTGGCCCTTCATCTATGAAGCATTGCAACAGATGGGACTAGGATCTAATCTCATGTCGATTATAGCGGCTTTTTATTCCTCTCCATCGGCTAAGGTGAGAGTTAACGGCTCCTTATCTGCATCTTTCAAAATTCACAATGGTACCAGACAGGGTTGCCAACTGTCTCCACTATTGTAAGCTCTGGTTATGGAGCACTTGGCCGTTGCATTGCAGGATAACCCTGATGTCAAAGGTATACAACTGGGTGACTCTCATCATAAATTATTCCTGTACGCTGTTGATCTTCTGTTATACATTACTCCCCCCCCCCCACACCTCTATACCTTCTATCCTCAAGAAATTTGAATGGTTCAGTACTTACAGCAATTTTAAGAATAATTTCTCTAAGACAGAAGTCCTTAATATTTTTCTAGGGATTGACCAAATTACTTCTATCTGTGGTACCACCTCTTTTAGGATTTGCAATGATGTAATGAAATATTTAGGGATCCTTATTCCCTCGGACCCCTCTAAGCTGTTTACATACAATTACGTCCCTCTGTACTCTAAAACTTTAACCATTCTAACCATTAATATTAGTGTTTAGTGAACCCGAACTGTAAAATTCGGGTCCATACCGAACTTTACGACTTTGGGTACCCAGATCCGAAACCGGCTGAACCCGGCGAACCTGAACTTCCAGGTGTTCACTCATCCCTAATTGCGGATAATGATGATAGATTTGAACAATTTAAATTGACTTGGGCTGCCTGAGACTGGTTCAAAGTTTAATCTCAACTACTTAGGTATCTAAACTAATTAGATATAAATGTTTCACCCTAACTCCCTTTCCTTTCCCTTGTCCTTCCCGTCTCCCATTCCTATTTTTTCTGTCTCTGTCTTTGTCCGTTGCGCCTTTGTTTTGTTTTCCTTAATAGTTAATTTGAATGATGCTGTTATGGAATGGTTCTCCATGGGGATGCAGGCAAAGGGTTACTGAGATCTTTGAAGCCCTCTTTTTTAAGTTACTGCTGATCAAACCCTCACAATTTTTGTTCCTGGTTTCTCCTGCTTTATGAGTGGCATTGATATCTCCAGGCCCTGCACTAGCTCTATTTGCCATGTTTCACAATTGGCACCATTTGTTAGACTGTACATTTCTAAAATTATTTTTTTTCTCTATGTTTTTCTCCATGTATATTTGTATGTTGTATTTGTGTATACCGGAAAACTTTAATAAAAATGTTATTAGATGAAATTTTATTTGTCCGGGCTCATGTGACAGTTGACTGGTGGTCCTTCTGGTAGTGACCCTTAGCTTAAACCAACTACCAGTCTCTTCATGGCACAGCACTTGATTTGAGCTATAGACACTACTTACAGACAAATATCACTGTGGTTGTGATCACTGGTTCCGAATAAATGGTTCACCGGTACACCAGGTCATTGTTATTTTTTTTTCTCCTTTCTCTTGATCAGCTAGAGTTTCTATATATTCATAGCCCACCACAAACAATTTCTGAACAATCTTCTTTAGATCTGCCAACAAATATGTAGTTCTGCCTTATTGGGTACATTTTGACTGGATAGTTTTGGTACCCCTCATATCATCAAAAATGAAATTTTAAATATACTGTACAGTCAAAATGTTGTATGGTAAGCTTTAGATTAGAACTTGTTGAGTGGCTAAGCCCTATCATTGTTCTATAGAGTAAGGGAGTCAATCACATGATCTCAATGACAATTCTTCCCAACCAGCAGCAGAATGGTGAGATGGTGCAACAAAGAGAAGGTAAGTATAAGCAACTGATGTGACTGCATTTATGGTGAATCTGTTTATTTGACCTGTTTAGCTAACACACTGGTTTATTTTAGTATTTACTGGATGTATTTTTTCATCCCAGGGTGGAACTATACATAAAGTAATCGCCTGTCACCAGAAATACTAGACCACTTCCATTCTGGCTCTGGTGCTGATCTTCAGGCCCCCAAGGTGCTTAGGATCCCAATAAGCTATAGATCACATACACAATCACAGTAAAGTGCTGAAATGTGTGAAGGTAAATATGTTCTACTACTTCTATTAAACGGTAAAAGGAGCTCCAAACCTAAATTGTATGTGTGTGATTTACACCTTATTAATCGTTTAAAAACAGCAGCAGCAGAAACCAAATGATGATGTTTAAGTACTTCTGCATTCTATCTACATTTTGTTTCTAAAGTCATTTTAGCTATAAAACTATGCATTGAAGAAGAAACTAGCCACTGGATATAAATAAAATACTGTAGCTATCGTATTAGGGCTGACATGGTAATTGCATAGCTTTCTTTATAAATAAATTTGTTCTTCAGTTCTGAGTTAGCAGAGCTGTTACAAGTTCAATGTCTCTGCCCCACAACAATCGTACAGATCAGGAATGAATAGGAAACGTATTTCCTTTAATAGAATCCATTGTTTTTACCTATACAGTGTATTCGTGGTTTGACTGGCCCCTAACCAAAATCCACAAGCCGCAGTAAAAAAAACCCCTGTGGTTTACAGCTTGCAACTTCTTTTTTTTTTTAAAGTCACCTTTTTTCTTCCAACCATAATTATAAAACATTTCAGCCATCTAATTGCTGTGGTCCCTAGTTCAGATATTCACCTCTGTTAAAATGTAAGGATTCTGTCTGTTGCAAGCAAGCCCTAGCGCATAGGAAAGCATTGCTAAACCTTTCTGCGGCTCATTTTTGCATGACGTGAGCTTTGATTTGAACACCTGACCAGTCTTTAAGCAGTTAATTGATTTGTGCTGTTCTAATTCTTGGATTGTTTACAGTTCGTCTTGATTTAACTTTGTACATAAAAGTCTGAATAGTGGAATTTGCAAGCAGGGTGTAATTAAAAATCTTCATATTGCCTCTTTCAGCTTTTAAGAGTTGTTTGTCTTTATCTGCAGATTCTCACTCAGCTTTTGTAGAGAAACCCATAACTGTTGGATACATACTACTTTTTACAGTTATATGGGTCAGGGGACCTAGCTTATTCTTGGAAAAATTAAAAAACAAAATGTCTTTCTTTTTCCACTTTGGGTCCCTGACGCATTTAATATAAAAACCTTTAGAACTACTTTTGTTTTAAGAAAGCTATGTACTGCTTTACCCAAGTGAAAATTGCCATTTCACATTTTTGCAACAAATTCTAAATGTCATCAGCAATATTGCACTTATGCCTATAACTTCTACCCTCACCCACCATGAAATCCTGCACATACACATATTTAACAATTATGGCTAACAATTACTCGTCCACTCCATGTGACTAAACCAAAAAAATCTTGCGGTCACATGTGACAATGGAGAGTTTGTATTCTTTCATCCCAAAGTACAACATTCAGAAATTCATCAGGCTTTTGCAGCCACAGCACTGAATGAGATACACAATGAAAGGAATCATGGGAAATTGCAGCTGTTCTGCTGCCCTCTAGTGTTAAGCCTAAAGTAGTGAAAAACACTAACAGCTTCTACACTGATTTACTGCATGAGTGAACACTTTTTTTTAGACAAAGATCACATAAAAAATGCAAATATTATTGATGTATGCTTTAAAAATATATGTAATGGAAGATCTTTTCTCATCTACCAGAGGTACAAGTAGAAAGTTTTATAACACCTGGTATTATTGGTCTGAATTTACTTTCTCCCAGGAATACAGAAACCACCTGGACCCCCATCCTCAAGGTCATAAGACAGCTTGACCATCTTTGGTGAGTATATTCACTTCTCTCCAACCCCACCCCACACTTTTTCTTTTTTTCTTTTTTGTGATATAGAGCACAGTTTGGTTCTGTTTTATTGATGGTTCCAGCATTTATATTTTTGTTGTTGTTGTTTTTGCCTTTTTGCATTTGACTTTGTTTTTATATTTTGTAGATTTGCTTTGTACAATCTTCCTTATAGATGTGTAAATTATTGCTACTTATTTGGTATGTTGAAAATCTTAAATAAAGGATAAAAAAAAAATATATATATATTTATATATGTATTACTCTATATGATATGAATATGTGCTTGATGTTCATTATTAATTCTTAAAGGACTATGACTTTAGGTTTTCTTTATGGTTACTTTTATAGGTTAAACTGCAAGTCTGAAAAATTCAGAAACAAATTTCAAAAAATATCAATATTTAGTTATAGTGAATTACAAACAGCAACATCTTTGACATTCTGTATACAGAAGTTTTAGTGAACAGTACAGGTTAATTTTGCTTCGAAAAAACAAACTTCTCAGAAATCCTTAAACTGTGGTGAGATTAAGAGCTACAACCAGTTACAACTAAGTTATTGATGAGCGCTATCAATGATTTAAAATACTTTTAGCAAGATTGAATAATAAATTTGAGGTAAATATTTATATGAATATATAAATATAAAATAAGCAAAGTAGTGAATTGTTGTACTGTTATATCTAGAATTTAATTTAGGAATGCATAATTCATAAACCATTCAGTTGGCAACAAGATTTTCTTTAAACTTAGGAACTAGTAAGAGAGATTAGTGATTCAGCCAACGGTTCCCTGACTTACATATACAAATGTACATTTAGTCCTTCAGAGCTTTATTGTTGGTTCTATTCTCTTTACCAGCCCTTCTACAAGCTCACGATTTAATACTACTGGGTCAATTGCAGAGGTTTTTATATGAGCTGCTTTCTTGTCGTTTCCATAATTTTACAATCTAATCATTACCCACTCTTATCTATACCCTGTTTTTTCTAAATACAATGGGAGAAGAGGGTTTAAACTATGTACCTGTTTGGTAATGTCTCCACCCTGCCCATTCCTAATCAGCCATCACCTCCTATTTATTTGAAACTTGTCACCTGGACAGAAAGTGAGAGCAGATCTCCCTTTGTCAATAAATTATTCTACCAAAAACTGTTGTTTATTGATGTCTGTATCTCCATCAAAATAATTTCCTGCATTATCAAACACACAAGTAGGGTGATTTTTCGTCAGTTATTGTTCTGTATGACACCTATCAATTAGGACAGGAAATAATAATCTAACAAATAGGAATAAGGCATAAAAAAGCACCAAATTATCTAACCAAACCTCATTAAAACTCAATGACTCCCAGCTTTACCAGTATACATTGCAGTGACTAGAAACAGGCAGGTAAGTTGCCTTTTTTTGCAGAAGGGATATATCAGGTCCCTTCTGCAAAAAAAAAAACCTAATATAATAAACCTACCTGCTTGCATTTGTTTTAATTCTTAGGTTTATTTCAGCTTTAATATACCAGTACATTTAAGCATTGTTTCATGTGCAAATATTTAGTGGTGGTTTGAAACAAATATGCCAGTAACAGTAAAGAGAGAAGGGTAAGAAAAATGGTCTTCTGGCTTGCAGGCAACAAAGAGAAAATATTATGAGTCTGTCTATAAGTAAGGTTTTGAATAATTGTCGATGGAAAGGATCTTTCACAATTCTTTCCCACGACAAAGGACTGCCTGATGCATGAACGAGTGCTGTACATACGGTAGGGGGGGGGGGACGGAACAGCAGCCCGCTGCACTTTCCCCCTCCACTTCCATTACAATCGTTCGTTGTCCATCGCCCATGGATCCGCCAGGACGATCGTTTGGATGATGGACGATGAGCTCTGTACACACTGATATCAACCCTGACCCAATAAACAGATGAGAACCCTTGCATGTATGTACCTAGCCTATTTCAGAAACATAAGCAGATTTACAATTGTTAGTAAACACCTGATTTAATAAAGCTCTCTAAGACTGAAGAAGATAGACTATATTGAGAGAACCTTGGCGATCCAGCAAACCTGGAATGGATCTAGTCCATGACTAAAAACGTTTGCCAACTATTAGCAAATTATTCCTAAGAAATCCATTCTAAGTTTGCTAGATCACCCAGGTTCTCCCATGATAGTTTATCTTTTCCAGTCTTGGAGAGCTTTAATAAATCAGGCCCATTGCTTTTCAGGCAGAATAAAACACATTGCCCCTGATTCATCAAGCAGAATCGGATTATCGGTCGCGCATTCGTATTAGCGATCCGGAATCGTACGCGGTCGCACTATTCAGCAACGGAAAAAGCTCGCGCACGGAGCCACGCTTATCCGACAGCTTTTTACTGGCGATCTTGACTCGAGTCCGGACCGCGGTAATCCGCGATCGCTGGCCGCGCGTACGTTCGCGCTTCCAGCGATCGCGGATTTCAATGATGAATCAGGGGCATTGGGTAAAAGCAGAAATGGAAAAGAAATATCTAATAATAAATGAAATTAAACAGAAAGTTTTACATTATGCCTGTACTGCATTATTTTTGCAAACACTGAAAGCTTTTATTGCACTTGATATTAGAAAATGAACAAATTTAATGTCATTGTTTTCAATTCAATGTTTTAGTAATAGTTGTATTTTGCACAGTGATGGATGGATTACCTAATAAAGTGTTGAATGGTTATGTTTCATTTCCTTTTAGCTCTCTATTCTCTCTATTGTTACAGTGCTTTCTCACTATAAGCTGCCATGGTGATCATTTTCAAAGCAGATGTCCTTACTATGCATTCTAGGAGAAAAAAGATGGTTGACCCTTATAAAATTTAGCTGTTTTTAAAATGCACTCACTAAGTTCAAAATAAAAGTGGTGACAAGTAAGTGCTCTGTAACAGGAAACAGTGGACCTTTCAAAAACAAATGTGCCTTTGGAAACATTTAATGCATTAGGCTATTTCCTTAAGTGGAGCTGACATAGAAATAACTGAAGTCCTTGAACAAACTGATAATATTCAGCTCATCTGACAAGCCTCTGAAACCTACTCATGGTAACAATCTAATGTGGGTGGGAAATAGTAGATGTATAGTAAAGATTTAAAAGCTTTAGACCTTAAGAGTAGAAATAAGGCTGCCAGAACTTGAGTTCCAAGCTAACTTTCATGGTTTTTCATGTTTGAAAACTAATGAGGATGTTTGTAAACAGCGAACCTGAAAGCAGTCGTCAGGATTTTAATCCCAATCAGTTGTTTACCTATCGAACTGCTTTCTGAATTTGGAATAATCATATAGATTCTGAAGGTTGCCTGCAGTACTGACCACAATAGCCACTAACCAGTTGGTTGTACACAGCAAGCAGTGTTCTCATTGGCTGGTGATTGTCAGGCATAGCAGTGCTGAACTCAAAGCAAATGGAACCCAGGTGTCTATCACTACTAATACAGCACTAATACTAAGCTGATTATATTTAAAATTCAAAGAACAACCTTTTGTTATAAAAGTAACAGTCCTATAATTGTTTCTGCTTTTTAAAAGAATTTAGTAAAATAATACTAATCTGATAAGTTTTTGACAATTGTATTATTTGACCTGGCTTTAAATCTCGTACTTGTTAGTGGAAAAGATTTACATTTGCTTAACATATGTTATGATTACTTTTATTACACTTCTCTCTTTCTTATCCAAAATTGGTATTCATCAAGAAATGGCAAATAATCTATGCTGTAAATGAATGTGTAATATCTTCTGCCAGACTTTTGCCCTAATTATTGCACTGGAAAACTTTACATTGAAACTGTCAAGAATATACTGACTGCAGATTTAAAGGTCACTTCCCTATGCTCATTCTTCTTTATATTTCTTCAGCCTTTGACATTGATGGTCACTCACTGGTACTTCAGATATCCTATACTAGTGGTTAGCTAATTTGGCTTTTATTATCACTGGTTTTAACATCAGTATATGGAGGGTATACTCAACTCTATCATAATATCATCATTGTCTTACTTTTCTGACTGTCTGCTTTCTTTTGTCTTTGCTAAACTTTCTCATAATTAGATGGATTTAAAGGAATCTTCAAATGTATGGACTTCTAACTCATTTCCATTCTGAAATAAAACTGAAATACCCACAAGGTCTTTGTTCGGGGGAAAAATTTGATTTCACTCATTTTATTTTTTAATTCTCACATCCACTCACCTAACTCTTGAACTCTTAAAGATATTTTCTGTTTCTTTTCCTTTTTTTAATGAACTGAATGTTTAAGTGAGCTTGTCAAGTTTGTAAAAAATACTAAATATATATATATATATATATTTAAAAACAAATACACACTATATATAATACTAAAGTTAGGTACCTGTGGTAGAAGTATATATATATATATATATATATATATACTGTTTATATTATATATATATATATATATATATATTAAATGGAAATAATACTGAACTAAGATATATGTAATAAATATATATATATTTATTATATACAGTATTTATATATACTTCTACCACAGGGACCTGACTTTAGTATTATATATAGAAATATATATTTATATGTGTGTGTATTTATTTGTTATATATATATATATATATATCATATCATAAATATATCATATGTCCCCTACTTTTCCTAACTCTTGCCAGCCTTGGCTAGTATCTGTGGTATTTTTGGTTTCCTTTGTCCCCCACTGAACACTATATTTTTATCCTCCAACTCTTCATAACTACAGAACGCTGCAGTGATGTAGGATGGAAGAACTACAACACACAGCAGGAGACACGGGCATTTCAGACTCTCAAAAGTACCAACCACCGAAGAGACTGACAGAGGCTGCAGCAATGTCATGGAAGGAAGACAGGAAGTATGGGCTACTGGAGAGGAAAGTATTCTACTTCTCCTATTAAACTGAACTGGCTTTAGATTTTTTTTTAATTGACAAGGTTGTTTTAACACTTGCATGAACAATATAGGTGGTAATTAAAGAAGTAAAATATTTGATTAATTTGAATTATATTTCTACCCTACCCTAATGCAAGACATAATTAAAAGGCCATTCACACATTTATGTTGCGACAGCTTGCAATGTGTGTTGGCACCCCAACATAATTCTTAGTAGTAGTAGTTTTTAGTTCTCCAGCAATAAAAATTTTCAGCAAATGATGTGTTGTCAAAAAGTCCTCTATGTTGTCAAAATGCTGCAGGTCCATGTTTTCATGCTTTAAGCTTCTTTTCACGACCATTTAAAATGTAATCCTTTGGTAATGGACACTAAACAGTTAGTATACCGACATTGTCACCCAAAAGTGAGATCAATATACCAATACTACTTTCTCCTCAATAATCAGACGTTGATTGATTTACAAAATAAATAGAGGCTGTTTGCCAAGGAAAGTGTAAGTTTACATTAAAAAACGTTTTTTATTTCTTCTCCCTTTTTTTACTTCCTATTCTACCCATTCACAGTGGTTGAATGTCTGAAAAAAGGTCTCACAAAATCCATCTTTCGACCCTTGACATATGTTGTCCAATGAGAGGCTGACATGCAAAAGTACTCATTGTCCATCCTTGGACAACGTAACCTGGAACAGTAACTTATTTTAGTTTTAGTTTGTCATCATGAACCATTAATCTGTTTATGTGGAATTTGATAATGTGTTACAGCAAAACATCCCAAGTGCACGCATAGTATCGAAGGAAAACTGGAAAAGAGTGATGCTTCAGTGTTAGTTGTTTGTGGTGTCCCACCAAAAAAGACAATCGATTCACAGGATTAGGTTTATATGGCTAGTGGATCAATTGTCCATCTGGAAGTCTGATTTTTTCACTATTTTCTAAACACAATAGGTTGATTACCAAAGGAATAAATACTGTTCACTAAACAAAGTGCATTGTCCCTTGAAAAGGATATTTCACCGAGCTTAGTGATGTAAATTCACATTGTAAAGAACACCTAACAACCTAACAGCATGCAAGAAAATCTAACAAAAACATTTTTTTTTCTTGGACATGATTGGATGATTTAGGTCATTAAGTCACTTAATTTACCAAGATATTTTAAATATACCTTTAAAGTTAAAGATGATAATGCGTTTTGCCAAGTAAACAACCCATATTCCTTTACTTAATCAGCCCCTATGCCTTGTTGTTAGATGTTAGATGCACTGTGTATGGGAGGCATCAGCTTTACCTCTTACATTTCTAGGCCATTACCTTGTACAGGCAGAACTCTGTCTCCTATTGTCCTTGTTGATGCTTCATATGTGCGTTTTTGCTATACACATTGATGTGCTTGCTTTTCTATCTATATCATTTGTATTTCCAACCCCTAGGTGAATCATTGTGGAATGCCATGTAGAAAATGAGCGGTATATAAATCATTAATGATAATAATAATATATACTCTTTGTTCTGCTCTTCTGTGCTTGAGACCGGATGCCTAATGTATATATGCCTGCGTCTGTAAACTTGCCTGTCAATCATAGGATGTAAAGGGAAGGCATAGCCATCTGTTTTGGTTGGGTCTCAAGAGGCCACTGAACAGCTTTAATCTTATATTTCCTGTTTTCCCTTTGGTAGCTGGGAGGATAAAACAAGGAGATGAATAAAGTAGGTTTCCTTTGCTGGATTCATTTATTAATTATTGTTTCACCAGTCTGGAATTCTGCTTTAAATTTACAGAGAAATATTCAGTGTATAAGCAGACTTTTTTATAGCTTGACAATCATGTAAGAAGTTTCTTCCCCATTTACAGCAAATTTCAAAGTACCAACAGCCTCTAGCCTATATACAATAAAGCTTAACTCTGCTCTCCAATGAGTGCAGCTTTGTAATTATTAATTCATTATTTTTTTATGCAAGTGAAGTAAATACCTGGATTTGACCTGCTATCAACATCTTGCAGTCCATGTACAGCAAAGCTGGAATGTGAAAGAAAGCAGTACAAGCTGGCAGAAAGGATGGGAAAGAATATCAGAGAGGCAGCTCACCATTGTGTTGTATCTCTTTCACCATGCAGTCACTAGGATGAAATTGATTGAAAGATACTAGCCACAAAAGGACATGTAGTAGTAAAAAAAATTACAGGTAGTCCCCGAGTTAAGGACATCCGACATACAGACGACTCCTAGATACGAACAGGGAATTCCCTGCTTGCTCGTGTGCAGGACAGAGGCTGAATGGGGGGGGGGGGGGGCAATTTTCATCACTTGCAGAAGAAATCTTTTGCTAAACACAGCTGAGGTTGTGGGTGATCTTAAGAGCTGAGCTGATCTGTAATATCTTGTAACTCCTTAATGACCAAGACAAATTTTCTGAAAACTGCAAAAAACTGTCCATTCTTAAACTTTGCATAATTAATTCTGAACTAGCATCAATGAAAAGACCTTAATCTACAGTCACATTAGTGTATGTGCTGCATCCTCACGGCAGATTCCAGTAACGCATGTATACAACATCTCTATGCACAGCAAAACATGAAAAACGTAGCTGAGCGAAAGCAGTCCAAATAAATGTGTGAGATAATGTGGAAGAATATGCCATTAGTTCACAGATAGATAACTTACACAAGAGCTACTTTAGAAAGTTAAAGTTAATAAAGTTACCAGATTTAATATATTGCTAGATAAAAATTATTTTGAGCAAGCTGTTCCTAATTCCCAGTGGTAAAGAAAAATATTTCAACTCATCTTCTAGAAAGTCACTCAATTGGTACACTTGGCATGTTATATAATTAAGTTGAACAGCTGTAGCAAAGTAATTGCATCTTCACACAGGTTCATGTAAGTTCTGGTTCACATGTGTGCAAAACCATTACCATTTGTGTCAAGCCATGGTATGTTAAGGTAACATTAATTCTGAATGACACCCATGTGGTGGAAATGTAAACAAAAAAAAGGACATGAACTACTTTTTGTGTGCTCCTGCATGGTAGGCAGCATATTCAAATACCTGTCCATGCTGTACATCGGCTCATTTTACAACATATATAAAAATAAATAAATATAAATTATGTTTATATAGTATAAAAATATAAGTAAATATAATACTGTTTTCTATAATATTATTTATTGCTTTTTATTTTCCGTTTGAACCAAAAGGTGGAGCTTTAGGCACATTTTCATATGTTTTCTTCTATTGCTTCGGGTTTATGTCCCCTGTTACATGTTTAATGTAAAAACCAAGAATAACATATGCACAAACATTCACATGTCAAAACATGGGGCAAAGCCATGAGTTTTATTGTGGGTAAAAAGCTTCATTATGCCTTTCTTAAGGCATAAGGTAAGGAAGAAAAAAAGCATTATTATGATTATGTTCGAATTAGTATATTTCAATATGTCATATTGCTACTACAGATACCCCTCACTTAACAACCAACTTTCATTCCTACAACCCGGTCATTAAGTGAGGAGCACAGTAAAGAGCTGGACTGTAACATTGTAAATGTGCAGTGTGTGTCAGTGACAGGATCACTCACAGCCTGCAAGATTCGGATTAAGTAAAGAACAAGAAGTACATTACACAGGACTGAGGGTTGGAAGGTTAAAAGGGGGAACAGAGCTACAGCCGGTCCAGTGCTACATACATATACAATGATAAGAAACGTGCTAGCAGAAGAAGAGGTCAAAGCAACTTTAGAGGGCTTGGGTTGGGTTGCTCTTCAATTACTGTCCATTGACAGACTGGGAGCAGAGAGGTAACCCAGCTTTATTTTGTATCTGCATAAAATAAATATTTTATATCTGCAACTCATAAACCTACCTGTACACTATGACAACATTTTGTACATTTCAGCACTAGATGGACACAAAATATTTAGTAAATTACACATTCCCCATGTATAGTTTTATTTGTGTAGCTGAGTTATTGCCTGGAATTTTAATCTTTGCTTGCAAATGCTAGCCTAAAGAGTATCAGCTTCAAGTATTTACAAATCATTTAAGCAGAGCTAAGCTTGAGAAGAGGGTTGATGGGAGCGCTTGCCATAATGCATGGCAAATGTCACTTATGTATGGGAAATTATACATTATGGTATAGTTACCCACCCCTTCTGTGGGAGTGCTAAATACAGATATTAAAGCTGTGATGCTACATCTTGCTAAAAGCTTATATAAAGTAATAGTCAACACCCCTATACTGCAGTTAAGAGTAGGGATGAGCGAACACCTGGAAGTTGGATTTCGCCGGGTTCGGCCGAACTTTGGCTCAAAGTTCGGGTACCCAAAATCGTAAAGTTCGGTATGGACCTGAACTTTCCAGTTCGGGTTCGCTCAACACTAGGTAAAATTTTGTGAGAGCTTTAAAGTGGAGCTATACTTGGTTGGTGGGTGGTGAACTTCTGCCATAATCAGCAAGTATGCACAGTATACTTCACAATGTGTGCAACAGGTCTAGGAAGCCACTAACTTTGCTGCTGACTCCAGGGTGGACTTCTTAGTGAATAGTGATCCTCTTCAGCCATTGGATAATCACTGATGATGTAACTCCTGCACATAGTCTCTGACAGCTGGCTGTATAAATGGCCCCGCCGAACTCTGCACTACACAGCTCGTGCTCAATATTTTGGCACTTCCTCCAGGTGACTTTTTTTAGTTTATTTCTGCTTTAAGATAATTGGTTTAAGCTTGTTAAATACTTACTATTTGTAAGGTTTTTCAAAGGTTTTCCAAAGCTAATTCAGGATTATTTATTTTTCCTCCAAGAAAAGGGAACAAAACTGCTCACATGGAAACCTGGTTCATTGTGGCAGCAGACAAGCAAATCCCAATTCTACTATTAGTATAAATTAAATACTACAGCTACAGCCAAATGGTTAGATGAATGGCCAGTTATTGAGATTGATACTTTTATATTCAATAAAAAAGTGATTTAAAGTAAATGAAGTAAGAAATTGTATAAAGAGTGACACAGAAAAGTTGTCATGAATTTATAATGGAAGCATATCAGAAATTACAAAACACGATAAGGGCCTATTTGTGGTGTGTAATACACTTGGTAATGAGGTAGTGTACCACAGCACACATAATATACCCTGTGGTATATGCAGTAAAACTTTTTTTTACCATACGTTACCACAATGCAATATTTAAAAATATAACTTTAGAAAATGAAAAAAGGCAAAAAAGATAGAAGGAAGGAGGGCCTACTCTCAATAAAAACTGTGAAAACCAATTTTAACTTGTCAGTTATCCTGTATAAAATGCATTTGAAGTTTAAATTACATTGTTTTCTTTTTGCCTGGTGGAGGCACTCTGTAGACTGCGCTATACATTGCATGTTTCTGACTGCTGTACCCTGTGGCCTGTGTTATACTTTGCATGTTCTTGGTCACTGCTATTGTATGCCGTTCTACACATCAAATACTCTTGGTGGCTGAACTTTCAGCATATGGAAAGGTCAGACTTATTTAACACACAGCACAAAGGAGTATGTAGTGTATGGCCATGTGTACAAAGGTATGGTTCAGGAGTTGTGTTGGGGTTTGGGTTGTCCCTATATTTGACCTGAAAATGGCGGTTTGAGTTCAGGCAGACCTGACCCGAAAAGCACTGAAATCGACTTTGTAAATTCGAGTTTAAAAATATGTTTAAAAAAAAAAAAAAGGCGAACTCCAGATGAACTCTTAATGGAGTTTCAGTTCCCACGGTCACCGGGATGTACTTACCATTGATAAGTACAACCTGGGGAGCTTGGGAACTTGTGGTCACGGGTGATTGGAAGCACTCGGGTGCCCACACGTCCACGGTTAATTAACCTCTACCCTACTCTAGTAGAACTGCAGATGAACTCTCAATGGAGTTTCTTCATTGAGAGTTCATCTGCAGTTCAGTTCCCACGGTCACTGGGCCGATAAGTACAGCGCGGTGACCGTGGGAACTTTGCGGTCACAGCTGATTGGAGGAGGCACGCGAGTGCTTCGAATCAGCTGTGACTGCAGATGAACTGCTGTTCTGTATGTGTTCTTGGATAGAGAATCCCTATCCAAGAACACATACTACAGTTACGCAGGGGCTGCAAGAACTGTCAGCTCCGCTCTCGATTGCTCCTGCAGTTCTACACAGTCCTGAAAAAACCAGAATCTCCCCCCCAAAGACTTTAATGGTGTTCGAATTTGGCGTTTAACCACCGAAAAATATCGAGCTATTCGATCGAATAGCTGCAGGAATCGAACACTCAGCTATTCGATCAAAACTATTCAGAAGTATGACCCCTTTAGCCATCCCTAAAAAAATCATGCCCCCCAAAAAAAACTTGTTCCCTGCCCCAATCAAAAATGATTCCACTCTAATCAAATATTTTCCCTAAGCAATTATTCCTGCATGCTCAAACTCCCTCCCCTGGTAAAAATGATCTCATGATTCTCCCTGGGATTTGTGTCATTTGACAAATTAGAGCAAAGAAAAACCCTGAGAGAAAATTCCCCAAAACTCTGCATCTGGGATTTTAACCTTTCTTGCTTTTGTAAACTTGTTTCCACAAATAACATTTCTTTCCTGCATTTCCTTAGCATTTTAGTATAACTTCAATTTGTTTATTGTTATGTTGGTAACGTTATACTGCCTTGATTTTGGAATTGTAACACATCCTTTTAATCTATATATCTTCTGATCTTTGTGTTTCCTCATCCAATGTTCACATTTTTGTTAAATATTTGATATTGGTGTGTTCCTGCATTTCTTTTCAAATAAAAGATGTTAAAAAAAATTGGAACCAGTTTGTAGATGCCTAGATGACTTAGCGATAATAAAAAGTCATAAATTTGTTATTTTGAATGAATTCATAACTTCTCAATCAGCCAGTTAAAATTTTACAGAAAAAGAAAAGAAAACATAACATATCTCAATAAATAGTAACACGAATCCTTGTAGAGCTTGCATTTTAATGAAAACGTGATAGAGGTTACTAGACAGATAGTGGCAGATGATTACATAATTTTCTGCTAAGAGCAGATAATCTTTAAGCTACTGTATTTTGGCATGCAGCAAAGCTACAGTATACAAAACATTGCACATTGTTAAAACATACGCCATCTGTTACATATATTCATACATCCTTTAAACAAGAAAAGGAAAAACCCCTCCACCTGCTATAACCCTGATCTGGAGCAATAGGTGTTTAAACCCCCAAAGTCAGAGAACCCCTTGTGACAGCATTGGAGCTTTATTTTAAACCCAGTTAAGGTCAGGGGCAAGGAGATCACATTTCCACTTTCTAGTTTAAAGGGAAAACCAAAGCAAATATTAATGATATATATATCACATTTTTAAAGCCCTGCTTCAGTTAAAAATTGTTTTTGGATAGAGCGGGGATATGTAAGAACCTTTGTCGGGTTTCAAATATCTAATTATGTAGAAGAAATACGAATTTTCTTAGTCTTATATTCCATTTTTTCTGTGGGTGTTTAGGGTTACATTGTTTACTGTCTGGGCCCCCTTCTTGATGTTAGCAGCTCTAAAATGTACCTATATAGCTACTTACTTTATTCATGTCTTTCACATTGCTATACCAGGGCCTGATTTATTATTGCTCTCCAAGGCTGGAGAGGATACAATTTCATTAGTGGATGATCCAACAAACCTGGAATGGATTTCCTAAAAGTAATTTGCTATTTGTTAGAAAATGTTTTCAATCCTGGAACAGATTCATTCCAGGTTTGCTCAATCACCCAGCTTCATTGATGAAAGTGTATCCTCTCCAGCCTTCAGAGAGCTTTAATAAATCAGGCCCATGATGTCATCATTCTTTAAGAAAGATTTCTGATTTAGAGCTGGCTTTACCTCATGAGAAAACACTGTTGTCCATTGCAAGAGTGCCATTTTTTGAGTTTTTCTGCACGTTATTCCCAACATATACTGGAAGGAATGTGACCTCATTCTCAACTAGAGTGATACAAGGAGGAGGGTAAAGTGTAATCTATGTGTATTCTAAATTTCTTCTTCAGATTCCGTTTGGAATTACTGATGGGTGATCTTTAAGGGGTAGGGATCAATCTAGTATGGATGGACCACTTTAGGAAGTTTTTAAGCACAAATCAATTATGCATGGGTACGGGGGTTACAAAGACAGCAATACAAACGTTTAAAAGGTTCCACTCAAACCTTTCCCACTCTATTCAAAACCCTGGCTAAAGTCAGGCTTTAATGATTATTTTCTTGTTTTTATCAGTTACATTTATAAAAAAAAAAAAGTTACATTTACAGTCAAAAATGAAAACTGAAAAGCCAAACAATCCTGACCGTCGATCATGTTGTTTGTCTCATGTAAGGTCAATACGTTTTGGCCATTAGCGTGGCCATCATTAGGACACTAATAACCAAAACGCGTTGACCTCACGTGGATTCCACAATCATGCGCTGTGATTGTTCCCGTGATCATAGGTATCTGAAAAGCTGAGAAAAATTTCTGTGAGTGCAGTATTTAGTTTTTTCAAACAGTAAAAAAAACTTGTTTAGAGTGCAATTTTGAATGACATAATTTTAGTAAGGTTTAACCCAGGCATCTTTACAAATATACAGAAAAATTATGATGATATGGTAGTAATAATAATGACAATGGAAGTAGTTATGGATTAGCAATTACATTTTAGAATTCTGAGTTTAAATTTTATCAAGGAGTTGATCAAACTAATAGTAATGGTAATTTTCTTAGTTTCTGACAAATCACTTGAGATTGTTATTGATATTCCCAGTGGATTGAAAGTGGTTGAAATTCACTAAAAACAGTCACCTTTATGATCTACCATAGGGTATGTATAACTTTTGGGGAGGAGATCAGACAACAAGATAATTGGTAGGGAATAATGTAAATGGTTAATGTTTTCTAAAACAGTATGTGATATCTGTTTATTGTATAGCTTAAAAATCCTGCACAACATTATTTTTAGTCACCAGTTACCATACTACTAGTTTTATAAATTATAATTTTTTGCATGTTTTTGCATTTTTGTATACATTTCTGTGCACCATTTGTTTAGGATTATTTGTATGTTTACTATATGCATTAAATGTACAGAGCTTAAAGGGTTACATTATCTTCTCTAAATCTAGTGGTTTTCTGTGAAAATCCTTATTGCCATCAGAGGGGATTTTCATTGAAAGACTTTGGATTTGCAGCTTATACCCCACAGACTGTAAACTCACAGACTCAACAAATCTAGCCACGTGATGTGAAATATTACAACAAGAGATGAGCAAATAATAAAAAAAAATATCCACTCCATCAGCAATTCACCCAATCGACTCCAGTGGCCTGTCTCACGTGAATGTAATCCATTAGTAAGTTATAGTACAGTATTTTTTTTTATATAGTTTAATGTTCTTTTGTCAGCGTTAAGCTGTATTCTTAAGATACAATACAAACCCCCTAGAGAAAACAGCAGATATGGCCATGATTAAAGGCTGTGAGAATGAGTACCAGTATATATACTCTTACTATACTTTGAATTTATTCATTCAACAAGTGAACAGATTTTCACATTCACATAAAAATTCCACAAATGGATTTTAGCAGCCTTCACACTTTATCCACTTTTAATTGTTTAATAACCAGTAATAAGATATAAAAAAAACTGCAAGCTGCAATACGCACATTCCCCAGACAGTCGTTCCAGAATGGATTAAATAGGCATCACCCAAACTGATGGGTTAAATATGAATACCGTGTGTAGGTAGTCATGGGCCTTCAGTCAAATGGGGCATCACCACAATGCCCTACACTCACAGGGAATTGATAAGAACAGCTCAGCTTTTTGCATTCCATGGACCACTCACTCCTGGAGAGGACTCAACACAATGGGCCTGATTTATGAAAGCTCTTCAAGATTGGAGAAGGTAAAATATTATAGGAAAGCCTGGCTGATCCGGAAAACCTGCAGGATCTTGTCCAGGATTGTATATATTTTCCAACTAATAGTAAATAATTTATAAGGAATTCAATCCAGGTTTGTTGGATCACCCAGGTTCCCCCATAAAAATCTATTTTTTTCAAATCTTGGACGTAGCTTTTAAGTTAGGCCCTTGGGTTGGGCAACACATAGGTTCAGTAACGCAGAAGACATCCAAAAGGAAAAATGACACACTGGACCTATATTTTGTCTACGTGTTCACTTCACTAGAGAAATACCTGTTTGAAGTTAGTTACAAAAGGTAACACTACATTCTTGTTAGCATATCTTGCATGCTTAAACCACATTTGCTTTTTTATTGTTAATAAACAGGCTGAAAGATTAAATATTGATGTCAAGGGTGGATGTAGTAATATTCATGAAAATCTGCAGGCTGCGAACTGACCTGATCTGCATCAATTCTTTAATGTGTGGATTGATGCAATCATCACTAATGATAAAATTTTTTTCCAATGAGGATTAAGCTGCCTTGTTATATAGCTATGCATATTAATAATAATGAAGATGCCTATCAACATATATTGCACTAAAAATGTAAAACAAACATTTACAAGTTCTGACATATGTATATTTGTAGAAACACTAAATCAATTATATTTTCATTCATAAAGAGTATGAATGGCAGATTCAATGCATTCACAATGTTGGTTTGCTTGATATATATTCTAATTTCTCAATTTGTCATTTGAGATGGATTATATCTTATGATCCATGTAATGCTGTTGCGTACGAATGCTACTTTATCCAGTCGCTGCAATTAAATTCTAAAGAAGTGGGTCACGTTATGAAAGTACTGATAAATTACATATATCAGCGTGAGTTATTTCACAGAACAGTTTTTTTTTTTTAAATATTCCCTGCTGTACAAGAACCTTTTTAAAATAAGCAACTGAGGATCTAGAGACAAAAGATTAAAAAAAAAAAACTGCAAGACAATTATTTTACAGGAATTAATTAAGAGAAGCATATCTAATCATACTTTTGTTCAACAAGAAATACTTTTCAAAACAGTAAGTACTGAATCAATAATTAATATAAGAAGAACGAAGAGTTTAGCAATATTCATTTAAATATTTAATAAATATAAATACAACAGAAGTTTACTGGTGCTTGAATAGTTTGCTTACTTTGACTTGACAATAAGAAAGATCTGCAAAGTGCCAGGGCTAGATTTATGATTATGCATAGGAGGTTGCATACAAGGGCTTTTCTGTCTAGTTTTCCTTTAGTCAACGGATAAACATTTAGGGCTCTATTTATAAAATCTGACATTCTCTCAAACATTCCCTGGTGGGAACCAGTTACTGCCATTGAAACACAAGGACCTGGAAGATCCTAACGAGGGAATGGTTGGGGTATTTACGTTTATGGGCTAAAGGTTTCTAAATATGTAAACTACTTTAGAGATCCTAACTCACCCAGGTTCTCCAATGATAGTCTTCTCCAGTCTTTGGGAGCTTTACTAAATCAAGCCCAATGGGACATCAAAGGAGAGACATTTCTAGAAAGCCTAATATCATACCCTCAATTTCAGACCATCCTAAAGCAATGTGTCTAAAAACTTTGTCTTTTAAAAGCACTTTCCCATGTATACTTATACATGGATAAAAATCCACTCCTTACACACTAATACCACACACAAACAACCACACACCCAATACACATAACCACTTCTGAGGAAGTGACTGGCAGAGTGGCACATGTATAAGAAACCTACATAATAATTTAGGAGAACAAAACAAGAAAAAATATCCAACTTATCAAAACAATCAATCAAGCCTTAGTCTTCATGACCATCATGCAAAAGTGTGTTTTTAACTTATAGCAGTGCTGCCAAACTCTAGTCCTCAAGGGCCACACACAGGTTGATAATCATTTATACTCCTATTCATATATACAGAGACAATTTTTACCTTTTGGTAGGCTAGATAGAAGCAATGGTAATTTGCTCTGTTCCAGAATAGATTTTTTATACTGCCCTCCGGAACCTTTTTCACACCCATAATGTAATAAAAGCTTTTAATAATGCCCTCTTTTCTTTTGAGATAGATGGTTTGAAAATAGGTATTTGACAATGCTTGTGAGTGTAAATCTTTTTCATTATATACTAGTTGATATATATACGTGTGTGTTAAAACAGTCAACAGTCGTCTCATGTCTCCTAATACTCCCTGTAAGTCCTTGATTGAGTTTGGCAGACTGAATGATCAATAGAAAAGCTCAGAACATCGAGAGGAACTACTAAATGATGCTGTTTTTAATCTCATGAAATATATTTTATCTTCACTTCAAATGTCTCAATTTTGTGCTCTGCTTAGTAGACAGCGCAAAACTGCTTCTATGCCAATTACCTGAACTTATGCTGATAACACATGCTATACCCTGAGTGTCAATACCGGTATCCCAAAACCCAAGTATTTAGCAAGTATAAAAAAAAATAAGGCTTTTCATTTATTATTGTTATGGTTAATTAAGATCTGGAGGCTCCCTCTGCTCCAAACGTAATCCTAAAACAACCTAAAGAAGATAAATAAAATAAAAAAATACAAAGTTATAAAAAATTAAGGCTCAATGTTCATATTGTGGCATAAAATAACTGTCTATGGTTTTGCTAAAGATTACCTTGGCAATGTGGTATCAGTATAAGGTCAGACAGATGATACCAGTTTAAAATTTAAACATAATATTCAGAGATGAGAAAGCACCCTGAGTTTTTGGTGCCAAAATACCCCAGACAAATGTTGTAGCATCCTCAGGTAACAGGTAAAGAGGAACTAAACCTTGTATTCTTTACTTGACCTCATTCTCTCGAACGGCTCCACCATCTTCTTCTCTACCATCTTCTTCTATCTTTACTTCCTACTTATCTTCGACAATCTTTATTGGCCACCCTAGGATGATGTAACTTTCATTCCCAGCATGCACAAAGAAAGCCAGGGATGGTGAATATCATTGCAATCAAAGCTGACACTGTGCAATCAAGTGAGTTGGAGAGATTATTGGGGACATCGCCTGTCACTTTCTGCAATAATGACCTGCCTTATCGTGTGCTCTTAGAAGTCAAATATAAATATATATGCCACTGAAGCCTGAACCTGTTGTGTGTTCATTTAAATGCTGCAGGCTTTTATTTTTTCAGTAAGGCCTCTATCCTGCTTGTGCTCATTATGCCATAAATGATGATTGGGAGTCATTCCAAATGGTTACTATAAATTTGGTGCATCCTAATTTGCCTATAACAGCCATACTCCCAAAAAGTGATACATTTTTAATGTAACATTTATAAAAAGATGATAGGCAATAAAAGGTTGAGAGTAAAGATCAGAGAAAGTCAAATAAATAAGGGGACAAACACATTTTTCTATATTTCTATTACAAATCCAAACAATTGCATAAACTTAATCTATACCAAAAAATCAGACAATAATGTAAAAGCACTCTTTTGCCCAATTAGTCCTCCAAAAGCCATGAAATCAGTCAGCAATTCGGCCAGCGTAATTGCACAACTTTTGAAAGGCCTTATAACTTTAATAAAAGATTATTTTATAGATCAGATTACAGCACATTTGGCTGTACATTATACCGCACATAAACTGAAACAGAAAATCTGTAGACAAGAGATGGGGCGGTGGAATGGAGATTGGCAGACTCTCCCGAATTATTATCACATTAATGCTATGCTGTAAAAAAGCTCAGCAGCAGTTACATGTAGGCTGTAATTGACCCTTAATATAAAGCTCATAAAAGCAATTTGCTGTTTTTGAACATTAAGGATCTGTGTGTAATTTCCCAACAGGATGATACTATTATCATGTATTTGAGTGCCAAATCAGTGTCTCACACAGTAACTAAAACGCACACTTTGGTTACTAAAGTAATTAATAGTTTGCAGCTAAATGGCATTTATGTCACCAGTCCTCACTAATGGTATCTATTACCAATGCAGTCATTAGTTCCCGTCACCAATTTCTTCTATTCACTCATCCTTTTAAGCAGAAAGACGAAAAATATGTCAGATTTCCTATTAGGGTCATAACACAAGATTGTGGAAATGTCTATACATCTAAAATAATGATGGCTATTGTAATAAGACCTTTTTACTTTGAAATACAAACTCTCTTGTGAGTTGTTTTTCTACTCCAGATCATTTCATTATATTTTTTGAAGAGATGACTTACAGTTTGTTATTAACCAACTTTGGCTTATGACCAATTTGTCCTGCTCTTGCCTGCTTTTCACAAAATAATTGCCTATCCTGTTATACATGTAGACAAAATAAAGGTCATTTCTTCCTTGGCTTTTACCCGGAGACTTAAGAAGCTGTAGTGTAAGACATGAAGAAAAATCACAAAAGCTTCAAATATGCTGACAATGTTATTTTGTAAATGAAAAAAATATATAGCAGTTTTCTATTGAAACAGACCAAACTGCATTATTTGTTGTCTTTGGATACACATTTCTGTACATATGAAATGACCACCACATTGAAAGTTCTACAGTCAAATAAAGCTCATTATGATAACTTCTGGAAGCAAGTCGTTTGACCTTGGATAGTACTATTTTGATTCCTGGTGTTTAATAGGACAGCACAGTGGCCTATTTCCGATGTCTGAAACCTCTAGGGTCCTAGGCTTGATTCCCACAAAAAGACATTCTTTTCCTAATACACAAATATTTGGAAAGGTTCATTTACTTCCACTCAAAACCAGGGCGCACAGAATGTACCTTTAAAAGTGAAAAAGCCATGAACCCTTTATTGAAACATTGACTGATGTAGGTTCTCTGATGTTCTTTTCAAAGTATGAAGTAAAGTACAGATACCCGATGGACCCCGGCTTTATTATATAAAAAGTTTCCTTTTTTTAAATAAATAACATTATCTTTTCACTTTTAAGATATCACAGGACTACTATGCCAGTTCTGTAACTTGGCAGTTACCGTTGGAATCAGTTAATAATTTCACCCAGATATTGGGAAAAAACTAAATGTTTTTGTGCTATACGACCTTTAAAAAACAGCACAGTGGTATTTATAGATTCCAATGCCTAATACATGTGCACCATATGCACTACCAGGTGGTCCAGGTCTATCAAGACCTGTCATATGTCATGCATGGTACATGCTTTCCTACACAGCATAAAGTGCAAGTATGCACAACATGGCACTTCAGCTTTAATCACCAATGTAAGAAGCTACCACCCCACAGGCCACCAACATGCCATAGTACTACACTGACATTTATAAAAGGGGATCATTATTTTTGGGAAGCAATGCACTGATTATTATGACCAATGAACGCGGTAAGTTGAACTGTACATTATATGGTCCTAAATGCTATACTTTAAAGGCTGTGCTGTACTTATTGCATACAACAAATTGCTAATTTTCTCAACAATTGCTGAATGCTAAATAGTGCTCATGTACAGGAGCATGGGAGTAGATGTTAAGTGATGCATCATACCTAGTTAAGGCCAAGTGTGAAAATTGCAACCACATGCAGGACCTACTCCCAAACTTGTGTACCTGTACTAAGCACAGGTGAAAGTGAGTTACTGGGGCTGATTTATTAGGCAAATGTGCACAACCTCACCGTGCAAATATATGCTCCGCTGGACATGGTGCATTACCACGAGCCGGAGCCGAGTGCTAGAGCGCTGGCCTGCCAGTTTACAGCATTGATAAATGAGCAGTGGTGTCGAGAATTTGCCAATTAAGGTGATTAATTTTCAGTTGGGCGATTCAGGTGGATCTGTTAAGCTCTGTTAATGGTGATGTCATTTGAATCTTTAGTGCTTGACCTTTTTTTTGGTAAGTGCTACATTTTGATGTTACATTATTCAGGTGTTTACATATTTCAAATAGTACTAGTATATAAAACTTCCAGGGTCCAATACATTTTGTGCCAAACATATTTGCTTGCTTTTCCAGCCTTTCAGGGTGTTTATGCAGGTTTGAATGCCATTTTAGACCTTGGCCCACTATATATTTACTTACTCACATCAGCTTGGTAGTAAAAGCACATAAAGGTGGGTTCCTCCTTTTACCAGAAGCAATATTCTCTATGAATGTTGCTTTCAGCCAACCCCATGACATCAGAAATCATAGGAAGAAATAGGCAATCTTTTCAATTTGAAGAATATTGGGCAATTTGCCAAAAATACACTCTTTGCCCATTTCTTCCTATAATTTCTCTTTTATATGTATATGTACACACATATAAATGTATACATACATATATGCATGTATGTACATACATGAGTGCACATGAAGCAAAACAACCAATATACATATAAAAATTAAAACGTACTCGAATGAAGATCCTCCTCTGCAAAAGTGGCAGGCGTTTTCAACTGATAGAACACATTTTCCACGCACATAGCGGGTCCACATTGGCGCACAACGCGCATCAAACACCTGAGGTTTGGCACAAACAATGCACATCACACCACCTGAGTTTTAATAGGACAATGGTGCTGTTTTTTAGCCTTTGAACAATTCGTAGAAAGGAAATGCTTAAAAACAATCACAATTGACATGTTAAATTGTAGGTCTGTTGGATCACTCAAGGTTAAAAGATCCTGGGAGATTGTAAAGGAGATCACACAAAATCAAAAAAACAAATGCTACAAAATTTTAAAACTAACTTTATTCAAAATAAACACATTTTCTAAAAGTTCACACTAACATATAGAGACCACACTGACACCACTAAATTTACATGACAAAATAAAAAAAAAAAACACACACAAACACGAAACACATGTAAACCCACACTTTCATATACAGCCAAAATAGTTCATAAATGGCCCAAGAAATATTGCATTTAAAAAATACTTACAAAACCAAATTGGACCTATCAAGGGTGGAAAACTGGATTAGAAAATATTTATGCAGAACAAACAATGTAATGTAATAAAGACATATTATTGCAGATAAACAATATGTGTACAAACACAACATAGCATTAACATTGACTTCTTATTTGCAAAATGGACATTCAAAGTTTAAAAAACAAAAGCTATTGTGCTAAATGGTAAGCAAAGTATAAAATATAGCAGCACAAATTAGGATAACACACCAAACAAGAACACCTCCTACTCCTCTAGGAAGAAAAAAAAAAAAAGACAACGCAAAAAGCAAGTTAGACAACACTCTTACATACTGTATGCACATATTTATATGCACAGCTTCTTCAAATTTGCCTGTAATTGGGACGTGCGTAGTCCATTAAATTTGGCTTTTTTTTAATTGGATATTCCATAATCATTTATTGATATGATCCTTTAGATTTGTACACAAGTGAACAGCTATCTAATACAAAATAAATTTAAACAAAGTAGAGGAGGAAGCTTTATTGTTAAAGTCATTTTATAAATGTGTGTTTTTAGTGTAACTTTTAAACTTTTTTTTTTTTACAGGTTATTCCACAATGAAAGGATGACTCCCGCAGCTGCATCCATGTCATGAGCACAGCTGTGGGACTCCTGACAGTGTGGGATCCCCAGACACTAGTGGTTAAATGGGGACAAGGCTCCCTCTTCACCTCTAGTGCTCCGAGAGTGGCTGAGCCTTGATGATGCTTGAGCAGTCATTAGTGTTTCCCCTGTTCATCCATTCAGCACCAGAGGTGAATGGGGAGCCTTGTCCTTATTTAACCCCTAGTGCCTGTGAATCCCACACTGTGAGGAGTCCCACAGCTGTGCTCATCATATAAATGCAACCGTTGGAATCATTCTTTTATTAGGGGATAACCTGTAAAAAAAATACGTTTACAATTACTCTAAACACAGATTTAATAAATTACTTTAACATTAAACCCTCCTCCTATTTTTTACACATACTTTTTATCCTTTTAGGGAAAGAGTAAGGGGTTTTATGCACCCTTGTACTCATTCCCCAGGGTGGGGTCACGGAGATCTGGGAGTCTCCTTATAAAAGGGGGCTTCCGGGTTTCAAAGTCCTGCTAAAAACACTTAAAAAGTCCCATTTTTTTTCAATAGAAAGCTTTCTTAAAAAGCTTACAATCACTTGTAAAAGTGCATAAAAACGCAAATAAATGTAGCAGAAACATTTGCATGTGTTTTTTAAACAGCCTGTGTAGACCTAGCCTGAAAAGACATATTATTTAATTATACATAAAATAAATATATATATATATTTATTATAAAAATATGAAAACACATATATTTATAAATATATATATTTTTCAAATTTTTATGCTTTATTTATATTTTTATCATAGATATCTATACATGTATATATAAATACAAATTTATATATATATATGTCTATAGAAACAAATAAGAATGTGGGTGGATGATCCAGTCCACTGGCAAAAGCATGGTCTCGCCTGCCAGAGTACTCAGGAATTTATCACCATGTGTGTGCCTTTTGAAAGAATGATTTGTTGGGGAAAGATTGACTTTTATTGCCAGCTCGCTAGTGTCAAGCTGCCAGAGATGTGCCCCTCGAAGTGCCAGATCATTTCAGTTGATATATGCACGGAGATTATGCCAGCATATTCTGGAAGGTTGAAAATTTGTTGATAAATAGGTTTAAGGGGTCTGATGCCAGATCGCGAACACGCGTGCAACAGCGAACTTCCAATTTTGCTTCATGAATCCGGCCCACTGGGAGAAGTTAACAGAACAGCTTCCAATCTCCTATATTAACTAATCTACATTGGGGCACACAGCATCCAATTTTCTCAGCTGTATGTCAGATGTTAAAGATTTTTCAGCTGCTATAGTTCTTCAAAAGAGCAAAGATTGATGGGTAAAGTTATTATTAGTATTATTAATATTATTTACTCCACTTTATCTATTTGGCTTGTTTTTAACTTTTAGTCTGATGATTGAGACACTTTAATTGTTATAAAAATGTTAGTTTTGCAATATTAGCAAAACCTTGAATATGCCAGAACATTTTCTCAACCAAGTTTAGTATAGTGTAGTTTCTCAAACAAAGAACACCTTCCTAAATATACTAATCATCTAAATAAGCTCAGTAGATTTAGAAAGTACTTAGATCAGGGGTGTCAAACTCAAATACACAGTGGGCCAAACTTGAAATTTATTGAAAAAATTGAGTAAGTCTTTCCTTCTCATTAGATGTAAAACCTATTCATATGGAAACCCTAGATTGTAAGCTCTTCGGGGCAGGGTCCTCTCCTCCTGTATCACTGTCTGTATTAGTCTGTCATTTGCAATGCCTATTTAATGTACAGCGCTGCGTAATATGTTGGCGCTATATAAATCCTGTTTAATAATAATAATAATAATAATAATAATAATAATAAACAAAGAGGTTTTGCTTACCATTCAATCTGGAACAAGCCTATAATAGAGAAAGAGGCCTATAAAACAGTCCAGTGCGGGGCCACGCAAAGGCAGAGAGCCCACTGGTCTATAGACGTGAATGATGCCGGAAATTGTAGACCTGGCGCCAGGCCAGCTGCAGTTCATATTTATGATTCCTTTGGGGGCCAAAAAAAGGACAATGCGGGCCACATTTTGGCCCGCGGGCTAGAGTTTGACACCCCTGAATTAGATCATTGCATACATAGGAAAAGTATAACAATAATTCCATTTAAAAGTGTACAGCTTCACTCAACATAATGTGCATTCTCCCTAAAAACGTAATACTTAAAACATTTGCATTCTAGATTCTCATTACTACATGCATTTCGAAAGGTCCTATACTTAAAAATTATTAAAACTTTAAAAGGCTTTAGATAAAAGAGTGCTTCTTATAATCAAAATTTCAGGAAACTAATAAATACATGGCTTTCATTCTTTTGGAAGATTACCCAAGTGACTGTTTATATCTAGTACCAATTTCCAACTCATTAGACATCAGCAAACAGAATATGCCCAAAAGAAATAATTCTACGCATTTATTTTCCTGCATAGTTTATGTTGTTTTTAAAACAGCTTAGCAATCATCTGCATAATAATCATCTAGCAAACTCTATCTAATTAACAGCTATATAGCACAGGAAAGTTATCGTCCTTTTTTACATAAAAAAAAGGAAATGCCAAATGCACTGTTTTTAGGTATTTCCTACTAATTCTGCATGTGCTGACAGTAAAGTGAAATTTTGGGCAAAGGGCTATATTTACATCTAAAATACTCTATGTATATATTTACTATGGTATATGTTACACACACACACACACACACACACACACACACATATATATATAGTATAATATGACAGTATACTATGAGTATAATAAAGTTTGAAACACAAATCATGTCAAAATAATAAATTTAATAAATTTTAAAAAAATATAATAATAAATTTATTAATAAAATTTGACATGATTTTGTGTTTCAAATTTTTTAATACTCATACTATTATATTATACTATAGAATAAATGAAAGACAATGTACTGCTTTTGGATTTATAAATCCAGTGTATTGCATTCAATAGGTATTTTGTATTGAATGCAAAACAAAATGATCTGAAATTCCAGCCACGCCACTAGCAACGGCTGTACGCACGAACATCACCGGGAACTCCCGGGGAATGTCAGCGCACTCGCTGGGGACAGATCGAGGAAGAGAACGCGGCCAGAGGATAGCAGGACACTGGAGAATACCGATGGTACCTGGTAAGTGTTTTTTCCTTTTTTTTTTTAACTACCCCGAGTCACACTCAGGCTTACCGCTGGGGAGGTTAAAACATGATTTGTAGCTATTTTAATACATTTCTTTTTTGCTTATGATGATATTAGCAACTGCATTTGAAAAGTACACCTGTTGGAGGATCAAAAGCAGAGCGACATGTCACTTTAGCGCTATAAAGGTATGGAACATGAAAATAATGGAGCATTCCTGAGGAAAGTTTCTCTGCAGAGAGTTTTTATGTTTACCAATGGTCCTCGGATTGTGATTCAGGATTGTAAAATTCAAAATAGAAAAAAAAAATCCTAAAAAAAAAAAAGAATTTAAGCAAAAAAACCCAAGTTCTAATCCTGTTTTCCCCCTCCTTATCACATCGCTTTTTCATACTATACCAAGTTTGCTACGGTTTGCATGAACTGATAGAAATTACGCGTAAAAGTCATTACCTAAAAGTAAAAAAAAAAATGATTCAAATTACATTTAATTTCAGTGAGAAGATTGTTGTTGGTCACCTTTTTTGCCAATGGACAGTTTTGTATCAATATTTGATGAGCTGTGTTAAAAAGCCCAACAGGCCATATAGGGCCCACAGCCTGTTGTTTGCCCATGCCTGTACTTTATGTTGTACATACAGGTTTACCCCTAGCTTTGTTTGGATCCTACCCACTGGATTTCCTCTTTACTGTTGTATCTTCCTCAGAGAGAAATTAAAATCTTTAAAGTATCTACAGCAGTACCTCTGTAGAAGGCATATTGCTCCCCAAGCATGCCAGGACAGTGGGTATAATATAAATCTGCTAGATCCAGGCACCTGGAACAATAGTCTTTCCTTAGGTTCCCTGGGCTGTTAGCATTAAATATTGCCACTTTGTTGAAGTCTCTTCAGGGTCACTGTTCAGGCTTCCTGCAACACTGAAAAAAGCTGAACAGTGGCAAATGACTGTTGCACCACATTATGCTTGAAGATAGAGAGACTTGTAAACAGGTTTGCTGAACATCTAAAAAATAACTCTTGTTTGTAGTAGGGAATATAAACTTCTGGGGCCAAGGATGCACATATTTTTCCCACATTACAACTACTGGTATTTTAGATGAATACATTATATATATTATTGAAAGGGCAAATTTTATATATATTCTCAATTTTATCATTCAAATCACATCTTTCTGCTAGTTCCAGAGCCAGAGATGGGATGGTGTTGCAGATATAAATACAGTGGTGGCAAAGTAACCACAATTAGGACCTACATATAGAAAAGGTCAGGGCTGTATTTCAGGCTGGATACCAAAAGTGTTAGTGATTATTTTTAAACAAACAGAACAAGTTGGTTATGTGTAAGCTTTACAGTTAACAAATAATAGAATGTGCTGCTGATTAATCTCACTTATTTGGAAATTTCCCAGCTCATGTATTTTCTATTGCTTCTATATACTATTTGTGTACCGTGTCCATCTGTGCTGTAACAGATCACTACTCTCAGTCATTCATGCTATTTGTGTACTGAAAACAGGAAGGCACTTGTTCCATCTGTTGCATAATTGATCGCTATTTTCAGTAATTCATCACTAGCATATTTTGTAGCATGAAGGAGCTTCTTCTAATCACTAATCACTGGTCACCTTTAAATGCTTTAAATTTCTTCTAATTTAAAGCATTTAAATTAATCTAAATTAAAAGTCTTCCATTTGAAGACTATCCTTGGATGAACACAGGTATGTATTCACAATAAGTGCCTGATCATCCTCTTGGCATGGCTCTAGTTACATTACTACGAAGCCATGGCCCCTGGGAGTGAAGATAAAGTGACTTAAGAAAAAAATTATAATTTTAGCATTCTGTAGTATACATATTTCCCATATATGGTGTCACCAGAGCTTTACAGTTTACATAAAACATTTAACATTGCCTAGTAAAAGCATACAACCTAATTTCCCTATTACAGGTAAAAGGGCATTCTGGGAACATGGTTGTTTGTTAACCTTATGAAACATGCAAAAACAAATAAGGATCCTTTTAAATTATCATTTGCAGCTCGACCCACCCAAAATTAGCATCAGTTCTGAAAAAAAAAACTCAAGAACATCAAGTATAAATAAATTTAGGTTAGCAATTCTTTTTATGTTCCTTTTACTCACACAAAGCCATCATTTTATTACTCTTGACAGGGAATCTATTTATAAAGGGCCAAATGTCCAATTCATCAAAGATCTGTCCTACATGTGCAGATGAATCATCATTTATAAAGCGTGTTCAACATCATTAACAGAATTTGGTTATGGTATGAAGGTTTATGTACCATTTCCCAAAGCTTAAAATTGCGTACACATGTCCAATAATTATCGTTGGAAATGAACGAATGACGAAAAACCAATTGGCCAAAAATCATTCGAAAAAATGGCAGATCTGATTGGCTGTCGATCGTTCACTATCTATCGTGTGTACGGTCGTTCAGCGATCGTGCATGTGTCTGCAATACACTTTCTCCTTTACATGTCACTCCCTGCATCGTTCAAACGATTGCATCTAGCGTGTGTACACTATTGGTGGATTATATTTGAACGATCCTATTGTTACAGTATGTACAGTATTGTGGACAATACGATTGTTCAAGTATAATCTACATAATCGTTAATTGGTGGTAAACGGCTGTTTTCGAACGATAATTATTGGAAGTGTGTACCTAGCTTAACTGTTACACAGTGCTATGATTCCAGCATTGTGCTGGCTGAATAGGTGTGTGAAGGTTGGCATAAT